>NW_026706896.1:0-362500 GCF_024137745.1 Phymastichus coffea | reverse complement strand
CCGATGCCATCGCCAGCAAGTATCAGCGTAGAAAGAATAATAACAATAACGTCGAGAGGAGTAGTTGTAATTTGATGGTGAATGATAACGAGGACGAACTGGTGGACGACGACGATTTCCTGCTGGTTGATAATGCCAGGAGATTCTCTAGGAAGGCGCCCATCGTAAGTCATCCCAGCAAAAATACGTTTCGAAAGATACGACGTCGGAAAGGGAAACGCCATGTGTTGTTTTCGCTTGCGATGCAAACGCCCTTGTAATTTAAGGAGAAAAGGAAAAAAAAATCGAGAGAGCGCTTGTTTATAACTTGTTTGAATTGCGACACTAAACATATATATATATGTGTATATATGTGTATATATATATATATATATATATATATATATATACATGTATGTATAAACTTATCGTCAACACTGCTGTTTACATCAGTTAATCTTTTCTTCCCGAGAGAAACGCCGTATTTACGCCACTTGACCCCGAATGAAACAAGCAAAAACATTCCTTTTCGTTGCCTACGTATCGCTGGATGTCAAATAGATTGCAAATCAAAAAAAAAAAAAAATAGAAAAAAAGTAATGCTTCTCACGTCAACATCGGCAAAATCATCACTCCGATTCTCCGCGTTGAGTCGCGATGCCGAAGTGGGCTTTGCGCAAAGAAAAATTCGACAATGGACGAGCTAGCCACGCAACCCTGTTGGTCGCGCATTAAATCGGCACATTATTTCGGGCCTTTTTATCACTGTCCTTCGATCGAGGCCGACCTCCTACCTCCTGGCCCCATTTTGCGCTGCGGCTGAGGTGGCGCGCAACCGAGATTTATATTAAGCAGCCTAACTAACGACACAGCGACGACGAGTATAGCAGTTACGAACCGTTCTTTTTTGTTTTGATTGCAGTCGTTGAAATATTCGCGCGTTAGCTGGCAGAAAAGGGGGGGGGGTCTTTTTGCTCGATCGACGTGTTTATTGTGGTTGTTTGTTCAATTCACTATTTGCGAATCTTCGAGGATACACGCATATACGAACTTGTTTTGTCCTTAAAGCCTAACACAAATCAATCGCTTTACTGTCTTTTCACCTCTGTCTGCTCTACACGATCGCTTTCTCAACTTTCCTCAAGCTACTGTGTGAACTATAACCATACATATATAACAGAAATGTATACATCCTAAGCCGATTAATCAAGTTGCATGCAAGCATAAACACGAGTCGTGGGTTGTTATGTGTGTACGCATAGCTCGAGTTTCGTATATATTTGTAAGAAGAAGAAAACAGGTGAGCTTTCTGCGAGGCTCGAGCTTGTAACATACATATTGTTTAGTCATTCGATAATACCGTTACGAACTAAGAACGCAATGACGATATCAAAGGAAAGAAAGCTTGCAAGGTAAATCAAGGCTACGTTTTTTTTTAACCATTTTTCGTGGTTTAGCTTGCAAGTTTACGAATACATACAGTACTCGACCATATAAGAGAGCATAAGCTTTTTGCTGAAAAAGAATGCTATTAGCCATTAAGATTATATAATATACGATCATACATTAATTAATCAAACGAAGCATAAGAACTAAGATATATAACATGTGCGCTAACAATCAAAAGAAGCGCGTACATCGCGCGAAAGTTAATGATTAAAAAAACAATATAATTTATAAAATATGTATAAATATATTGTAACAAAATTGAACAAAAAAAATCGCAAACAAAATCTCTGACTTGGCAAACTATTTTGCCCTATCCCCTTTCTCTCTGATTGTTGGGTTACATCCATCTGCGATTGATCTGAATGGTCCATACACGTGCTGATTGCTGCGGCTGTGTCTCACTGTCTCTGTCGTCGTCACTACACGATTGGCGGATCAATCTATCTGTCTCCTCTCACGCACACGACAACAACGGCGATGGTGGTGATGATGATGGTGGTCCCGCGTGTGTCTTCGTACAATAACGCATCTTCTTCCCCCTACCCCTACGCCGTCGTCGTCGTCCGCCATCCGCGATCGGCCGCGAATTCGTCGCGCAACCTGGCCACGACGACCACCACAACGACCACTGCATCGTCTGGATACTGGCTTTGCACGGATGGACTTGGACTTGGACTTGGATCTGGATCTGGATCTGGATCTGGATTTGGATTTGGATACTGCGCCATGGTTGTTGGGGACAAATCGCTTGTGTTGCGCGTGCGTGCGTGATGATGATGATGATGATGATGATGATGATGATGATCATGGTCACGGTGTATAGAGCCCACGAGCGCCTTCCGTCGAGGATGACGAAGATGGCCACCTCATTTACCAATCTGGCGACACCCTGGCCAATAGATGTTCGTGAATACCAAACTCTATGCAAATACGTGAATACACACTCATTGTAGTTGAATTCTCTCTTCTTGTACTTTTTTTTGTTTTGTTTTGTTTTTTTTTTAATTTTAATTATAATTTTTTTTTTGTTTTGTTTATAAACACATACTCTCATTCACACATACACAGAGAACGCTGACACGATTCATGCATTCTTACATTCATTTGATTTATTTGTGTAATATAACGAGCGATAAAGCCATGAGCTGATCGATACAACTTTTTGCTTCTTATTTCACATAATAGATTGAAAGTTTGTCGACTCGGCTATTGCTGAATTTTCTTTTTCAATTAAATGGTCAGAAAGTAATGTCTTTGGTTAGTTTTATTGATTTTAAAATTTGAAAAGTTCAAATTTCATTGACGTACAAAGAAATTTTGTAACTTTGTAGGACTTTGAAGTTGACAAAAAACAATTTCGCTCAACAAGTTCAATGAGTTACAGTGTGCACACCAGATACAAAGTCATTATTTTTTTTTCGCGCTCGTAAATTAAAAAGAAAAAAAGACAAGAGAAAATTTATTTATATGATCCTAACCTTACACAGATATTCCTTACATACATATTCTACTTTTTTTTCCATCCACTGACACGCGGCGACCGGTGGGTCAACAATTGGTGACGTTTGTGTATTCCACTAACAAATCATTCATCATCTCGAACACTCTCAAACTTTGATAATAAGTATACAAATGGAAACAATTACTTTTTGTTTGAGTTACTCGACAAAGGTCACCAAGAGTCCCTCTCGGTCGCCAAAAACTACAAGAAGTAGGGTCATTGTTAGGGTCTCTCTCTCTATGTTGGAGCGCAGCAAATCTCAAATGTTTGCGTCTCCGTGTGTTATCACATGATAATGCATAATGATAAAAATAGACAAAACCGTATATATCTTATTCTATATTACTTCAAGTCACTCATTCAAGTAAATAATAAAAATATAATGTGCAGAAGACAGGAACTTAAATGAGATAAAAAAAAATAGAAACTCTACTTTATACAGTTTTTAATTCTAAGACTAAATGATTGCCTAAGAAAAAAAAGAAACAAAGAAACTAAGGCAGGAGCCAATCTGTGACAAAGTTTGCCTCTCAACTGATTTTTGCTGATACTTATTATTGGATAAAAATCGGAGGTGACGGCAAACGAAAAGTGCAGCTTGTGCTTATAAGCCACGCGCCTCAGAATCCATTGAAGTTAATTCGTGATTTTCAATTGCAGATGTTATCTTGGCCACCCTTGGCGAGGGTACTTTTGGGAAGGTTGTCAAGGTTAAGGACGTGCACATGTAAGTATCCACGAAATATACTTTATTTTATCTAAGGCGTCTTGGCGTTGAGTGACACACGATCGTGTCGATTAGATTATTAAAACGGACTATTTTTAAACTGGCGAACGAGTATTTAAAGTAAGACTCAATGCCGCCCCTCCGTATTTTTAGTACTCGAGAGAGTAGTATGCAAAACGAACTATCGACGCAATTTCAAACTTATCGTATTTTTGGCGCGACGCGATGAAAACAACTCTCGCGGGGGAATCTTCGCTATGTGTTGCGTACGTGCGGCATATGTCTCCGACGCTCGACTCCAACTGTTAAAAACGCGCGCGCACGCACACGCATGCACATACACACACACATAGACAGACACATTTTTTGTACTTAACATAATGTTAAGTAAGTGTCATAACATTTTATCCATAAAATTAAATAATAATGGTGTATATTTGTACTTGAAAATAAAAATACAATTTATTTTTATGAGAAATTCATAAATTACGCACTACTGGCGTAGTATTCTTACAACAGTTATGGTAGTAATCGAATCGCCCTGGATTCTAAATTGATACGTACTCAGTTGCATTAAAGAAAAATCATTATTTTATTTTATTTGCTCTTAGGGATCACGTCATGGCCTTGAAGATAATCAAGAATGTCGAAAAGTACAGAGAAGCCGCCAGGCTTGAAATCAATGTATTAGAGAAGATATCCGTGAAGGATCCAGAAGGCAATAAGTTAGTATTTTAAATACAAATTGGATACAATGCATATGCAACTTCAAATCAGGAAGATGGTTTATTTCATCGGAAGTTTTGTTAACTCTGGTTTTTCTTATTTTTATAGCTTGTGCGTCAAGATGCTTGACTGGTTCAACTACCACGGCCACATGTGTATTGCTTTCGAGATGCTTGGACTCAGCGTCTTTGATTTTTTAGTAAATTAATCATTTTACCTTAGCTCAACAGTGTTAATTACAAAATAACATTAACTAATTTTCTTTTTTTAATCAATAGAGGGACAATAACTTCCAACCCTACCCACTGGATCATGTGAGACATATGGGTTACCAACTATGTTACTCCGTAAAATTCTTGCACGACAACAAGCTCACGCACACAGACCTGAAACCTGAAAACATTTTGTTCGTCGATTCTGACTATGACGTTGTCTACAACAGCAAAAAGGTAAAAATAAAAATGCATCTTCGAAAGTAGATAACAGCTGGGATGGTTTATGTAACAATAATAATCTTATTATTTTCGTAGCGCCGAGATGTGAGGAGAGTGAAAAGGACGGACATTAGACTTATTGACTTTGGCAGTGCAACGTTCGACCACGAGCATCACAGCACTATTGTCAGCACAAGACATTATCGAGCGCCAGAAGTCATTCTAGGTACTTTCATTTACTACTTCCTTTCATTTCATGCTCAGAAAATTGTGTACTATGCAATAAAACTGGTGTTTTATTTTTAACTTATACGTTACAGAATTAGGATGGGCACAGCCTTGTGATGTGTGGTCGATCGGTTGCATCCTCTTTGAGCTCTACCTCGGAATCACCTTATTCCAAACACATGACAATCGCGAACATCTTGCAATGATGGAACGTATACTTGGTTCAATTCCACACAGGATGGCACGTAAAACCAAGACTAAATACTTTGATCATGGCAAACTTGCATGGGACGAAAAGAGCTCTGCTGGTAGATATGTTCGTGACAATTGCAAACCTTTGCATGTAAGTATATTGGTTTTATTTCAGAACTAATGCATATTCGTAATAATAGAATTGCATCAGAATAACTTGAAAAGTGATTTTAATAGAATATTTCTCGCAATCATTTGATCGAAAGTATGATAAAATTAAAAGTATCTATTGAACAAAATTAATGTTGAATCTATTTTTTCAAATATGTCTATATAAAGTAATTCCACTAAATCAATCTTTTTTGTTTTTACAGAGATACCTGCTGTCTGATGACGACGATCACCAGCAGCTTTTCGATCTCATAAAGAAGATGCTGAAATACGAGCCATTGACCCGCATTACCTTGAAAGAAGCGCTTTCTCATCCATTTTTTGACTCTTTACCTGCGCACCATCGACTATTTGAGCCACGTTCATCGAGCGACTCGTCTCAACAGTCGCACGAACGTTCACACTCACTTTCTCGATGAAGCTAGGAGCGGGACCGCATCGCAGCGAGCTACCGCCGCAATTTCGGTTCCTCTACTGACCTCTTTGTGCGATGACAAGCACGCGCCAATCAGTGTCCTTTATTTTTCGCCTTCATTTTTTTTAACATAGAATTTTCATTTCGATTGAACGAAAATTTGAGAAAAAACAAATGCATCTTATTATCGTTCATTTTGAAATTAGCCGTTAAGACACTACGATTTGAGGTATCATAGCCTCAGAAATCTTAATGTACATCATGAGAGTTTCATTTAATTCTATTTATCTGGAAAAATTCTTCGTAAGATGATTATCGTGAATTTTAATTTTGACTGCTGAAGGATTGCTGCTCATGTAATTGTGGATAGATGCCTAAGGATCATTATTATACCCATTGATGAATCAATGTGTGACATGTCCAATCGAGGACAGCTTGCGCGCGAGTCCCGCGATAATGTAGACGTTTCTTTTGTATGCGAATTTTCTGTATATTTTTAATTTTCTTCCTTTCTTAAGATCATGCTGCTATAATGCAATAACAACACAAAAGTGAGGAAAAGAACGATTACTGTTTGATAAGATGCAAAAAATAGATTTTGATGTAAACTTTTCACTTGCGTTCTTGTGATTGTTGTGTTAATTGAGGCATAGAATCGATGACTAGGATAGGTCTGTTTATGTTTCAGCTAAGCTAAGTTAGCAGATAATTTTTAGATTAAAATAAAGTAATAAGTAATCTTTGGATCAAATGATTACCGACGAAGTAAATGAGTGCGATTTTTACGGAAAACCTTTTCCTACTTTCCTCTCGTTAAAATTTCGTTGGAAGGTGAATCCGATGATTAATGCGTAACACAAATGTCGGAAGTGTAAATAAGTAAAGTGTGTTGAAATTATCATTTATTAATTTTTTTTCCGTATACCTTCATTCTTGAAACTTGAGAGTAAGCGAATGTCGTTCGCTGTTTCTAGAAAAAAATTTTTCTTACGTTTAATTTTTCTTTACAACGGAAATAAAACGAAGAGGCTTTTATTTTATGAATTTGATAGTAGCCAGATGATATAAATATCAGATTTCACTTTGATAACAATGGTATATAATAATATATACTATTCTGTTATTTAAGTTTTATGAATGGATATTTTTGAAATGTATACATTATATATTTCAAAAAAAAAAAATAATAATACTACTTGTGAAATAAAAGAGAAATTTATAGTTTAAGTTTTCAAATGATTTATCACACCTTACCATAATTGAAAATGAAAGTATTTTTTAAATTGAATTTTATTGCATATATATCATATATGTTATTTTTGTATCTATTTATCTTAAATTGAAGTTTATTTTAAAAAATAACTATATTTTGCAAAATGAATCGTCGATTATCATATTTTGTTAATCACCAGGCTGGCATTCACAATTTTAGGTCACTCAAAAGATGGGTAATGGATTAAGCAGTTATTGAAAGCATTAAAAATTTTGGAAAAAAGATAGCTAGTGAATTATAAGTAAAATTGTCATCAGGATGTTTTTCACATTGACTGATAGACTTTCCGATAATAATAAACAAATAAATGAATTTATTCAATAGTCATATTTAAATTTTAATAAATCAATTAGAGGTTATTTTTAAAAATTTGACAACCCTCATTCGTATTAGTCGTTTGGAAATAATCGCTTAGTCAAGGATTTGAAATGACACATATAATTAAGACTTACCTACAGAACATTAATGAAACAATATGCGTGTGTAATTTTTTACAGTCTAAATCAAACAAACTTTTTTTTTAATAATTTAATTTAAAAAAATACGCTTCAAAGGATTAATTGACCGCTAAAATATCTTTTTAAGGAAGTTTTCTACATAAATAGACATCGGCCATCAGACGTGTATCATAGTGAAAAAAAGATAGTTAAATGATATATTATTGTACTAATAACGATAATTTAGTAAACTAATATTTTTATCATTGCTCGCATCTTGCGCAATTACAGATATTCCAAAATGTTAAACAAATTATATTAATTTTTTACCTTAATAATCTCAGTACATGTACGACGTCCGCGTTGCTCGACGTTCGAAGTCTCCTTATGTAGAAAGCTAGTGATGTTCGATTATTCGAAAAAGTATTCGATTCCTAATAATCGAATTACCAAAATAATCGATTCTTGATAATCAATTTTATTTGAAAATAATCGATTAATCAAATGAATAATCGATGGTTGTTTTAATTAAAAAAAAGAATAAAGTGCTTATAAATATATGGAAACAATATTATAATAAGAAAAATAAGTAGGAAATAAGAACTACTGATAAATTAAACAATGCAAATTACGTTCTGATGGTATTTATTAAAAGGTCATTGCTTATTTCAATCATTTACAATTTAACAGGCAAATATTCAACATCGTCCAATGATTTAAATAAACTTTGAATTGCTACTACAACAATAAAATTTTTAAACTTAAATGTAGTAAATATGTAAATAAAATTTTTTTATGCACCTTGATTTTGTCTGTCTTCGACGAATGGGTTGAAAACATCATGATCATTGTTATCCATTCTTGATTCTACCTATTGCACCTCAGCTCACGTCTCACTCTCACCTCACATTCAACCGTAACAAATTTCTTTTCTATTCGAACGTATGTAAATAGAGAGAATAATATCCACGCATGCGCAAAACACAAATTGCACAAAGTGCAGTCGATTCGATTATTGGCCAAAAAATAATCGAAGCTGTAATAATCAAGTTTCAAAATAATCGAGAAAAAAAATCGAATATTTTGTTAAATAATCGTATGCTTATCGATTAATCGAATATAATCGAACATCACTATAGAAAGCCCTTATGCAATTTGTTGATAACAGAAAAATGATAAGGTCATTCGTAAGGAGCACTTCGGATTTGGTTGGACAGGTAGCTGACCCAAAGTCAACGCATGATTTAAAATCATTTAGGATTTATTATGTTTGATTTTTTTAGAAACGTTCCTCACTGACATAAAAATATACTACATTTTTCGCAGCTGGGGGCCTATTCTGAAAAAAAATTTTAGCACGGGGCCTATTCTGAAAAAAAATTTTAGCACATGTCATAAGCATTTATCACATCTAAAGTGATTAATTCTGTGGTAAACTGAAGTGACAAACTGATTTACCACAAAATTTTTTTTCAGAATAGGCCCCCTGGTAAAATTGAAGCATCTGATCACAGTCAACCTTTTTACATGATTTTTCCTGTCTCAGTATTATTGCCAAACCATTGAAAAAAAAATTAATTTTTACGTGAAAGATGTTTACATACAGAATAAAATAAACGATCGTTTTTGATTAACATAAATCGGTTTATGTTAAAATTGTAGAACTGTAGTTTATTATAAAACTTTTAGATTATGTTACAATTGGAACAATTTAATGCATTTTATCACCGGATATTATTTTCATAAAAATAGTTTTCAGAGAACTTGAAGTCGTAATGACGGAGTATTCTTTTTATTTTCAGATGATTAAGCCCGTAAATAAAATTATATAGTAAATGTTTATATCCGTTGATATTATATATAGTTAACCGGGCGAGCAGAAACTTAGTTACAAATTAAGTTTATGATGAACTGTCAAATGAAGCGACCCCCACTAAAGTCTGTTAAACCATTCTAAAGGTATATGACCGAATATATATCTATATAAAAAAAGAAAATGTTTAGGTCGAACACAAAGCCTCCTTCATTTTGCAGTCGTCAACAATAAATAAAAATAAAATAAAGTCAAAAATTAAACTAAATACGCAATCTTTTGCTTTATGAATTCGGTAAGAAAAATTCAGATCGAACATGGAACTTTTTCTTTTTTTACGTTGGAAAAAAGTATCAATGCATTACCGAAAATTGCTATTGATGTCTAATATCCGTTGCTAAATCAAGGGATATGAGGGCAATGTTAAAGAATTTACTCTTATCAATTTTGACAAAATGCCGTTTATTTTTTCTTGTAAATACATGTGAAACAAATGATCATTATAAATTTAATTATTGTGCAACATCTTTGAAAAGTACTTTGTTGTCAAAAAAATAATTATTTTATTTGAGCGATTCAAACCAAATGCAGGTTTGTATAGCCAAAGAAATTATGTATGAGTAAAGTTTATGTATCAATCGTTTATAATGAAATTGTTGAGCATTAATTTCTGAACATTATCAAGTTAATATATCACTACAACATAAAAAATAGCTGATTAAAAAAAGTTAAAAATTGCAAAAAAGAAATAAAGTTAGTAATTCTTCAATACTCTATACATTTGTCAAATTCATATTAAACTAAAATAATTGATTACAAGTATTTTTCTAAATTATAGTAATTACTTCTGATGATGGATAATTGTAATATTATATGGAACGAAATGAATTACTTTATATTAAATGTAAATCTGGTCTTTATTTACATTTCATTCCAAATAATATTTTTCTGAACCATTTATATTTTTATCAGTTTATCAAAATAGGACATTGATCTAAAATAAAATGCTAGATCAAATTGATGTCTTATTTTGGTTTTAAACAAATTTACTTTATATCAATATATTTTTTGTACATATTAGTAAAAAATAGTATGAAAAGTTTAATTCTACACTATGTTACACTACATCATGCAATATCTGGTTATTAATCATGGAACGAAAAATCAAGAAACCAATATTTTTAAGAAAACAATGAAAATTTGTAATTTTAGATTAAGGAAAACAGAATTTTTAACGAATAAGTTAAACGCAATAAAGGTTAAAAATGTAGATAATTATACATAATGTATTTGTTCAAAATCAAATATTATATATCGAGCTAAGATGGTCGAGGTGGTGGTGGTATAGGGAAGACATCATTTTCTAACCAAAAACTATGTGACATAAACACATCAAAGTTATTTCTATTACGTTGATGGTGATGGGGATATGCAGCTACAGGTTGACTTGGACGTTGATTTTCTTGATTGATAAAATCAATTTCTGTAATTTCATCATCTGAATTATCTTTTTCATAAATAATTTCATTAAACTCATTTATTCTGTGCACATATAGCGGTGGAAGATTTTCAAAATTCCTTTCAAATACTGCAATAAAATAACTTAGGCATTTATCCAAGTCGGGATTTGTACGAATGCATTTATCTTTAAATGGGTAATTATTATTCATTCCAGAAGCTACCCATTGGCACCATAACATTTCTTTGATATCAAGGAGGGAATAGGAATTTCCAACTTCCTTTAATGCATCTGCTATAACTTTTTCTCCTTCTGTAACTGATTTTGAACATGTAGTGAAAACAACACGTTTTACATTTGGAAAACTCTGGAGAGCATGTCTAAGTATATTACTAGAAAGATGATTGTAATATGCTAGTTGATTATCTAAATCACGTTCATCTCTTCGAAAAAAAATTCCCGAGTATGTCGAAGAAACATCAACTAAAATATAATTTACATCATTAATTGTAACATTTGTGCAGTCATCAAATATTGGCTTCACACACGTGACATTTGTCAAATTCATTAAGGCACAAAGCTGATTGTACCTATCAGGATGTCTGTCAATCGCATAAATAGTTCTAAAAAAGTAATGATTTCTTTTAGTGAAGCTGTTCTATGACAATCACATAACTAATGAAACTGACTTACCCTTGATTATTGATTATATTGGCAAGATGATTGGTAGTTTTGCCAGGAGCAGCACAAATATCTAATACAACTGACCCTGGTTTTGGATTTAACAGAAAACTTGAAAGACAACTACCCTGTATTTATGAAAAAATATAATATAAGTATTTTGTTAGAATGATTAAAAAAGCTTCTAATTATAATAATTATACTTTGTCTTGTAGTAAAAATTTTCCTTTCAAATAACCAGGATGTTCATAAAATACTGTGCCAGTAGGAAATACTAAAAGCTCTGATATATGAAAATCTCTAATAAAATCACTTTTCCTTATATATGATATAATTCTCACATAATCCAAGTATGTGTCAGGTCGAGGTAGTAAATTCCAGCCTTCTTTGATAAAAGCCTTAATGCTATCTTCAAGTGAAATGGACAATGTATTTATACGAACATAGACCGGCAATTTTGCTATAAGAAGAAAATATCCATGATTAATCAGTTAAGAATAGCAAAGTAATTACTTTGTAATTATCAAGTTTTACAAATTTCTAAGCATGGTAAACAATGAAAAACTTACGATAATAATACATATCATTACTAATATTATAAATATTTGCCGCTTCTAAAAACGTTTCTTTTAAATCTGCTTCGTGATATAATATTATTGCAGGTTCTATAGAACCAATCTTGATCTTTTGCTTTCCCCAGATCATTTCAGCAATCAAAATTCTGATTAAATGTACATCTACGCTTTGATAACGCTCAAGAAATTTCATTTTATTTAGCAAATATTCTATTTTGTCTTGGTTAGATATTACCAATCCTACCAAACGTTTTGCACCATTTCCAATCTATAAAATGATTTTAATTTATTAATCTACCATAGCAAAAACATTTTTGGTTTGCAAGTTATTTTATTAAAATTTCCATCTTTTTGTTGTATGTAAAACACTTACATGATTTAACTGCAAAAGATTAATTGCTGTTTCAACATCAAGCTTTTCAATTTCTACACAATCTAGAATTTTAGCACTAATCCTATAAATATATGGAAGAATTTTCTGTTGATTATGAGTTATAATATTACCTATATACTTTTCTCCTGCAAATGGAAAGTATATTAGTATTAATTATTTAAAGATTGAAAAACTTCATAAACGTAAGATTGTCTTACTTTCTTGGCTAAGCTTTTCTGGTGGAATCATTTTGGATAATATATTCAAATGAGCCATAGTTTAACAAAATTTTGTTACTATTCGTTAAATTAAATTGTTACTGTCACTTTCTTAACATACAATTAATTCAACTAGCATTCATTTAGTTTCAAGTATACACCCACTTAAACATTAAAATGTGACTTACTTTGTTTTTACATTTTATTATCAATTATTTACATGAACAATAAATTAATATAATATTGTTATTAGATTTAATGTTTATTATCTTTTGTAATCTTTTTGCTTCACAATCAAACTGATAAATCGTATTTCCAACTAAATACACTCTGTATTTACGTACGACCCGCACTGATTTAAAGGTTAAAACGTGAAAACGGGATGCTAACAAAACGTATTCAACTTAAATATTGAATTCACATTTGATTACAAAATGATTTAATACTAATCAACTTCTATTGTCGCTTACGAAATCGAGTAATTATTGTTCTTAGCTTACGTGTTCTCACTCCTATAATTTAAAATCTGATCCCGATGAATTCGAGCAAACGACGCACAAAAATCCCGACTAAGACTAATCTAATAGGTAGGTATGCAGCAAAATATATCCATGGGTAACTGTAAAAACTGTAGACTAATGGCAGCCATCTATGCTTCAGTGAAATAAGAAAATAGATATTTCTGACGTGTAGCGTCAAGATATAAAAACACAAATGTTATTATTTTTTTATTTTTTTTTTCATATTATGTTTTTCAAAAGTTTAGATACTAAGGATTCATAGAATAATTTTAGTTTTTAAATTTACGGTCAATTACTTATTTATTTGAGGTAAAAAAAATGGCCGACCATCAATGCCCCTGTTTTATTAAATTACTGCTCTGTGCACTCGTAGTCGAATCTCAATTTAAGATTCCTGGCCGATAACTAATGACTTTACTTTATTATGATACTTCATCTCTAAAATAAAAATAATTAAAGTAATAAATAAAATTTTACAATATTCCATAAAAAACTTTATTTACATATTTCAATAATGTTCATTACATGTATATCGAAAACAAGATGTTATTCTTTATAATTAAACCAATATTCCTCAATTTAAAAAAATTAGTTAATATAGTTATAGCACAGTTACATCTGAATTTTACACAAATTTTGATGTAGGTGTAACCATCTTGAATGAGAATTTTGTCTCTTTATCTTGGTCATGCTAACTAGGAGGCTGTTGAGATGGAGCTATTATTAGAGTAGTTTTTTTCTCTTTCTTTTGTGTTTTGGTCCAACGTGCTTTCTTAGTTATAGTTTTAGACAAAATTGTGTTTTGTTTTTTTTTTACTTTCGGCTTTTTCTTAGTAGTAATAGCAGTAACAGCAGCAATAATTGTAGCTTTCTTAGGTTTTTTAATAGGACGTATTTCATTACTAATTTCGAAAGTTGTCCTAATTTTTATAGGACAAGGTGGTACTGCTACTGAATAATTCCTTTCAAAAACTGCAATAAAGTAACCCTGGCATAGATCAAATTCTGGATTGGTACGTAGGCACTTTTCACCAAAATGATATGTATCAGTATTTCCTATGGTTATCCATTCTTTCCACAACATTTCTTTAACATCAAGGAGAGTGTATGAATTGCAAAGTTCTTTTAAAGCATTTGCTACAACTTTTTCTCCTTCATCAGGAAATATCGAACATGAGGTATAAACAACCCTTTTCACATTTGGAAAATTATGGAGAGCATGTAATAGCATAAGACTTGATTTGTGACGTAAATATCTGGTTTGATTAAGTAATCCTTTGATATCTTTTTTATGATGAATTCCAGAATAAGTGGAAGGGACATCAAGTAAGATATAATTAAGGTCATTCATTCGAATGTCCCAACAGGCATTATTCATAGGCTCTACACATGTAACATTTGTTAACTGCATTAATGAATTAAGTCTATTAAGTCTATTAGGATGATGATCACATGCATAAATAATTCTGAAAATTCACAACAAACAATTTTTATAATTTCAAGAAATCTTAATATAATCTATTAGTTATATTTTATTATATTAGTTATATTATACTTCCATGTTTATCTTACCCTTCATTCTTCATCATATTAGCAATATGATTTGTTGTAGAACCAGGTGCAGCAAACATGTCCAATACACATGATCCTGGTTTAGGATTCAGTAAAAAAGTTGACAAACAACTGCCCTAAAGTTATAAAAAGTACTTAAAATAATTATTATTGAAGTTATTACAATTTTTATTGAAAGTATACCTTATCTTGTATGAAAAATTTTCCTTCTAAGTATCCAGGATGTTCATAAAACGATGTACCAGGAGGGAATACTAAAAGTTCAGATATATGGAAATCCCTAATACATTCATTTTTTTGTAATTGCCTTACATCATTTAAAAAATTTATGTATGTTAACGAACGTGGTAAGAAATTCCAGCCTTCTTTATAAAAAGCATTCATACTACTATCCAGTGAAATTGCTAATGTATTAATTCTCACATATACTGGTAACTTAGCTGTAAATTTAGTAATTTTTAAAAAATATATTTGAAATTTAAGAAACCTGTATGGTAATTTAAAACATCTAATGTTTATTTTGAATTATAATAAACATAAAAATTTAATCAATAAAACATATTTGTGTATTTTAGATTTTGAAAATACTTTCTATTAATTAAAACTTACAGCTATAAGAATCTTCAGCACTGTCGAAAACTGTTGTTGTTTCTATAAATGCTTCTTTAATATCTGCTTCGTAATATTTTAAATATATAGAGTCTAAGGAGTTAAATTTAATGAATAATTTACCCCATAACATTTCGGCTATTGAAACTTTTATTAAAAATGGATCCAAATCTAAATTATCTTCCAAAATTTTTACCCTTTTAATAAGATAATTTATTTCTTGTTCATGGTTTAAAGTTATTCTCAGCAAATCTTCAACCTCTGAGTTCTTCTGAATCATAAATTCTACTTTTATAATCTATACATAAATCACTACTTAAAAAAATTGAATTTGATCTTTAAAAACAAAGAAACAGAAATGGCAAATAAAGAAATCATAATGAATAGATGCAATGAACATATTATACCAATCAATATAGCAAAAAAGTAAGATTTTTCTAGCATTTTATCACATAATTATTAACAATTAACCGATTGTACCTTGATATTTATTGTTTATTGAGAAAAATTCATAATGAAAACTTTAATGATTATAGTACGTGAAATTTAATTATACTAGAATTTGAAGAGTGCGCTTCGTGTGCACTAACATTTTTGTGTTCCATAATTAAGTTAATAAAATTAAACACGATTAATAATTATTGATTGATTGTTTCATTGATACTATGAAATATTTTGACTGAAAGAAATTTTACGTTTATAAAATATTAATATAATAAATTAAAAAAATTTAATAATCATGAATATAGTTCTTTATAAACATAATTTTTAACACTTGTACTCTTTGAATCTGAGACATGGCTACATAAGGCTTTCGTCATTAAAAACATTTCTTCATAGATCTATACTAATTTTGTGACAAGTTTGACCTTGCACTTGATCGTAAAAGCTAATTTGATTGGAAACTATCTCTGTTTGAGAGTAAAAGGAATATCTCTTCACATTATAAAGTTATATAAAAATGATGCATTAATCTATTTTTTAAAAGCGAACACTTCTGGCTTTCTTGCAAGTTTCAGGACTTTTATCTGAGATTAACAGTTGATGCAGAGAAATATATACCTTCTAAATTTTCTGCTTTCTAACAATAATCAGAGTGGAGGAAATAGCATTTTTCATAAAGTGTATTATAGAAAAAATTAATTTTTTTGATACAATATAATATATATACATGCAAATAATTTTAATTAAAAATATTAAAATGATTTTATTTATTTATACTTAAACAAAAACATAAATTAGTATAATTTTAATGAAGCAATTTTTAATTAGATTAGGTTAAATTCAAATAAGAACATTGGCATTACATATGTCAATCAGATAACATTTATCTTAGCTTCACAACATCTGGTAATTGTGACTTTTTTATAAGGGAATATAAAATTTACCACGGCTTGATTGCTTTGATAACAAATAAAAAAAATTAACAAGACGGTCTCAGTACTTTTAGAGATAATTATTTAATATAAAAGATAAACGACGAACGTCGGACTCCTATTATTACTACATATCTTCTTTTCCTTTATCGACATCTTCATTCCTTATCATTTGCTTATTTTCACGCGAACAGATTTTATACGACATTAAACTTTTAATTATTTGAAATTGTTTTAAAACTCATGCTCTCTCGTTACTGCGTTTTATTTTTGACTTGATTTTATTTTCTGTAAAAAAACTCTTATTTTTAATAAAATGGTACTTCTTTATTCCTCTATGCTTAACCTTAATAAAATCAATAAATGTGATTTCCACATTTATCAAAAATTAAATAAGTCTAACGGTTGTGCAACAGGACAATTTGCAACTACGTGAAAAAAAATTTAATTATCAATGCTATAATTTAAAAACTAATTATTTGATTGGGCCTATATTTTGTATACATAATGTCAAGAATAAAATGTACAAAATCTCGCAGTTATAGATTCACCATTACACTGTATGAAGATACAAATGTTAAAAAATCTATTTTTAACAAATTTATACTTTCTTTAATTTTAATTGTAATTATTGTTTGATAGAAACTTCAGATAAGCAATAGTTTATTTCAAAGGTCTTTGAATCTTCTATGATTTTGTTTACTGTAGTTACACATTGTTCCAGTGGTTTTTAATTTCTAAAAGAAAACACATTTTTTGCAATTTTTAAATGACATGTAATCATGAACCAATAAAAATTGTTATTGGAAACCTACGTTTTCATCTACTGGCAACAATAAAAGTTAAGTTACAATTGATTACCTCTTAACAATTATGCACCAAAATTTGCTATTGATTGATCTGAGATTTGCATTCTTAAACAGTCTATAAGGTACATAAATTTTCAATCAAATTATCAGATTCCAAAAATAATTTAATTTACCTCTTTTAATGGCTCTATCAAAGCCACTTTATCAATTGCTTCATGAAGATTCAATTGATAATTTTTCATGTACTTTAAAGCTAAGCTAGCAGCTTTGTAATTCAGAGGAATTTCTTTTCCTTTTATTTGTAATAATTTTATACTATGATCCATATACTTCATTCCTAAAGAAAAAAAATGTTATTTATGTATTATTGTAAGATGGAGGAATTTTCATCAGCACTTAATATTCCTTTACTCTTTTTATAAAGATCCTCAGCATTGAGTACTCTTAATGATAATTTATTATCTATTCTTGAACCTTGCATTTTGAATAAATTTCAAATTTTTACATGTAATAAAACTTTAAGTTATAGTCATTCTATTTCCATTCATCACATTACAAAATTGTGAAATTTATGCCACTAGTTTAAGTATTCTCTACACTTTTATTTCCAAGATAGTTTGTAATTATTATTTTACCACTACCATTTCTTTTCAATAACTAATATCAACTCACTAATTTCTTTCAAATTATTTGTTACTCATCGGAAAAATAAAAAATTAAATTATACATCAGTAGAGGTTAGAAAAATAATGTCTATTTAAAATATTTATGAAATTAAATTATAAATAATTAGACTTTTAAAATAACTGTCACATGAATGAATTAAGTTTTACTATTCTAAATAAAGCATAAACATAATTAAAAGTTCTGAAATATAATAATTATCTTGTCAACTTTACAGGAGTCGTAGTACAAGTATATACACTGTATTTTAGCGATAGCAGACAGACCATGGAGAATGTATACTTACAGTAGCGTTGCCGCTACAAAATTTTTTCTCAGGGTCTCTAGAAATTACCCTATTTAACATAATGCAATAATTTGTAGGGACCCTGAGAAAAATTTTTCCAGCATTAACTATGGTACTCTCCATATAAAGCAGGTACTAAGCTCACTCATTGACTGAGTGTGCGTGGTGGTGATGATATTTTAAATGAGTTTTACATATTTATATGTATATATAGAATAGAAATTTTATTTTATGTAATGTAATGTATAATCTAATAATGCAATAAAACAGATGAAAAAAACATTAATGTAACTAATATCATGATAGAATGATTCAAAAATATATGTAGTCTGGCAAAACTTTCAGACATATTTTTTTAATTTAAAAATACACATAAAATGTTAATATGCAGTCTTTTACGTCCAAAATTTATTGACCAATAGCTAAGAGAGATAATAAAGATAAATTCAAAAAAAGCTTTATCACAGATTAGAAATTATACCAGGTCATCGTCTACAAATATACAATTAAAAAAATTTAATTACAATTTCAATATTAAATATTGTTCTAGTAGACAAAGGTTGAAAAATTTCAATGTTCAGAAACTTAAAAAAAACTCTTGTCTTCAATGATTTTATTGCCATAGAAAAATTGTATGATTACCTTACTTTGGATGTTTGATATGAGTAATTGAATTTTACTTTTTACAATAAAACTATGTATGTATACAATGGAAAAAAGTACATAATTTTGAAAGACATACTTGACAATGCAAAGTAATATTACACAGATGTAATTGATGTAACAATTAAAAAATTATGGATATAATTGACTATGTGTTGTCTCATGTAAAAAATCATCATAATCATTGTATCGGGAATAACTTGTTGAACTAGAAGCTCGAGGCTTAGGGGCTTTAATTTTTGCTGTAGAGTATTTATCATTCTTATCATTTTTTAAATGCTTGTTGTAAGGTTTATAATGTTGTGGCTTATAATCCTTTATATCGTGATTAGGAAAACTCTTTTTAGATCCATTATCTTTATGTCTATTTTTTTCTGTAAAATCTTCATCATCCTCATTGTCTATATCATGATCACTTTCATCTTCCTCATCTTCATAAAAAAGTTCTTCTTTCCTGTTTACATACCGTGGTATCGGTACTTCCGGATTTCTTTCAAACACAGCAATAAAGTAACCTTCACATAGATCAACTTTTGGTTTTATATGCAAATTTTTGCTACGCCGTGGATGGTGTGTTGAATCTCCACCGTTACCCCACTGATTCCACAACATTTCTTTAGTGTCTAAAAGAGAATACGCCCCGCGAATTTCTCGTAATGCATCATCTATAACGTTATCTGTTTCTTCAGGAAACTTTGAGCATGAGGTGTAAACAACTCTTTTAACACCCTTAAAATTCTGAAGTGCATATCTAAGGATCATGCTTGCTACTTTAAACGAGCGCTCCAATTTTTTCTCAAGATAGACTTTTCTTTCTCTTTTATAAAAAATACCTGAATATGTAGAAGGTACATCAACTAAAATATAATTTATACCATTTTGATTGATCTTCATACAGTCGTCGTAAATTGTTTCGACACATGTAACTTTTGTTGATTCAACCAGTTTACAAAGAGCATTGTATCGATCAGGATGATTATCACACGCAAAAATTATCCTGAAATAAAATGTTGCATTTTATTTTTATTGCATTATTATCAAATAAGCTTTAAAATATATATTACCCTTCATTGTTGATTATATTGGCTAGATGATTAGTTTTTAAGCCAGGAGCAGCACACATATCTAATATACGTGATCCTGGTTTTGGATTTAGTAAAAAACTTGATAAACAACTTCCCTATAAAAAGAATTAAATAATTAATGATTATTTTAGGTAGTTTACTTTTGTTAATTTTCATAAAGCATTAAAATATTTTCATACTTTATCTTGTATAAAAAATTTTCCCGATATATAACCGGGATGACTGTAAAATAATGTATCAGAAGGGAATACTAAAAGTTCTGATATGTGAAAATCTCTAACAAAATTATTATCTTTTAAATTAGATACAATTTTCATGTAATCAGCATGAGTTTTGCACTTGGGCAAAAGTTTCCAGCCATCATTGAGAAAAGCATTAATACCATCTTGAAGTTGAATTGCAAGAGTATTTATTCGAACATAAACTGGTAAAATCGCTGTTGGAAAATGACCAATTTGCTGAATTACTTATATCACAATATTAACATTAAATTTTAATAAAAAGTGATTTTATTAAGTTAACGTACGGACAGTAGAGTCTTCTAATTTGTTAAAAGTTTTAGCTGCTTCAGTAAATGATTCTAGTAGATCTGCTTCATAATACAATATTCTTGTGCATGAGTTGGGTGACAAGTATTGTTTAACCCATAGTAATTCAGTTACTAAAACTTTTAGTACATATTTATTAATGTGATTAAGATGATCTACAATATCGAATTTATCCAAAAGGTATTCTATTTCATCCATATGATATACAGCTGTTTCTAGTAAATGTGTTAATGGCTCTGGAAACTAATATAGTAATTTATTAATTATATTGAATAATTAAAAATTTGAGACTATGTAATAAATTGTAAAATGTTAAGTAACAACATCATTATAACTCTAATGGAAAATTTTCTTTTACTAATGATCCATTTATTATTAATAAAGAATAATAAATAATAAAACTCAATCTTTCTTAAATAACAATCATAAAGGTAATATACTTGCCTTTAGTTTTAAATGATGTTGAGCTTTCAATATACTAACATGCTTCTCCTCAGCATACTGTAAAACTCGACTGGCATATTTATATTTTTTTGAAATTAGCTTCAACCATTTTGCTATTGCAATATTACTCATATATTGCTTCCCTATTAAAATAAAGATATTCATAGGAGAAATGTAATATAACAAAATAACTGTAGAATGGTGTGAAAATACTTACTTTGATAAATAAGTTTATGTTTTTGAATTATCTTAACAGATGAAGCTTTATTACGAGATGTACATAGATCTGCCATAGTAATAAAAAATTAGTACTTTCTTTGTATGAAACAAAATAAACTCTTGAAACAATACTGCTCCTGATCAACCTGAAAAACATTTACCTTTATAAAAAGTCACATTATTAGATTATTATAGAAATCAAAAGTTTTTGAACATTTTTAACTTTATAACCATGAATTTTGTATATAGTATTTAATACCTACAGTTGGAATACAGAAAAAATGATGACGTTTCAACTAAAAACAGTAACTTTGTATTTCTCATGTTTTATATGATAACGAAAACTCAGTATTTCTAATTTATAAAAATATAACCAAAATTGAATAAGCATTTGATGTTTCATGAATATTTATTATTATAACGTACCTACATCAACTTATAAATTGAGGTGTAAAGTCATAAAATGCATAATTTACTACAAAACATTTTGAAACTTTATTATTTTAATTAAATTTACTGATGTTTCACTTATTATAAGTTGTTTCTTATTCATCAATTGTTTTGCGGCTCCTCCACCAGTATAGATATTAAACTATACTGTACTATATATCGTATGTTCATATTCCGTCATTCCTAACCCATAGAAGTAAGAAAATGCTTCGATGGAAACAGCGTACAGTCTCCATATCCATATGGGTATAATACAAATATCTAATAAGATTTGATATTGTGGAATTGAACTAATATTTCAGTAATCATCAGTCATCACGTGCAAAATGAACTAATTTGAGAAAAGAATGATGATTATCCAAGTCTACTTATAAATATGAAGAGTAAAATTCATTTTTTAAATCCATCTGATAATATTAAAAAAAATTGAATAAAAATATTTAAATAATTACGTATATACATTAACTAAAGATAACTGATAAAGTCATTATTTATTTCAAGGTTTGTGAACAAAAATATGTCTTCAAAATTTATACATTCTATAAAAGTGCCGCGGCTTTACAAAGAATCATCAAAGATTGTAAAAAAAGTTTTATTGGATGGTGCCAGTTTTAAAACTTTAGTTTTCCAAAATAGTCATCCTGTAAGTTTGTTTATATATTATAGGTTATTATGTATTTAGAATTTCTTCTAATTAAATATTGTGCAACATCTCAGAATGTCCAAGGGATCTATGCATTGGTGTCAGAGACTTTGCATCATTCAAAAGAATTAGAAAATATAATAGATAAGACTAAAATTTTAATTGAAAATCCACGTTTTGACCCATGGTTGGCAAGAGTGTTGATAACAGAACTGTTGTGGGGAAAGAAAGATTTCAGATCGGAGGCTAAACCTATATTAACTGTTTTCAGTTACAAAGAAAAATTACAGCAGGCTGTATTGCAAAATCCTAATGCCGATGTAGATCCCTGTGACAATAAAAAAGGTAAATTTAAACATTTTTAACATGATTTTTTATTTTCAGATCTAGCTTACATTGACTTCGATGGTCTTGATCATTCGCAATAACAGAATACAATCTAGGCGACATTCAAAAATAAAAAAAATCTTATCTTATTTTGTGCCTAAGAGTAGAATTCAGAAGTCAGTTTTTAAAAAAGAAAAAGAAGAAACTTATATAATGTCTAACTTAACAAAAGTATTGGGAACCTTTTTTCTGTATAGTATAGCTATGTTTACACTGCCATTTATAGCTTTCTTTGGAGTTCGTCATATTATGATAACTGAATTCCATACAGACAGATTTGTTACAAATTGCTTATCTGTGTTTGCTGCTGTGGTTGTAGTAAACATTATTATTGGGGTCTATGCCTACCAAGCTTTGTGTGAACCTGATTCATCCAAGGAATTACCAAAGCATGATGAAGATTCAGATTCTATTGATACAAAAAAAGAAGATTAAATTTTGCTTATACTAAATTAATTAACAGTGTCTAGATAATTTGTAAATGTACCATTTACATATATATATATATATATATATATATATATATATATATATATATAATCTTAATTACTTTATTTTTAATTGATAAATTTTGATTTTTTGTGGAGTGACTGAAATGATTATTGTAAACTTTATTTTTGTCTGATTGTGCAGTAAAACTACCACGGTACGTTCGAATCAACACATTACTAACAAGTATTGATGATGCTCTTGAGGCATTTTATTATGATGGATGGAATCTTTTACCTCGCTGTGATACTTATTCATCTCATCTGAAAGCAATTTCAAATATAGGTTGTATAGATTTTATACAAGATTTTCATATGTCAGAAGTGTTTGTATTTCCACCTGGTACACAGTTTTATAATCACCCTGGTTACATCAATGGAAAATTATTACTACAAGATAAAGTAAGAACAAGTATTTTAAAAATTGATTGATTACTTAACATTTTTTAATTTTTTAAAAATAAATTATTTATTCTGATAGGCTAGTTGTCTCTCTGCATTTTTGTTGAATCCAGAACCTGATTCTGAAATTTTAGATATGTGTGCTGCTCCTGGAATGAAAACTACCCATCTTGCAGCTATTATAAATAACTCAGGGTGAGTAAATTTTTCTTGTTTAAAATGATTTACATTACAAAGTTGACTGATATGTTTTGAATTCACTATTTTTAGGAAAATATATGCAGTTGAAATGAGTGGAAATAGATATAAAACTTTATGTGATTTTGTTAGCCACACTAATGCAAAGTGTGTAGAAACTATACAAGCCGATGCTCTAACAATATCGCCAGAGCAATATCTAAATATAAAATATATCTTAGTTGATCCCAGTTGTTCAGGTTCTGGAATGAGTAGAATTGAAATAAGAAAACCAAGTCAAGCAAACTTAAGTGAACGATTGAGAAAGTTACAGTCATTACAATCAATGATGCTTTGTTATGCTCTACTTCGTTTTCCCAATGTTAAAAAGGTTGTATACAGTACATGTTCCATTTATCCAGAAGAAAATGAATGTGTCGTTGACGAAGCTCTGAAAAAGGTCGGCGATGCCTTCACTTTGGTCAATTTAAAAAAAAAGATGAAAAATGAATGGCATAATTTTGGCTCATCTGGTTACAACTTTAAAGGTGAAAAATGTCTTTATGCTGTACCCCAAAAAGATCTATGTAGCGGATTTTTTGTAGCAGTCTTTAAAAGGAAATCGCAAAAACAAAATCCTGATGAAGTCAAAGAAAATTACGATTTCCAAATTGTTGAAGTACAAAATAGTAGAGATAAATCAGAGGAGTCTTATGTAACAGAAGAAAGTCAGAGTTATTGTAGAAAAAAGGCAAAAAAACGTAAGTTATGTACCGAAGACTATCGAGATGCAAATGACGAGGAGAAAAATAATGAAAACAGCAATATTAAATCAGAAAAAGTAAAAAAAAAAAAGAACAAACGCAATGCACAAGAATGAGAGGAGCGGTGATATAAAATTTCAAGGAAAATTATTCATCATTCCTAAAAAAATGTACGATCTTGCGATGATGTGTAAACTATGTTATAGCGTCAACATATTTTAATATGACGTCCGGCCTAGCAAGAGACCGAAAGAAATGTGTACATTGTGAAATTTTTCTAGCACAATAATTTTGTAATGGTACACAAGGTCACTACCAATTTCCGCGAGTAGCGAGAAAATTTACGATCTTTTTTTCTTTGCTTCTAAATTTGCGATAATCAAAGGCTGATATGAAACTTCTAAATATTTCTCTTTAGAAAAAATGTATAGAAGTCGTTCCAAAGCATTTAAATAAAATGATCCTCGGAGTTCTAATTTTTAAAATAATGAACATAATTTGTGGCAAATAATTGCAATCGCAATCTTAATTGACTATTAGTCAAATTCTAACTCTATAGCTGAACCATATTATTCGTACAAATATATTATACACAATTATTAATATTTTGAAAAAGTTTAAGGTAGCTCCACCAGGACGGGTTGTATTACAGTTGTATTGTATAGTATTATAGTTTTTGGAAAAAATCTGTCATTTATTATAAAATTATTAGAGGAAATGTAAACACGCAATTCTACCCTCGTATGTCACCGATATATACCCCTATTTATTTTTACGGAATCTGATAGCTCATGTAAAATACTATTTATACAAAAATTTTGATTCGATTCTGTTGTAAAATAAAACTTAATGGAGTTACCTTGAATGAAATAGAAGATGAGCGCTCTTATATAAATAAATAAAGTTCATTAAAATTGAAGTAAACTGCATACACATGAGTTTTAATAGTTTGCAAAGTATAATTACATTTATTTTCTTTTTAAATTACAATTTTTTATAGGTAGCTGTCTTATTTATATCAATAGCTCAAAACTATATTTGTTATTTTTAAGAATAAACCTTCTATCAATTTAAAATCAGAGTAAAGAACAGTGTTATGTTTTTTATATTTTCAAAACAGTAATAGTTGTATACATACTATAAGGAGCATATAAAATATAATAAACCTAAAGCTACTGAAATCGTTAATGAATAAACAAGTAGAGAATTAATTTTATTTATAGTTATTTTCTTTTTGGATTGTAATTTTTACGAATTGATTCACTTTTGTAGTACCATTGTATCTTCAGAACTTTTTACAGCATAAATAAAAGCAAGTAGCTAATCTTTGATTAAATACCAATTTAGATATATTTCGAAAAAAAAATCATCTGTGAACTTCATAAACCAAACGTTTTTTACTTTAGTTTGTATTTTTTTATTAACTGAATAAACAATTCAGATAAACCATAATTTTTTTTAATTGTAGGTATGATAGGTTTTTAATTTCTAAATATTACAATATTTTCTGTTTTTGTAATGAATTGGAATTTTTTACTGTTCATAACGTCAATTACAAAAAATTGCATATTTTTCAGCAATTTTCAAGATATTTAAATATATTTTAGTCACATTGACATCTCTATATTCGAAAGATTCCGCCGTAATTAAATTGAATGATGTGAATAACGCAGTTGAGTGGAAATAAAATTTTCGGGTACTACCACCTATGGCTGATGAGTCACGGCGCATATCACATATTCTTCTCGAATTACTCTAGATTCCGTCATATTTATTGCTTACTATAGTTGACTAAGCTAACGGCATCTGATGAAACTAATTAGCATTAAGTCTTAATCAATTGACGTTTAGCTGGGGCCTTGTTCTGTTCGTCACGAGGAGAAAGTCAATATTGTCATTGGAGTAACTAATCAATGTTAGTTTTGTGACGGACACGTCACACGATCGACGTATGTATGTATACAATGTACTGCGCAACGTCCAAGTGCGCATGACCATCATCACAATAAGGCCCCTGGTAAATGGAATGTCAATAAATTTCGTATCCTAATTCTTCTGGAAAACACTGATGACAATGCACTGTTCAATAACCAAAATTTATTAAAATTCCATAATTAATATCTGATGCTAATTAGTTTGATTTGACGCTGTCAGCTTAGTCAGCTGTGATAAACAATAAGAACGATGATAATTGGGATTATTCGGGAAGGATGTGCGCCGTTTCGGTGTTTTACCGTAAAAAAGGTTTATTAAAAACAATTAAATGGTATTTAAAACCGCATTAAATGGTATTACTAAATTCACTTCCACACGATTTCTGAATGCCATTTAATTATTTTTAAAATTTTTTTAATGAACCTTTTTTAGGAGGTTTAGAAGTCATAACCCAAAACATTTTTTATTTTTAATTACTTAAATCATAGATTTATCTCCGATTTTATTTTAGGTGCCGTTAGTCAATCTCACGAACTAACGATTAGTCTGAATTATTTTTTTAAGCAAATTTTTTTCGATATTATCTGATATTGGGCTACATTCCAACTTCAACACTGTAGCATCCAAGATATATTTAATTTTTTTCAGAAACATTTTCGAGGACGAACTAACAAATGGTTGCGAAGAAAGTTATTGCTTTTTTGATGAACTATCTAATAATATAATTAGTTTATTGATTATCTTGAAAAAGCTAATTTTGGGTGCTATTTTTTAAGACCTAGATTTAGACCATAAGGCGTGGTCTCCAAGCTTTATGCTCATAAAGCAGTTACAAAAGAAAGTTAGAAGCTGAGTTAGAAGCTTGCTGCGTTCCATATACTAGTTTGTTGTTACTTTCATTACAAAGCTATATGTCAAATAAAAAAATGAATACATTAGCAGTTACGAAGTATAATTTTTATTATACTCATTATCCAACATTTGCCAGTGGTTTAAAAATCGATTTAAAACAACAGACGATCCGAGAACCAGCAGAAAATTTTGATTTGGAATTAACCTCCAAAGTAGATACTTCAAAGATCGCATTTTATTCTGATTGCAAAGCAATCACAACATACAATTATTATCTTACATTAAAATTTTATAATTATTTGCACGACTTTTGCAATAAATACTGTTACGAGGTAATTGTGAAAGCATTGATCTTTGTTGATGGACATCGTGAAGAACAAACGTTATTTTGGATAGCAAAGAATAGAATAAGTGATAAAATACAGTTTAAAGGAACTTATGTGTTGAATTTATCAACTGTAAATAATTATAATTTGTATATACGCAGATACAAAGGTGCAGAACCCATACAAAATGCGATCACGCTAGAAGATAGTGTAGGCTCTATGCTTTTGAATACAGGTGCTTACAGCGACATTGTATTAAAAGTAGGGGATACAATATTACACGCACACAAAATGGTGTTGTCCCAAAAGTCTGAAGTATTTAAAAGAATGTTTGCACATCAAATGACTGAATCGGAAAATGGCGTCGTTAAAATCGATAACTTAGATGTGGAAGTTGTTGAAGAAATGTTATCATATATTTATACTGGAAGAGCTGACAACGTTGCCGAAATGCCACAGAAACTTTTTGAAGCCGCTCATAGGTATGAGTTAAGCGAGCTGCAGGATCTGTGCGAAGAGTATATTTTATTCAGCTTCAATGATCAAAATGTGATGGAAATTCTTGAAATAGCAAACCTTTATGATTTGACAGCTTTACGCACAGGAATCATAACCTTTGTAGAAAAAGGCGAGAAGAAATTAATTCTAGATCCGGATTTTCAAAACTTTCTGTGCAGAAGTTTAAAAATTAATAACGCCGTAGAAACACTTTTGCTCATCCATCGGTATAAAGAGATACTGAAAGATATCGAGAAAGAAACATTTAAATTTATCAAAGAACATGATGAACAGATGATGAAGAGAGTGGAATTTATAAAACTTTTTGAGTCGCACCCAAATTTGATTAAACAAATTTTTATTTATATTTACGAGATAAAAACCTTATCAAAATTATCCAAGAGTTCATCCAACGGTTCATCCTCCAGCAATTCATTCGATTAGATTTTTTATGTAAGAGATTTATGTTTTTATGTTTTTTTTTATATGTAATTGAATGTTTGAATAATTGTAATCATTAGAACTAATTCGACATCAGGATTTAAACAAAAATGATAAAGTTTGTAATCTGATAATCCTGTAATTAACTGTGTGCAAAGGAATATTGTATAGTTTTTTACGCAAATGAAAGATATTGTTTATGTATTTTGTACGTTTAATTTAATAAAAAATTTCTGAAAACTGATCCGTCTAGTTACTTATATAAAAAGTACGAAACACACTTATAATTACAATTAAATGAAGCGCCGTTTAAATGCTAGGGCCCTGGTATACATCGATGCACTTTTTTAAATATAAAATCAATTGAGAAAATGTATCGGGTTAGCTTACTTTACCTCCGTAATTGTAGATGGTAAAACAAAGTTAGTTTGGTTTTAAAAAAACAATGTTAGAGTTTGAATTCGGTTATGAGGCAATATCTTCAGAAGACGGTCCGTATAATTGATTAGTTGCACTTAACGTATGAACATTTATCATATTTATAGTTGTTTCAAAATTTAGCAATCGATAATAAAAATAAGTATTAATTACTGTATCGATGATAAGTTTACTATATAAGTGCGTAAAATCCAGTAATAAGCCATCTAGCGGTAGCCAATAAAAATAAAATGGACTATGTAATTCAAATGAATAGTTCATTTCAAAGCTACTAAATGGCCTCTTGCTAGGTTTCACACAGTCACCTAGCAAACTTGTCACTTTTACAATACTATTAATACCGATCTGTTTATGCAAGTATTATTACACTAGTTTATAGCCACATAACTGATAAGAGTGCTTTTCCAATAGCCACAAAAATTGCACGCGATAAGCAATTTCTAGTAATTTTTTTGCTACTGCCAACTTTGAATTATAGGAAATATATAATTATTAATGTATTCGTGTGGCGGGAACTATGAATATGTAACATAACCTTAAAATAACTAGGAATATATATACATACAATATGTATACATATACATAAATTATATAAGTTCAAGTATTGGATTGGAATATTGCTTAAAGCTGGATTGTAATATTGATCAAAGATAAATAGTTTAATAAATTTTAACACAAGTAAAAAGAGCAAGCTTTTTGAATAGAACTATGAATTGCTTATGAATTTGATGAAAATAAATTATTTTGTGTATCTTCGAACAATATGGAGTATATACAAGGTGTCCCATTTTAACTTGCCCAGTGGGATATTTCAAAACTCGGCAAGGTAATCGAAAAATGTTTCAAACGAAAGTTGTATGGTTCGGAGGGGGTCGACTTATAATAACCTCAAACTTGACCTTGAACTTGATTTTCAAGGTCATTTTAAGGTCAACTGTGTTTTTTTAAATGAAAATCCCTATTTTTATCCCGGATTCGGATAGAGCGGAATAATTTTACGTTCAAATCATATAAAATGTGTGGGTCCAAATGATCCCCACCCCACCCCCAAAGTCATTTCGAAGTCAATCTTAGTTTTTAAATGGGACCCCTCATTTTTCGTCGCAGGTTTGAATTCTACGTAAAATTGTACGTTTAGATGATGGGATATTTATGGGGTCCGAATAACTCCCCACCCCACCCTCAACGTCATGAATTCAAACCTGCGACGAAAAATGAGGATTCCCATTCAAAAATCAAGGTTAACCTTGCAATGAAAGAAAAAACCGTGCAAAGGATGTCCCATTTGCCATATTGTGTGTATATGTGTGTATTTGAGCGCGCGCGCGTGTGTGTATGTGTGTGTGTGTACTACGTAGATTGTCATGGGAGACCTTAATGCAATAAAAAAATAGTCAAATTCATTTTAATTTGATGGTTTTTAACTCACGACGGGTCATGTTTTGTCTCTTTTTTTGTTAATTGTTACGGTTATTTTCTCTTCGTCAACAAATTTACCCGCCAATTCATGTTTTTTTTGTAGTACTGTTTTAGCAAAAACCTTAGAAATTTAGAAACAGATTTCCTTTTTGCCAATTCTCGGTTCTTCTGTATTCTTTGCCTAGTCCAATATATACACTTAGATGAATTTATACTAAATATTTAATAACTAGACATTATCAAATAAATTGTGATGATTGGATTATATAATTTATATATTTACCAAAGTATAATTTATATCGTTACCAGAGTTCCTCTACTCTTTTCAGTTCTGCAGCCAATTCAATGACGGACCGTCCGAGGCTACGTCATCACCTTCAACCAAATCTATTGGTTCTTCGATTTCTAAGTAAAAAAAAATTATTAGTAGGTGAGAGTGGGACAATGCGGCCCACCGACATTTATCATTATTTATATTGAAGTGAAGAAAAAGTTTGTTCTGGCAAAAACAATAAAAATCTAATTGTCTTAGCAACGATAGACTGCAATCCGTTCAAGAATAAAAGAACATACATACGTACAGTTTTATTATTAACAGTCAGTAAGAGCTATTGAATGCTTATCCATCATCATCAATACGTGTGTATTTGATGAAATGTTTAAGATTTTAACATCTCGCCTGCAAAAAAATATTCACCCCGTGATTAAAAATATAAGAATTCAATTACATGTAAATGCTGCTAAATACAATATTGTTTACACAGAATATTGTTCTAAAACTTAATCTATCAACTTAAACATATTATTTAAACTACATTGAACATATGGGTGATTCTTGGCAATTTCGATGGGTCTACAACATTTAGGTTATAGATAGAATAAATTGTATTCAGCTGTTAACAAATTTTATAAGCCTCGCTACGAAATAAAAAAAAAATGTTGACTAGACGTGTAAGAAATTTGAAATGTGACTCTGCAGTCGCCTTGACTTGTGCGCCAGGGGGCCTATTCTGAAAAAAAATTTTGTGGTAAATCAGTTTGTCACTTCAGTTTACCACAGAATTAATCACTTTAGATGTGATAAATGCTTATGACATGTGCTAAAATTTTTTTTCAGAATAGGCCCCGTGCTAACATTTTTTTTCAGAATAGGCCCCCAGAGTCAGTTCCTCCGTTCGCAGCCTACCTTCCCTTTCCCCTGCATTACTATATTCTTCTGACATCATGGAGACTATATAGTCTCCATGCCTGACATCAATGTAATTGAAAATGTTTAGGCAGAGATGGTAAGCGAATGAAGACCTGAAGCAGCGATGAATATAGGGATCAATTAGAGCAACCGGTTAATCAGTCTTGACAAGTAGTAATTAAAACGCCAGATTACATTAGAAATTTAATAAAATCCATGCCAAGAAGACTTATAGATATTGTTAATGCAGTTGAATTTCCAATAAATTATCATTTTTACTTTTCCTAAATTATTGTTCTTTAATTATTGTTTAAAATTTTATTTCTGTTTACTATAATTGTTTGAGTTATATTTACTCAAACTTTATTATTATTCTTTTATTATTCTTTATTATTCTTAAGTAATTACTAATTATAATAAATTTATAAACTAATACTCAATGAATTACTAATTTTACTGTTCTTGTGATTTGTTGAATTGTTGAAAATAAATGATAATAAATAGATGATAAGGAATTTTTTAAATTTATTACTTGACATAATGTCGACTTTATGATGGTTTGTAATAAATTAATATTCTCTATAATCTTTAGCTATATTTTGTATTAATTATACTTACTTATACTTGATTGATAATAATCAAAAATTTATGTTTTTGAACAATATTAATATCTGATACTCGCTCCAATATTGTTCGACCATGGATAAAAAAATACGTAGACTAGAAACTCTATCTGTAAATTTGGAACATATATTTATTTTTATTTTCGTATATATATATATGCATTCTGCTGTACTCTGTACTCTGTACAGCAGAATGCATTGTCGGTGAATGTTACGTATGGTGTATGGTATAATTGGATTGTGTAGGTGGTTGTACTAGTGTTGGTGGGGTACGATAGCTCTAAAAAGCTTAACCTCATCACTCTAATCAGAGTCATTAATGGCCATATCGTGAATGTTTGCTAAATTCCAATCATTGAATGCTGTTTCTAAAATGATATAAAAATAATTTATTTATTCATTGCAATAAATAACAAAATAGTAACTATATTCGTTACAATTATTTAAATGTTAACGTATCCTGTAAGGAGAAGATATCATTCAATTTAAAGTTATAGGTGAGTTGTAAATTTGAATATGGATGTCTTACACCAATATTATTAGTTGATCAACTTATTAAATAGCTTAACTCATCATTGCATGATTATCATGTAGAAAGTTAAATATCCATTGGTTTTGTTCAAACATAGAAACAATGATTAAATTGCTTACTAAATTTCTATTTTGATTTGAAAATAAAAATAATAAATTTTATAAAAATCACTTAATACATTTTACTCCAAAAACTATAGTTGTAGTAAGAATAATTTTTATCAAAAATTTGTTGTTAATATAACAATGATAAGAGATTTGTATGAAGCAAAATAATATTTTGCTTCAATATAAATAAATAATTAATAGCAAAATATTTTTATCACAATTATCTTACAACAATGTTTTAATTTAGTACTGTGTTGTAAAAATATTAATCGAATAGTTTTGATTGTGTTATGTTATTTTTTTGACTTCTTTTTTTTAATATTTTAAGATAGCTTTAATTTAATTGCGTTGAAATTTTAATTTATTATTATATCACAATATACAACAAAAATATTCACAAATATTTCAGTTTGCTTAGTTTTGAATATCTATTTTTTATTCTTTCTAAATATAGTTTGTTTCAGAATTGGTATGTTCACAATAAATATATCAAAATAAAAGGTTTTGGCTCTCTTGCAATTCTTGAATCTATTTATAGGTTGTGATTACTGAATCACAGAAATTTTAATTGTTTATAGCTTACATGAAACTTGAATATATTAACCATGAAATTATATTTAAGATAATTTATATGTAGGTATATTTTATTACCTTTTTACAGGATTGAATCTTAAATGATGATTACAATAACATAAGTAGTTTGTCTATAGAATTTTAGGTTCCGAAAATTAATCAATCTAATTTCTAATTGTGTATGTATAAAAGAGTGCAAATGTGATTAACAATATTTTTCATTCAGTGCGTAATGCAATTATTGAATAGATAGGGTAAGTATTTTATATTATTCAAGATGGTATAACTAATACAAAATTCTTCTTTCTAAAATTTAAAAGTAATAAGAATAAGATTAAGCGAAGACAAGCAAAATAATTAATTTTTTTTATAATTACATGAACATATTACATTGTTACTACTGTGTTAGAAAATATATTTAATTTAATTTTGATTAGTCTGATAATTTTTGTGTTTCAGGATGTCTTTTCCGACAAAAGAGGATCGGCAGGTATGCTGGGGTAATCGAGACCTATATTGGAAATGTTTGGATGAAAAAAAGTCTGAAGACTCCTGTAAGGAATTCAGAAAACAGTATGAAAAGTTTTGTCCCTCTCAATGGGTATGAATTATTTATATAACTAAATTTATTTTTAATGATAAATTATTTTTTATTACTAGCATGTATGGTTTTAGGTAAAACATTTTGATAAAAGAAGAGATTATTTAATTTTTAAGGATCGATTAGAAAAGGAAGGGTACGTTCCGGAATTCCCACAAAAAAAGCAACAGTAATAGCTACTAATATAAGTTCCTTATTGATAATGTAATTTCTAATAAGCATTCATCCAATAGAATCATATTAATAAAACATTTCAAAAATGAAATTGTTTATTCGTCATCTTTCATACCCTTCATTACTTTTTGCAATTAAACTTTTTAGTTTTTTAATGTTGTTCCAAGGTAAGAAAGAGTTTGGAAGTCTTTAACAAATTTTAACTAATTTTTATAACATAAAATTGAATGATTTTGTAACAATTTATTATTATAAGCCTTTTGGTATTTTTTTAACTCATACAGTATTCCTAAATTTCACTATTTTTTCTTTTTTTTTAATAAAAAGAATTCGCTTATAAGTTCTTACAATTAAAAATTTTTTTAAATCAATAACTTAAAAAAATTTGTTTGCAGAAGTTTCAAACAAGTCAAAGAAGGTCACATTCCTAGCTGCTCTGATTTAACTTCTCAGAAAAGGTCATTCCATATATTTCCGTCATCAAAATCTAGTACAATAAACTAAAAATGGCAAAATGATATTGTATGTCCAAGATATTTTTTAAAAGTCTTTATATGGTAATTTTTATATGGTATTTTTAAGGTTTAATCAAGATTAAAAAAATATTTATTTGAAATTAAGTAAAATTTATGAATTTTGTAGATATTTTTATATATAATTTCAAAATGGAGCCTGTTCATTTACCTATAAAACCTAAACACAAAAGCAGCATAAAACAAAAGAATAATTTAACGAATTTGGAGTCTCTTCGAGTGATTAAACATTTTTTTACTTACTTTATGTATATTATTCTTATTATTATTTGTTTAAAATATTAATATTAATTATAGGAAATTATAAGTCTAACAAGTGGAAAAAATCCGAAAATAAAAAAAAGCGATGCAACGAACTGGCGGCCAACGCTTGTCGATTTATTTAGCTTGCTTTGTTCGAATACGGAAATCGGCAACGATGCAATATTATTGACATCCAATGCATTTCTATCACTTGAAAAAGCTGTTTCCTCAACAACTGAATTCGAAAATGAACTGTACAATTATTTCAAATTGGAGAAAAATCAAATAACCAAATACAACCGACTGTACGAAGTGTACAATGTTGATTTATTCAAATTGATAATTTGCAGTGGACTTTTACAAGTGGGAGACAGTACAAAAAGCTCCAAGGAGATTTACAAAATTATATTTGAAATAGCTTATCCTCATTGTATTAGGTACACAGGGTACACTTATTTCGCTTTCAAGATCATGCAGTCGTGGATGCAAAGATCGTCAAAAACCCACTTGTGGTCGGGAAACTCATTCGAGTTGGAAGGGCAGTTGGAATCTGTCATTTTCTCGAATTGGGATAACTCTATTTGCAAGGCCAACGTGGTAGGACTTTTTGCGGCCTACTTGGACGTCATGAAGAACAAATACGATGGTTTTTTGCAATTTTTGTTCTCTAGTTGCGTCGAAAATATATCTTGGTGCCACGTTACGAAGTATACGATATTGGCTGCAATTTGTAGTGGACTCGAAGACATCAATCTGATGACTGACTCACAATTTATATCGGCACTTTATAATAGTTTAACTCTCAATCATCTCAGTAGCGCAAGTAGCAAAGTCTACACAATTATTTGCAACAAATTGACAAAAGATGTTTGGCAGGCTACTTTTGGAGCTCATGTAAAGAATTTCGTCATCACTTGGGAAACAGAGTAAGAAATAATTGTTTTGAACAAATGGACTGTTCAAAAAACAGAATTGAAAGCGATGTTTTTTATAAGATTCTTATGAATAAAATATTAATGATGTTTTTTTGTTTTAGGAAGAAGTATGCCACACTACAAACTCTATGCAAATGCTGGCTCGAGCCTGTAATAAAACGACATCGTGACATTGTACCTTTTCTTGCGGAATGTTGCGACGACGATTGCATTCTGTATAAATCGCATTTATTACGAATCGCCAAAAAGTATGTAGTAACGTTGCCAATTACTTACGACAATCAAGTACTTTTGGATCATGAAGATGAGTTTGTAAGATTGAACGCTTTTGCTGCACATTGTCACGAAGTAGGAATCTCATCCAACGATCAGTATTTTAATTCTGTGAATGCGATAAAACATTTTTTATACTTTAATGCAATTGCTGACACAACTTACCTCAGGGAAGGTAGCTTCAACTACTTCAAAATTTTCCTGAGTAATTTTCTTAAGCGATCGTCAGTCCAAAAGGATTCGAAAGATCTTGTTCGTTTCCTAGACTGGTTTCACGAATTTTTGTTGGACTGTTTTGAAATAGGCTCTTGTTATCAGCGAAAGATTTTCGGATTGCATTTATACAAGATCACCTTACAGTTGTTGTGCAGCGATAATGTGGCTAATGGTATACTATCCAAAAATCCAAATTTCAAGGAGGCAATGAAGTACAGTCCCGTGTTGCGAAAGGAAATGACAGATCTTGGAAAATGGAAGTTTCATAATAAAGAAAGTATTGTTCTTTTATTCAAGCTAATACTGGATCCAGCTAACGATATACAAGAGATTTCATCTTCTATTATAATTGATTATTTTGAGCCCAATATACTGTCTGATGCAGAAAAGAGTGTAAGTATAACTTTATTAAGTTATCAAATTTTTTATTTCGTGGTACTTTAATGGCCCGAATGTTTCTTTTAGGATATTTTCATAACAGCATTGAATAAATGTAACTCTTGCAAATTTTTCGAAACCGCCAGCGGAGCATATTTATTCAAAGTTTTAACAAAATGGTTCGTTTTGAATTCAGCCAATAAAACGAATCTGAAACCCAAGATTAACATGAAAATTCAGTCTCTGATAAAGGAAAGTCCGTCTTACGTGAGATTCTTGTACAGAGAAGCAGTGCATCAACTAATACAAGTGAAACATGATGTCTTGAAAGCGGCTACCAAAAACACACCTTTTTATGGAGTTGTCACAGCTATAGTGATGACTGGTTTCGTTAATGGGCCAGAACGTCAGCTCATGACTGAAACGTTTTTAAAAGAAGTGATGACTTTATGCGAAGATGCTACAAATTATTTCCTGCTTGCATTTTCCTCCAAATCTTCAAATCCAGGTAAGTCTAAATAAAAGTCACATTATTTCAATTTCATAAGTTACCAATCAAATTGCAGAATATTCATCGTCTTTTCAAGAAATGGGTTTAGCTATCGATGAAGCAGTAAAAGGTAGCGAGATAAATTATGAATATGATGAATTAGTCTTATCCCCTGCCCAACAAATAGTTATCACGTGTATTTGGAGATCATTAAAGGTAATAACTAATAGCATGCTTTCCAGAATAATTTGAGTGGAAAAATCAATATTGTTCACGACGCGTTTTTCAGGTACTTTGTGAACTATTAGTTGAAATAGCGAAAAGTGAACTCGCGACAAAGTCAATGATTGTCCGAGCCACTGAACTTATTGTAACGGTATCATTGAAATGTCGTCACAAAGGAGTTATTGAATCAGCTGGTGCATCTATGGCTAACTTAACCAGGTACATTATCTTTTTATTGATAGATCATTTTTTTCAGAAAAACATTTATTTGTTGTATTTATTAACTGAAAAAGGCATCTGAGTAAAGATCAACAGCACGCAGAGCTACTCCTGGATCAATTGAAAAAACTGCTCAACAATGATTTTTCGTCGAGTATAAATCTAACGCGAAGGGGAGCTGGATTGACAATTTTATTTCACAAGCTTATAGCCAGCGATACGAGAGCTGATAGACCACTACTTCATTATGCTGTGAATTTTCTAATGCAAAAATTACGAGATTCAGCTCTGATCAAAGTCGAGCAAAGAGAATCTAGCAATTACGACGATCCCTGTGCTATGCATCTCCACTTTTTAAAGACTCTTGTGGCGGATAAACAGCTCCAACCACAAATGAGCTCCTATGTTGAGAATATTTGTTTAACTTGTTTCGAATACATACCATCTCGGGTATTTACAATTCGGTATGTATTTATGAAAAATTATGCAGAAGACCAATAGTTCACTGATACTTTTTATTTACAGAAACGCTAGTGTTCAGCTGTTTGGAGCAATAGTCTCAAGACTTGTTGGTCAAAATATCGGCGCCAAATCCGTGGATTTTGGGTATGGTTATTCGATAAATTACTTCGCAACGCATTTTCCTCAACTAGCTGCTCACATATTACTGAACTTACAAGCTTGTTGTCAGCCAATCGGCGCAAAGTATGTCAAATGGCAAGTCAGCAAGAACATCATTCATATTTTGTCCTTGTTGTCAATGATGTTCTTTAGTGGCTGCGAACTTGTCGATAGAGCGTCGGAACTTTACGTTAAGCAGATCAGGAACTGCTTGCAATTTTACATGAGCAGTCCTATATCGCATGTTCGAAACTTGGCCGCAAAGTCCTATACCGCACTTGTTGGTTTGTCGAGTATAGAGCAAGAAATCGATCAATTAAAGAGTCAAATCGCATCTACAAGCAACTTTAATCGACTGAATGGCTATTTGACTGCTTTACAGTATTTATTTGACAAGCAAAATGACGAAGTACAGAGTGTAGTAGTGAAACATGCCAAAATGAAATCGTTAAGTGAGGTGAGAAAAAAATTGGAGACCCACGCGAAAATCGAAGCACTTTGGACCTTTTGGACTCGACGAGCGATGTTTATTCAGCAAAAGAAACTTTGTTACACTGTCGAAGCTCAACTCTTAAGAATGTCGCGTCAATTTAAACTTGTACTTGAAGAAAATTATAGTATTGATTCAAAAAAGAAGAATAATTTTGATACCATATTTGACAAAAATCGACCGGGATTTTTCGAATTCATCGACGAGTTGATGCAACTCTTTGTGGAATACATTTCTTGTAATATTGTTGGCGCGGAAATAAAAACTATATTGGAAGCAAAATGCATAGATTTCGGCATAAATTTTTTAAAGTACGCTCCACGTCATAAACGCAATTTGCTCATGATTTGTGTCAATTTCGCGATAAATAATTTTGAAAAGGTTCACCCAGTTTTTCTTGAAGCAATAAATATTTATACAAACGAATCGATTAAATGTACATTTAAAAATCAAACCTTTCATTTTAAATATATGGACATATCTAGACTGAAAATATTCGCGTCGAAATTAGAGAATACATATACTCGAACGATTCATTTATCGGAGTTACTGTTATTTATTCATGTCATGTCGATGAGAGGATCCGAAACATACGATCTTTTCGAAGATTTCGTTTCATCTATCACAAACGAAAAAGTTGTACTGTCTAACTATTTCAATTATCCTGAAGTTACGAGACAGCTAATTGCCAAGGGACTAGAACTTTTGCTTTGTAACTTTGATCAGTTGAATACCAAATGTAGAGTAATGCCTTTGTTAGTTTCACTAGTTGCTATGAAAGATGAGGTTTTTAATATAAGAGAGATGATTCGAAGTAGCGTTCTCGATGTCATTTTAACTTGTAAATTGAGAACTAGGAGAATTTTTGATCAAATTATATATTTTGTAATATTGGAAAACATTGTGTCAGAAAAAACTATAATCGGTGAGCTCTGTGATATTGAGATTAACAAATTTTTTGGGAAATATTTGTCTACTGTGCAACAGCGTTCGAGTACTTTTGATATAACGAATCCTTTCGACGATAATAATGTATCTCCTTACAGAGAAGAGTCAAAAATCATAAACTACATCGTATTTTTTATAAAGCAAAAATTTGTCAAAACAATTTGTAACAAAGATGTATTTTATGAAATTATTATTGATAATATATTTGATACTAAGCGTAATTTGTTAACAAAAATGAATATCCATACTGATAATCTAGTACATATTTTGAGCATTAGGGATGAAGAGTATCTAGCTAATAAATTAAAAATTGTAAATGAACGGTATTCTACAATAAAATGATCAAATCATTTTTATTATGTTTGAATTTATTATTATCATAAATAAACGCTATACAATTGTATAATTTATACAATTAACTGTTTAAGTTTCAGCCAATAATTGAAAACAGCAGTATAGTGTAATAATATTTGTTATATTTCACTTATTAAAAAATATATGTATAACTCATTGAACAATTTTTAAAACTAGTTTGTTTTTTTTCAATTCACATGTAATGAAGCACTGATCAAACATGTCAGCCATAAGATATGGAAAATGACTGCTTTTACAGATTTTGCATTAACTTTTCTAATTAGACTCAACAATTCATTAAAATGCATGATTTATTGATTTACATGTGATGTTTGTAGCTGCTTTCAATATAATATAATTTTCAATAAGTTCTCAAACCAAAAAAATATCCTGCACTCACGTTCTGATAGTTGAACTTCTCTGTACACAATTAGATATATTTTTCAAAATTAAAATTGTTTTCCAATACTTTGTTATAATTATTCGTATACTCGTTTGTTTAGGGATGAGAAAATGTAGCATACGGTTTGAAAAGTTAGGACTGGGAATACATATACTTGGTATCGTTAATAAGCTGCCATTAATTTATCACTAATAAAACATGAAGCGTGAACGTTTTTTCTAGTTTAATTTAAATCACTAATACTATTGGTTTGGTTTCATTTCAAAAGTATAGACAATATTCACAATTTGAGTCTAATTGGTGTTTGAACTGCATAACACATATACCATATCTTCAGCAATTCATATCATTTAAATTAAAAATTATGTATAATGTACAATGCATGTATTGCTGTAGTATGAAGAAACTAAAAAATCTAAGTAAACATTTGTTTATTAAGATAAATTTGTAGAAGCAATTTTGTTGTAATTTTGAGTAAGATAAAACGCTTATGAACATAAATCGATACGTTAAAATAGATGGAAAATTGTGAATTTTCCAATATATAATGGCATTTTATAACGCACATTTCTAGTATTGAATTATTTATATTATATGATGAACGTAGAAAAGTATAAAATTACTTGACATAAACAAAATTTGAACTACGTATTATGCATTGAAATGTTACAATTTAGCATTGAACGTAAATGCAATTATCTTAAAATAAATTTTCTTATACGAAAGTTTCTTTACATATGATAACGATACGAATTTTATGCTGTACATTTCAATTGTAACATCAAATAAAAAATATTATATACCGCCGTAGCTTATGATTAAACTAACTCTACGTGTATGCTAATGGAGTTTTTGATAGTTAAAAATCAATATTTTCCAAAAATAATTAATAGATGATCCAATAGTGATTCGGTTCAGCACGTGACGATACCATGATGTTCCTGTACATACTCCAGGACATTAAAAATAGTTTTCAGTGATTGTTATCGAGATACTTTTTCAAAATGTATAATTATTTTGCTCATAATTTTTTACATAAAATAAACAAAATTTAATGTATTGATTTGTTCGTCATATGCAAAATTATTAAAATACTAAGAGCATTAAGAGTTTAAAACATTAGAATTGTATCGAATAAGTGATTCGATACTATTTTCATAGAAGTTGCAGGTGATGGAGATTATTCTAAATTTTATTTGTTTCCGAACGCTATAAATTACTCTGCTTGAGAGTTTGACTATTTTTAACGTTGATAATATACATAGTGTTTGCGAACGATAATGCTTCGCCAGTGAGATGAACAATAAAATAGTATCATTCTGTGTGAAAACTCCGCAGTTATGAAACGAATTGATGCACATACACACATAGCATATCAGTGCGACATTTAGTCTGGGCGCGCGTATATATGTACACAAAGTATGTATACTAGGACAACGTATAAATTCACTTTATCACTAAAAAACAAGTGGAAGTCTGTTTCTCGTTGGTAATAAGTTTATCTAATAACTGAACTTGCCGAGAGAACATTAGACTTCTGCATTTACACTAGAAATCGTGAAAAATTGTAAGTCTTATATCATCAATTAAATTAACAAATTTTAAAAAACTTTTTGTTGCAACCATTTATCCCTATTTTTATCTTAAATAAAACGTCATTAATATGTACATTCGGATAATTGAAAAATTTGTTCATCGTCATAAACATGCAGGAAAAAAATCTTACTCATATTTAGAACACTTGTAAATCTCAACTTTTTCGATTGTTAACAATCTCAGGTAAAAAAACAAAAATGTGTAAAAAAATCCTACATTTTTCAAGCCAATCTAATGAAGTCTAAGGCATGGCACTCACGCACGTTTACATTGTGAAATTTAGATGAAATACTTATAATTTTGATATACTTTAAAAATCTTAGATTTGGAAGCTTGCAAAATTTCTGTGCTATCTGGATGCAGGATAGACAAACAAACGTAACGGCCATTTCAATATAAAATGTGCGTATCCTGACGATAGAGCCTCACGATGTAGCTTGAAGAATAATTAAACTAATTTTGCTTAATACGTTTCGCCACATTAAGAATACTCGTGTGTTATTTGGCCGACGTTTGATTTGTACTTGTGGCTGTCGGTTTTGTTTTTTGTGAAGCTTCAGCTGTTTCCGAGTTTGTTGGTGGGTCGACCTCCATCTGCAACGAGATAAGAAGGAAATGAGAAACATTAGTTGTTTGTCGATGAACTCTTATTATTATGCCTTGATGAGCCTACTTTGTCGTCCTTATCGTCGTCCATAGGTATCGGGCCGTTTTCCGCCTCGTACTCTTTCAATACAATGTCGAGATTGTACCTTCGCCGGTAATTAATGAAGAAAGAGCGCAGATGCACCTCGGTCTTGGTACCGATCACCTCGGCGATGGCCGAGAAGTCTTTGCCGTACTTGCGTACTCCTTGTACTGCCAGCATCAGCTCGTCGTTAGTCCAGCGCGACGATATACGATTGACATTCTCACTTGGTCGCAACTCATCGATGCCGTCAGTTGTCTTGCGCTTGAGTGCGCTCACTTGCTGCTTATTCGTCTGAATCTGCGAATGAACAAGAGTATTGTCAACTTCTTCGTGAGGCTTTGATTTTTTGAATTACTTGCTAACATTCAGAGACATGAGAAATGTCAATTGAAAAGAGAAAAATAGATCTAAGAGTTTTAACAATTAGTTGAACAGCTAGATTTAAAAAAAAACAAGCAAAAAGAACATCCATCCAGCGCCGTACAGAGGCATAGCAAATAAAAGCACAGCTGTTGTCAAAGTAAGAAAAATGTATCCACACGATGTGTAAATTTGGTTCATTCGAGTTTGCAAAGGTATATATTTGACGACTGTGTGTGGAAGATAAGAGAATACAATTAATAACGTACTTGTCGCTTGAGACTAACGATTTCAGTGTCAATAGCTTGCAGGATCTGGTTGGCCGGGCCGGGCTGTCCGGCCAATGCGGCCAGGTCGTCGTGATTGACGACCAGTCCGCGTGGAGGCTTGCGCTTGTTCGAACGCCCCGGCATCGAGCTCAGCGGTCGGGTTACCCCCGTGCGCCTGTCACAAATGTACATTTATCTTTCGACCTCTTGCGCTATCTCGGATTTGTATTTTTTTTCTTTTCTGTTTATTTATTCTTATGATTGCGATTAGGGGGCTGGAGCCACACCAATGATCTAATTTAATATCTGTCTACGTGCAACTCGAGCGCCCCGAATCGCAGTACCGATTTTATTGAAATGGAGAATGAAAATACATAGGTGTGTCCACTGACCTCCAATGCAGGTAGCAGCTATAACACGTGTGTCCCTTCGGCGTAGCACGCACGCTATGACAAGCAACGCCGCAGTTGCTACACGAGCCCTACAACATATAACGAGCGAATTTCAACTTCTGCGTTAATTAGCCAACCCCCTCCCCCAATCATTAAATCCAACACTCGTTTATAATTACCCGACTATATACGTCTCATCCTACGCTTTCATTTAATTGCGTAAGTCAACGAATCAGTTGATTCTTTGCTTCGAAAGGGATTTTTTTTATCGTGTAACTTACAACAGCTCGAATGTACATACGTGGGTATGAGCACTTTTGCAGATTGCTTTACTCACCCAAGGATCGTTGGATGCTACACAAATAGTCATTCGGTTCTCTTACTGAATTGAATTCTATAATTACTATCTGACAGCTTTTCGTACGTAAAATAATCATGACAATGCAAGAATAGTTGAAAGAAAAGTTAAGCGCGAATCTCATGAGATCAAACGTTATTTCACAAGTAGGCAGGAAAAGGTGCCAAATAATTCGCTCGCTTGAATTAACTGTCACTCAGTATTTCATTCAGAAATTATTTACAGGAGTGCACTCTAAGCTGAGTAAGTTTTGGAGATGTGTGCGGCGTGTTTGAAAACGGAAAAGGGTTTCAGTTTGATATAAACAACTACTTTTTCAGGGTTGAATTTTGATCTGGTGCATGGAATCGTTGGTACGAGTATGTGTGGTGTTGAAGTGTTAATACTGAAGAACGTGGCCAAGCATGTCCATAAAGAAATAAAGTAAAAGTAATAATGACTACGCAAGAGTAGTATTTTCGTTTTGGTATGATGAGGCCTAGTCTGAGATACCTGAACCTGAGGAAAGTTTTCCGAGTCGGACGAAGCCCTGGCGTCGTCGCCTGGCGAACCCTGGTTCTTTCCACGACGAATTCCGCGGTGGATCGTCCATTTCTGGAACGTTCCATACCCAAACTTTTTTTCTCTTTGTAAATCAAAGCTTTTATATTGACAAAGTGTGTGTTGCAGATGAGGAAAAAACAAATAGACTTTTCATGAGAAAATTAAAAATGTGCAATTCTGACATCTAACATCGACAAATGATCAAGGGAAGATGTAGAATAAAAATCATTCAGATGTTAATTTTTTCCAAATTGCTTTTTATTTCTAAAAGTATAAAATCTTTTTCATCTAAGCATTTGTGTGATACATCTTTTTAAAGGCTAGCAGTATACATTGATTTCGTAAATTTGTAATACTAATCTTATTAACACATCAAAAATATTGACTACACTACTTGTACATCAAAACTTATTCAATGCTACATTGAAATTTGAATTCAATTATTTGTAGTTCACAAAGTACTTTGAAAAAGACATCAAATTTTTATTTCTATGTACAGTCGATACACATTGAATAATAAAAAAATATCAATATTTATATTTGCAGCTTATATTAGCAACCTGAATGATTTTTATTATATTGTTATTTCCAGTATGTTTTGAAAATTTACAATGAAATTATATGAATGAATTTTAAGATTTTATTGGTATAGCTTGTATAAACTTTAACCAATTTATGTTATTAACATAATTTCAACAAAACAGAACCTAATTCAATTTTGCCTTTTACAATAAACTCTAAAACCTTGTGCATGGACAATTTCATAACAAATTGCAGTGTGGATACATTTTTGGAAACTCGTCCCATTTGCAATTAAAAAAATTTTGATAAGAGTATATTTGGCCAATCCAGTTAACCATGTATGTAGAAATCAATTTTTTAAAGGAAGTAAATGCCATACAGAAATTAAGTACATACATATTGTCAATAATATAGATTCATAAAATATAGCAGTACTTCCTTCAAAAAATCTTGATGCAGAATGTAAGAGAAGTCCATATTTAGTAAATATCTTTAAAAATATGGTATAATTCATACTCTTACATTCTACTGGTGATAATGTTATGCAATGCAATAACTAATGACAATGAAATGATGTTAAATAAAAAATGCATAGGATAAATGAAAGTTACGTACAGATGTAAATCATTAGAAAAAATATGAAATGAACGAATGTTTTGTCATACACTCTGTCTGCATGCAAAATGATTTTGTACTATTTTAAAAACTTGAGGCTAGCTTACTTTTTCCTCAGATTCGGTCTCTGAGTTTGAAGCTAGTTCACTTCCATTTTCGCTTCCATTTTCTCCTTCTTTGCCACTTGTCAACTTTCTTGCTTGCCTGTCCATGAGTGAAGTTTTAGAGCGAGATTTCTTCCAACTATAGTAGTATTTAACAAGGCTAGCAATAGTTTTATCAGGAAGCTAATGGAACAAAAATTTTTATGCCATCAGCAACAATATCAACTAGTGAGAAATATGTAAAAGCATTGCAATAATAATTCTTTAAATGATTAAAACTCAATTGCAATCTTACCATTTGTCGTATTCTGTGAAAACTTTTCCCATGAAACTGAAAAGCTTGTTCAAAAAGAACCTTGTCTTCGACGGTCCATTCATCGGGGAAAGGTGTAAAATTTGCAAGATCAAGGATAGCTCTTTCCAAATTATGTTTATGCCAGAATAGCATTCCCAATGCTTGTTCTCCATTGTAGCCATATTTTTCCTTAGCCAATATGATGTACTCATCCACTAGAAAGAGAAATAGTGATGTTTATTAAAAAAAAAGAACACAATAAACAATGAATTTATAAGTCATATGTTAAAAAATCTTACAGTTTTGATCTGAAATATCATTTGTTGGTGACCAGACAAGCAATGCTTTCTCAGGACACGAGTCCAGTTTACGATCTTCAAATATAAGTTATCTATTAGTGAAATTTAACAGAGAACTGACATTAATATAACGAAAGAGCATTACCATTTACAGGAACCAGCTCAGGAACAATAACCTGATAATCTCTCCCAACACGGATTTTTTCCGCTGGTACTGCAAATAAAAAGATTTGTCTAGGTGCTTAATATAGAAAAAATAATGGGAATTTCAATGCAGAAAGGACTTATGCCTGGGTAAGGAGTACAACAGCATGAATATCGTGAAGAAAATGGGGCAGAAAGTGGGGCGCGCCGTTCGAAGACGGAACAAGGATAGCTCGGTAAGCTCGGGCACGCGGCTGTGCTTTCACTTTAGCTTGATAGAGTCTGATTTCGAAATATTCTGCGGATCGTAAAAAATGCGAGCACGAAGCTCGGGACGACATACGAGTAGCAAGCTTGATTAATCTAGTGAGATTTAAAAGCATTTTTTCGCAAGGGGGTAAAGAAAGCTTATGATTGTCGACTCACACTCGTCGTCTTCGGAGGACTCGGTTTGTCCGTTGGGACTGGGGCCCTGGGACCTGCGCCCATTCCTCACGTTTTCAGAGTTCTTCTCGGCGAGTACCATCCTGCCGCCGCTCGAGCTGGTGTTGCTGCTGGTATTGTTGCCTGGCGCTGCTTGGCGGCCCCGCTGCTTCTTGTCCGGCTGCTGCAGGCCCGCCTGGCGCTCGTGCACGAGTGCCGCCGTAGTGGTGCCGCTTGTGACAACTTCCAAGCGAATAGTACGTATTCAATGTAACCTGGACGACGACGCCGTCTGTACGACCGAAACGCTCAACTCGCCTCTTGGTCTGCAGTAGTGTGCTTCGCACGACCGTACCGCGGCACTATAGCGCGCGCGCCCGATGCCAGTGACTGACTACCTATCTCTCTCACTTTCACACACAGCAGATATGCTCTCCACCTGCTAAACAAGAAGTGACTGCACTGCTGCTGCCAAGAGTACCAAGCGCGCACTGCCGCTCTAAGTCGACGCAAGAGGGGGAGTTCCAAGCGACAGCCGCGCACACCGTTGCACTCATACATAGACAATGGCGTCTGAAAGAGTGAGACAGCGCATGGGGATGCCTGCAGTATCTGCCTACTCTCGCCCCTTCCGCTTCCCCTCTCCTCCTTCGCTCTATTCCGATGGCTCTGGATTTTCCGGGACCGTTCTAAAACCGCTTTGCTTTCACTTTATTTATTGGCTTCATTCGTCTGTCTCTAATTAACAATTGGCCTCAACGCCCTCAATCTCCGCAAAGTTTGATTTTCTAGCGAAATTTTTATTTTTTAAAGTTTTTTTTATTTTATGATGACGGTATTTCAACAATTTAACTGATTATTTTTGCCTTTCACAGAGCTTTATCGGAGAATGCAACTAAAACTTGAATATTGTATATTAATTTGATCAATAAACGATTTTTATATATCTATCGACTAATTTTATAGATATAAAAATCTTACTCAAACTGCAAATACCTACAATGTTGCTGTTATTGAAACCAAAATAAAATTAACAATTTCTTTAACGTCCGTAATGACCGTCAATTTTACGTCATTCCGATTCGGCCATTTTAAGGCGAATCGACGAACCATCGGCATCACGCTTCTGTATGGTATGACTCGTCACTAACGTTGGCTTCAGCACCAACATCTGATTGGTTGAAAGCTAAATTTCGCGAAATCTTTCTATGTTCTAAGTATATTTTGCTACCATGATGCTCCTTCAATGACAATTTATAAAAACGTCAAAAGCCTTAAATTATAAAATGTTCTCGCCCGAGCTTAAACCGTTTACTAAATTCTTCGGTCAATGCGCATCGCACCTTTCTTTTTTACTCTTTCTCGAAAGTGGATGAAAAAATTATATCAATGCAAATTGCGTAAATGTACACACACACACACACACACACACACACACATGCACACACACATTCGCCATATATACATATGTAATACTCATTGCTCTGGGTTTTGTTTAAACAAAGAAAAACGTTAACATATCTCGCAGCGACTCAAGAGCTTGTTCAATGGCTAATACCATAAAATTGGTTGAAATGAGGTTTATACGAATAAAAAGAAAATGTACGTGTTTCGTATTAACGCAATCGATCAGTAACTAATACAATTGATTACATTACATATGGAAATATATCGTTAATTCCTTCATATTATCATACAGTAAATAAATATATTGCAGATTAATTTTTCATTATTAACGACTTCAAATTAAATATCATTTCCAGTTGATATTAACATTTATATTAACATGTATTAATGCTTTTTATTATTTGTTTGATACTATATTTGCGTTTACAAAAGCTCAAATTCTATTTAACATAATTAAAGATGAACATTGCTAATTATTTATTCATGATTGCCAAATAGCGGCCATTTTCGGAAAAATCGTGTGGACGCTTCTGGACGCTGAATTTCCACCTTGTTAAAAGCTAAGCTATGAGAGCAAGCTGCATGACGTCACACAGCGCCTTGTCTACGGTCGTCCGATGTTCTAATCTGAGAATCTTTAGAAATCGCTTATCTTCTCATTTTCACGTGATTTTCTTTGAAATTTAATGTACTTTTGCGATCAGACCTCAAGAAAGATCGTATTTCTTATAGAAAAATTTTTTACTCCTACAGAAATTACTCATGTATTGTTCTTTTCACGTTTCTAACAGCTTCTGTATACAATGTACGTTGAAAAAACCTAACGTGTCATTTCGGTAGTTATCCAATCTTGTTTTTCACTATTTCTAATTTGATTTTAATTTAATAAATCAAGATTTCTTTTTCGAGACATTCGAGCAAAAAGCAAAGAAAATTAATCAACATGTAGATGTTTTCAAAATTACATAAATAATATACAAAAATAAGCCATGTCATAATCATGTTTTTCATAACATAACACTTTGAAAATGTACAATATTACCACTTTTTTTATCAAGATACAATTTACAAATATTCCAGGAATTTCTAATTATTTTTATTGACTTTTTATATATAAGCAATGCATATTTCAAATTGTACCTAGTCTATTTAATTTATAACTAGATTTGCATTTATATTTATTACATTGAAAACTAGTCCTACTGCTAAAATATTAAATATATATATATATATTTTTTTAATTTGATTTAGTTATGTGTACGTGATTTCTTTTTAATAAGTATAAAGGTAGATTTACCAATTGCATTACAACGCACATAACAAGGCTTTGTAAATTAGAGAAGGTTATAGAAGATCAAATAGTTCAGGAAAGATGTAGCTTGAGGTGAGAGAGCAGCACAATTCAGGCCTGAATATCACTGCTAGTACTGCTACTATAAGAGAGACAAGAACAGAAAATGCAGTAGAAAGGGCAAGTGTTCTGCCAAACGAGAAACGATTGCTCTATTTTTATGTATTTTAAAAAATATGGAAGAAAAAATTTCTGAAAATTTTCGAAAGGCAATTGAACATGGGCGTACTGACATTGTTAGATCTATTTTAGATGCATGTGAGTTTTGAATTGCGACATATATTTTAACTTTAATTAGCAATAATTTCTTATATTTTGGATTATAGTTTTTGAAATGTTTACAAAATCGTAGAATCACATATAGATTTATATAAGAAAAATTTAGAAGCATTTTTTTTAAATTGTCATTTTAATGACATTTTAATGTTTCTATAATAATAAAAAAGAAATATAATTTTAAGCATTAAAATTTATGGTTACGTCAAAATGATATTCCAAACCAAAATTAAAATACTTTGTTCGATTATATAAATCTGACTTTTGGTTTACTCATTTTATTTTTTAGATGTATTACATTATGTCCAGTTTATTTAAATATATTGAATCATATATAAAGCTATTAATCATTGTATTTTGATGTACAGTTAAGCTTGAGAAATCTAAATTCAGTGAATATAATTTATTTAATTGTATGTTTTTACATTTATTGTTACAATTTTAGGTAATGATAATGAAATTGTTGATGCAAATTCAAAAGAAAAGATTTTAAATGGATTGCTATTTGAAGAAGGAACACCACTTTTATATGCAGCTGTAGTAAGTTTTAAATATAGACATCTTTACATATCTAGCCTGAAAGGAAACATTGATAAATTATTATATTTCAATAGCACAATCAAGTTGATTTAGTCAGAACTCTATTGAATTGTGGAGCTGATCCAACTATAACAAATATTGAAGGCCGCAGTGCATTAGATGTAGCCATTAATGATAAAGTGAGACAAATATTTATTGAAGAATTACTAAGGGCAACAGCAGCATCTGAGTAAGATAAAAATATTTATTTTTAGATTAAGACTTATAATGACTACCTGTTATAAATAATAAATATTATTTAGGATTTCAAGAGTACAACAATTATTATCTGTTGGCATAAATGTCAATTCTTATGATTCAGAAATAAGTAAAAACACACCCTTACATTGGGCTGCTTGTTATGGTAACAAAGAAATAGTGCAATTTTTATTAGGTATACCATCAGAAATGGTGACTTGCCTTTCTTTCTTTGATAATTCTTGTTACAACTGTATAATAATAACAATGAAATTTTTTTTTAGAAAAAGGAGCTCATGTTAATGCAGAAAACTGTTCTGGTACAACACCATTGCATGAAGCTGTAAATCGCAATGATTTGGATATCTGTCAAGTACTTTTAAATTATGGTGCAAATCTTCTCATTCAAACCAAAAAGGGGTATTTCAAATATTATATATTTTGATTAGCTGTAAATGTTCAGTTTTTAATATGACGTTTCATTTCAGCAAATTTGCCGGAAAGACTCCTCATGACCTTTCTCAAAATAATAGTTTATTGCAATGCTTAATGGAGAAATATTTAGGGAGCATGCCATTGAAAGAAAGGAAATACAGCACTGTAGACTCTATAGAAAACTCGAATTTTTCACAAGAAAATATTACAGCTAATGCACATCAAATGCTTTCCTCAGTTTCTATAAAGTCTATTAATGAACATTATGACATTTCTATATCTAGAGGAGATTCCAAGGAATCAGGAAGTGAAAGTCCACTCAAAATTCAGCCCATTATTGGATCTACTGGAATTTATGAATTAATTTGGCCAGAACCAAAGTGCATTATTGAGCTTAAACATATTTCATCTCCATTTATAGTTGACAAAGAACTTTTAATTTCCATTATTCAAGTTAGTTTAAATGAAGAAAAATATATTTTATAATAGGTTATATAATATTTTAACAATTTTACTCTAAAGTAATTAACATTTGTATTTCTTGAATTTTAGAGTAGTGAGTCAATACATAAAATTTTAGATGTGTGGGAAATCAGCAGAACTTATTTGTTAGAATTAGGATGTGAAGTAAAAATTGGTGAAGTGCAACCAGGCTCTGGGAAAATTTCGTGTGAAAAACGTATTGAATGTATTGTTAATCCAAGTCTTTTTAACGTATCTGAAGGATATCAATTGCATATATCTCAAAATGTAATCAAAGTAGCTGCTGGAAGTTTATCTGGGTTACATTATGCAATATGCACGTTTATACAAATTTTACGATTGAGTAAAAATTATTCAAACCAATCAGAAGTTTTTGAAATTGAATCAGTATTAATTAAAGATGAACCAAGATTTAGTCATAGAGGTATTCTTTTAGACATTTCTTTAAGAGGCCGAGTGCCTACATTGGATTATTTATTAAGTGTGATAGATATCTGGTCTTTTTTAAAACTATCTTATATACATCTTTACTCTCGACTAACACCCAGTTGTGACTGGCAACTATGTTACTCCAGGTCAGAAATGGTAACTCTTGATAGGTACTGCAGGTAAATTATCAATTATATTACTATTAACAATGTTTCAATAAATGAACTTATTTGATAAGAGCGACTATTGTTACCAATTCAGAGATAGGCATTTGCAACTGGTGCCAGCATTAGATGTTGATTCAAATGTGAGCTTACATCATCTATCACAAATGTGGCCATTGTTCCAAGAACTTTTATCAACATTTCCAAATTTGAATTATGTACACATTGGTCCACGACTGGCTAGCTTATTGGTTCAACCAAGTAATCTCGATCATTCTCTGTCTGTGGATGAAACCACTGGAACAGATATGTCCGATGTATTTGAGCCATTCTCAAATCTTCAACAACTTTGGCATATTTTAAACTTAACTAATAATACTACAGTAATGCTGTGTTCTAATGGATTACACTCTAGAGGTGAATTTCACAGTATTCCAAATAATGTGATACTTGTTGAATATGGATTCCAGGTGAAAAATAGTATCCAATAAACTAAACATTTATATAAATAAATATTTTCTTCATTTCTTCACAAAAGATACTATGTCGTTTACATTGTTATGTATTTACATTTACAGGCAGACTATGAGTTTTCTGAATGGACTGAAGCTTTTAGAGTAGCAGGTGCAAATATTTTGCCAAGCTCAGGAACAGCAAGTTATAATAGTTTAGCAGGATGTCCTGCTTCAACTTATGCAAATACCAAAAAAGCAATAAAAACTGCCCAAGAGCAGGATTCTATTGGTATTATAGTAGCTCATTGGTCAGGTAGCCATCATTTAACATCACATATCTTTGCCTGGGTTGGATATCTTATAGCTGCTGGATTATCTTGGAATCCACATACTGAAATTGATATTGAACCATCTTTCAACTTCTATGATGTTCATGAATCAACAGGTAGAAGTAATAAAAGGTATTAAATTAATATTCATTAACTTCTAACTATTACTATTACTATTCTTTAATCTAACTTTTATAATCTATAGGTCACTCACTACAATACTTGATGTGCATGTTTTTTGTGATATGGAATATAAAATTGGCAGTGCAATTCTTGAACTGGGTAGAGTTGATACAGAAGTTTTAACTTTAAGTAAAAATCAAAGTGGTAATGATCTTCAGCAAATACCTGATAATCAAGGTTCAACTTTGTATAGATTATTAACAGATCCAGATAATGTTAATTTGGAGTATCTTTATACTGATTTATTTTTGGTAAATTATAATTTTCATTAAAATTATTTTTTTAATGCTTTTACATTTTGTCAAATGAAATTGATTTTTTTCGCTTATTTATTTTAGAAAGCAACGAAACAAATAAAACGAGTAGTTCACACTTTATTTGAGGCAAATCCAACATCAAAATTTGCTCCAATGGAAATACAAGAATTACAATTAACAGCCGATCTAATGTTAACTGCATGTAAAATTGGTAAAACTCTTATTGGGCTTGGTATTAATCCTAATAGCAATATGGGATTAGCTGTTATAAATTTAGGTGTGAGTAATTTACCACCCACTTTTAGAACTGATATAGCCAACAAAATGTTAGCTCTTATTGAACAATATAAAGGTACATGGCTCCAAAGGCATTTACCACAAGGACTACAGAGTTCCTTACTTATTTTAACAAGTGCTTTACACAGATTTGTGCCTGAACCTTAGATTGATGTGATAGGTTTTTCTGTTTTTTATAATTCTGTAGTTTCTTGGAAAGAAATAAAGACTTATTTTTATATTTTAAGACAAATAAGATTGTATCTTTTTATTTGATTTGCATCTTAAAAAATAAATAGCATTTATTATATGAATACTAAATTATATAATAAATTTGAATTTATAAAAGAGTATTGGTAATATGTATTTGATGATGTTTGTCAAAGTTTAAGAAGATAATCTACAATATTGTAGTTAGTCTTTCACCTAGATTATAATATAAGGAGACATAAACCCTATGTTTTTTATAGTGTTTTACATTTAATGATTATAATTACTAGCGATCGGCGGAGCGTTTGATATGTAGTATTGATTTTTCATAGTTTTCACTTTAAAATTGTTTTAGAATCAGTTATATTATTTATATCCATTGAATTTGAGGCACATATGCGCATACGCGCGCGTACAAGGGCGAACAAACGCGTACAAATCGCTAAAAATTTTGATAGTGCCAACAACAGAAAGTTACTACTATTCCTCGCATGCCCCAAACGAACACACTTACTCCCGGAACAAACGTATCATAACGCTATATTATTGAAGGTTATGATACGTTTGTTCCGGGAGTAAGTGTGTTCGTTTGGGGCATGCGAGGAATAGTAGTAACTTTCTGTTGTTGGCACTATCAAAATTTTTAGCGATTTGTACGCGTTTGTACGCCCTCGTACGCGCGCATATGCGCATATGTGGCGAGGGCCTCACATTAAAAACTTTTTGCGTTTCACGTGTAGCACGCGCGATAAAGAAGAAAACAAATGACGTTCAGTCTTATTAATATATTCATAATGAACGACTGTATTAGGGCAACTACTCATACACTCACGCCTATAGTAAAGCCTAAATACATTTTACATTCAATATTTTCTATTTTACTTAGAAATGAAATAATTATTCATAATTATACGAAAATTTCTGCCAATTGATGGAATGTCTTTAATTTTTCAATGTCACCGGGGTGGATCTTCCGTAACTAAAAAATTCAAAATAATTTTTATCGCGCACGCACAATTTTACTTCGATTTCGATTACGAGTAAAAATGAATCGAGCTACGATTAATCGGTAGTTCAAATAATCGTCTCGATAATCGATTATGTACGAAAATGGTCGGACGATTATTAAACATCGATTAAAATCGCCCATCACTAGTGGTTGCTCGGTCAGTCGAATCGTCGAATATACATATGTGTCGTTAACATATCACATTAATTTATAAACCGACTAAAATACATTTGTGAAATCCAAAATGGAAAAAGAAAAGCCACAAAAAATGCCTAAAGTGGCAAAGGTATAGTATTTATAATTAGAATTATGTCTTTATGATTCATTAGTGTTGGCGATTGTAAACATAGTATACTTAACCTTTAAATTTTGTAAACACTGATATTTTATGGATAAATTTAGCGAATGGTGTTTTTTTCATTGTGTGATAGTTATTTTCTTCGTCTTTTAACTAACAATCTTAATGCATATTCATATTTATCATTAAAATTTAGTTAAACAATTTAAGGAAGTATGAGTAAAATAAAATTATATGTTGCTTCATTACATTATTTTACATGTGTATTTTTTTATACTTAAAGGTCAAAAACAAAGCACCTGCTGAGATACAAATTACTGCGGAACAACTTTTGCGTGAAGCTAAAGAACGTGATTTAGAAATTTTGCCACCTGTAAGTAAATCTAAATTTACACTACTATTGTGAATATTTCCTTGATAGAAATTTTATTTATTCATGTATTTTTTGATGTTGTAGCCTCCTAAGCAAAAGATCTCAGATCCACATGAGTTAGCAGATTACCAACATCGTAAAAGAAAAACTTTTGAAGATGCCATTAGAAAGAACCGAATGTCTATTGCAAACTGGATAAAATATGCTCGTTGGGAGGAAAGTCAAAAGCAAATTGAAAGAGCTAGGTACAATATGGATTATACAATGACTGTTTTTTTATGATTTATTCTTTGTTACAAATTACTTAATTGCAATATTGACTTACAGGTCAATTTATGAAAGAGCTTTGGATGTAGATCATAGAAATATAGTATTATGGCTGAAATATACAGAAATGGAAATGAGGAATCGACAAGTCAATCACGCCAGAAATTTATGGGACAGAGCTGTTACCATCCTACCTAGAGTCAATCAGTTTTGGTACAAATATACTTACATGGAAGAAATGTTAGAAAATATAGCAGGGGCAAGACAAGTGTTTGAAAGATGGATGGAATGGGAGCCGCATGAGCAGGCATGGCAAACATACATCAACTTTGAACTTAGATATAAGGAACTAGATAGAGCTAGGAAAATATATGAGCGCTTTGTAATAGTTCATCCCGAGGTTATGCATTGGATAAAATATGCTAAATTTGAAGAGAATCATGGCTTTATTAACAGTTCACGCAACGTATATGAAAGAGCAGTGACATTTTTTGGGGATGAAGAAATCAGCGATAAATTAATTATTGCATTTGCAAAGTTTGAAGAGGGACAGCGTGAGGTTAGTAGTATATATACTTTTTGACACTCCGTCGTATCAAAAAATACGGTACGGCACATGTTCGGCAAAGAGTTTCTCGTCTCGTGTATCTTTCCACCCTCGCTTCGCTCGGGCGTAAACGCCACACGAGACAAGAATCTACTTTCCTGCACTTGTATCGTAATGTACTATTATTTTTTATTTTTGTAGTATCTATTTATTTATCAAAAAAATTATTTTAGCATGATAGAGCTAGAGTTATTTATAAATATGCTTTGGATCATATTCCTAAAGAAAAAGCTATTGAAATATATAAAGCTTACACAGTGCACGAAAAAAAATACGGTGATAAATCTGGTATAGAGGATGTAATAGTTAGTAAAAGAAAATATCAATATGAGGAAGAAATAAATGAAAATCCATCCAATTATGATGCATGGTTTGATTATCTTAAATTAGTAGAGTCTGAAGGGAATGTCAATGTAACAAGAGAAATTTACGAAAGAGCTATAGCCAATGTACCTCCAACAAAAGAAAAAGAGTATTGGAGAAGATATATTTATCTTTGGATTTACTATGCATTATTTGAAGAATTGGAGGCAAGAGATATAGAAAAATGTCGTCAAGTATACAAGTGTGTATTAGAAAGTTATACAATTTTATATAATTTAAACTCCTACAATTTAATTACAATGTTCTTAATTTTCTAGAATGTGTTTAGAATTGATACCTCATAAAGTTTTCACTTTTTCCAAAATATGGTTGTATTATGCCCAATTTGAAATCAGACAGAAGAATCTATGTACTGCTAGAAAAACACTGGTAAATATATAATGAAATTAAATTTATTGCTAAGAAAATCAAAAAATTTTTAAATAAATTTATTATACTTTATAGGGTATGGCATTAGGGATTTGTGCAAGAGATAAACTGTATCGCGGTTACATAGAACTGGAACTACAACTTTGTGAATTTGATAGGTGTAGAAAATTATATGAAAAGTTTCTTACATTCGGTCCGGAAAACTGTACAACCTGGATGAAAGTGAGGAATTGAAAATGTTCAAAAGTATACAATCGATAAGTATACCTTAAACAATATTTTAATTTATAGTTTGCAGAATTGGAAGTTTATTTAGGAGACATAGACAGAGCTAGAGCATTGTATGAATTAGCAGTAAATCAACCAAGACTTGATATGCCAGAAGTAATCTGGAAGGCTTATATTGACTTTGAAATATTACAAGAAGAACCTGAGAGAGCACGGCAATTGTACGAACGTTTACTTGAAAGAACGTTACACGTTAAGGTAGAGTATCAAAATAGTATTACAAAATACACTACTATTACAAATATTTTTTGTTACTTTTTAAATATTTTAAATATTGTTTTTAGGTCTGGATAGCGTATGCTAGATTTGAAATGAATAACACTGTCGCAGAAGAGGGTCTTAATAGTGTAGACTTGGCTAGAAGAATATACGAGAGAGGAAATGATTCACTGAAATCGTGCGGAGATACCGACAGTCGAGCTTTATTGTTGGAAGCTTGGCGAACTTTTGAAAACGAATATGGAGACGATGACAATCGCGCTAAGATTGCAGCTAAAATACCGCGAAGGGTTAAACAAAGAAGGAGAGTCATGGCAGAAGATGGGGTAAGTGACCTAGCTTTTAATTTTATCGTACTTCAAATATTAACCACTTTGTGGATATTAAGATTTTATTGTTTATTTTCAGACTGATGATGGATGGGAAGAAGTGTTTGAGTATATATTCCCAGAAGATGAACAGAAGCGTCCAAACCTTAAGATTTTGGCTGCTGCTCTAGCTTGGAAGAAAGAACAAGAGACTCAAAGTGGAGGAGAATAACAAGAGTAGTAATAGATCATAATAGATCTAGCTAAAAAAATTAATCCACGTTCAAGATGGCTTGAAAAACATCTTGAAAATTTTAAATGATATCTGCTTGAATAAGATTTGTAAATTAGACTTGTACATATTTTTTGATTAGAAATTTAAGTGACATAAAAAAATAATTTTATTTAGTTTGAAACTTCATTAATTTTTTAAAGACACAATTTGTTTAATCGTATGATAATGCAGAACTTTTAAGTAACAATCGCTAAAAAAATCCATTTTTTTAAAATTAAACGTATATTCAAACCACAATACCTCGTTTCCGACACTATACTATAGGTTCATGATGCCCGCGCATGGATTTGAATTTTAGTTAATTACTACGTAACAACTCGCGCAGAAACGTCTTTATAAAAATAATTATATATATATATATATATATGTATATATAGCGACCGGGATCTTATAAAACAGAGCATAAATATAGAGCATTTCATCATAATCGGTAGATCGTGATCGTTTGTTTATACATTAATGCGTGGAATTATGAAGCGTATGAGGTGTAAACGAGTGCGCAATTGAAGGGGTGGCCTTCGATAAGTGATCTGCTTACGACAAGTCGCGCGCGCGGTCGTCGACGTCGTTTTGCGCGCCGCCGCCGCGAGTGTGCCAAGTGCCAGTGGACTTTGCCATCGGCAGCCACAGCCGCGTAACCAGGGGATATTCTTCAATTCAACAAAATCAATGTAAATATCTGGTTTATTGTCAATAATCACGTTCCGCGAGAGTCAATCTATTGATTGTTCTGTTTTTTACACATACCGCTGTCCACTCATCTTTGCCAGTTCTGTCCGCTGTGATGTTTGTCTCTCAAAATAACCAATAAATTTGCTCACTCTACCATTTCGTTCTTGCCTCAGCTCTGTCGTTCTTCCTCTCTCCCTACCTCTTATTTTTTTTACTTCGTTTATTTTGCTTCTACATAATCTCCAAACGTTTTTATTTCTTTCTATTTCATTCACTTTGTGCTAAGTCTCGCACCGTCATATCTTATCGAAAGGTTACACAGAAATTTTTTTTTTGTAAATTGCGTGCTCTTTTCATTTACTAACATAATGTACAATTACCATGCTAATTGAATATCTTTTTCTATTTATAACATCACTATAAGTATACAAGTTTTCCGTAATATACGTCATTTTATGCTCATTTAAATAAAATATTTGTTTAGATGTTTTTGCTCAATAACCACATATGTGTACCATGTACCTTTCCATTGTTTACTTTAACCCATGGCCTTTTAAGAGCTTCATAAAAGTATATTTGGTTGGCTTTTACACCTTAATTATTATTTGCTTTATAGATTTCTTTGAACAATATATAAATCATACTTTTTTGAAAAACTCATTAAATTATTGTTACAAGTAGCATTGGTGACTACATTCACTATATGCTTCAATCTGCAATAACAGTTTTTATTTGTGTCCTGTAGCTTATATAACTGCCAATAAAAAATATTATTATAGAAGGATATTTTGTTTTTCTTATAGGATTATTAAGTTTATAAATTTTATAGTTTGTCAATGATAACCTTAGAGTATATCAAAGTGTGAAAAAGCTCAAAAACTATGTGACAGAAATGCAAACATAAATATTAAATTTTAATTAAATTTTGTTTTCCTATTCTTATATAATAGATGAGTGCGTGAAGATAAATTTTTACCATCTGGATTTGTCAGACCAAGACATTTTTAAAACTTGTGAGAGAAGTAAAAAAGGATATTCATTGGTCATAATGAAGGTTGTCGCATTAATTAGTGGTGGAAAGGATTCTTCCTTCAATATGATGCAGTGTGTTGCTGCAGGACATGAAATAGTAGCACTGGCAAATTTATATCCTGTTGGGAAAGGTAAACTTTCCAAAATAAATTAATTCTTATATCTTGAGACAGCATTAAATTAAATTTATAAAGTGTTATTTAATACCTACTGATGTAAACTTATATTATTTATTGAGCTAATATAAATACACTATGAAAGCAAATATTTTTTAGATGAGTTGGACTCATACATGTTCCAAACAGTTGGTCATCAGGGAATACAGTTTATTGGAGAAGCAATGGGTTTACCTTTGTATCGAGAGCCAACTTTCGGAAGATCAAAAATGCAAGCAAAGCATTACTTGCCTACTGCAGATGACGAAGTCGAAGATTTATACAGATTATTAAAAAAAGTCAAGGTTAATTGATTATAAACATGTCATTAATTAGTATATAACATAAATTGAGGACAACTCAAGTAAATTAAAAGAATTTTTCATTTATAGGACAGAGAGGATATTCAGGCAGTGGCTTCTGGTGCTATTTTCAGTGATTATCAACGGATAAGAGTAGAAAATGTGTAAGAACATTTTATCAAACATAATTCTAATTGTAAAATAAAGTATAAAAGTTTTATTTCAAATAAGACTTAATTTTAGGTGTAGTCGTTTAGGTTTATTATCATTGTCATATTTATGGAGGCGAGATCAAGAAGAACTATTAAAGGAAATGGTAGAATGTTCTGTTAATGCTGTTATCATAAAAGTTGCATCATTAGGTTTAGAAGCAAGACATTTAGGAAAATCTATCTCTGAAATGCAATCACATCTCGCCAAAATGGTAAGTAAATGTCTTAATGACTGATGAAAGCTTTGAAAATTCTACTTGTTGTCTTACATGAGTTTTGGATAAGCTCCAAATTTGAGACTTTAATGATAGAACCTAGAGCAACAGGTTATTTTAAAAGCTTTAGATGTGAGAATACTCAGAGGTATTACAATAAACTGTTGTAAAAATAAGCATTCAAGTTGACTATGCAGACTATACAAAAAAGTTGAAGAATGAATTATTAAAATTAAAATGACTAATAAGCTTTTTATTCTGCAGAAAGAAAAATATGGTCTAAATGTATGTGGAGAAGGAGGAGAATATGAAACGTTTACTTTGGATTGTCCTTTGTACATTAAAAGTATTGTAATGTAAGTTACTTAAAAATTTATTGATATAATTATTGTACATAAAAAATGATCCTTTTCCAGAGACGAATATGAAAGTGTGGTGCACTCAAATGACGATATTGCACCAGTTGGGTACCTGAATTTCAAGAAGATGCACTTACAAAGTAAAAATGTATGATTAATTTTTAAATCAGCCGAAAATAACTATCGCATCATAAACGTAAATTCTTATTTTTGTCGTTAAAATGTTTTAGAGTGGTATAGAAAATATGTCACTACAAGAAAGACTGAATAATGTGGCGGTGAAAACTCCATTTGATTACATTTCTGAAATAGTTGGACCAGATTTACAAGATGGTTGTAATTTATCTGAAGATGACAATGATGAACAGGAGAAGGATAACAAAGACTCACAAACGTCAAACACATGTAAGAAATTATTAAGAAAGCAGAGTCACATTATCATAAGCTTTTGCATAAATATAACACCACAAATTTCCAGGTCAACTTAGTCCGTCAAGTCTTACAGAAATAATATGCGAAACTAAAGAGTACCCTGATGTTCCAAGTACTAATAAAAATCAAACTGGCTGGTACTGGTTTGGTAGCATTGTTGGGAAAAATCCTGATGCTAAGCTTGCAATGTCGGAAGCGTTAGATAGTTTAACAGGTAAGTAACTGAAATAATATTGATGTTGTAAAGTACTAAACTAATATTTGTGTTGAAATTACAGATCTAGTCGAAAAAGAAAATTTAGAAATAACAGATCTTGTTGCTGTGACGATGTTTTTAAAAGATTTATCGAGTTACGCGGAAATAAACGAAGTTTATGTATCGAAGCTTGCAAAAGTTAATCCTCCAGTGAGGGTGTGTACAGAGATTCCTATTAATTTTCACGTAGTTTTGGATGCACTTGCGTATAAAAAAGTCGAAGAAGATGAGACAAGTGATAAAGTTGTTCATAAACGACATACGATGCATGTTCAAAGTATAAGTAATTGGGCGCCTGCCAATATCGGACCTTATTCACAAGCTATTCGAGTAAGTAAATAAACGGCTTATATGCGTTTATTGATTAACTGAGTTGATAAATATATAGACACATATGATTCTGATTCTACATTGTACAAACGTTTTTCGCATTCGCTATGGGTATCAAAACAGGTTTCTCGAGATACGTTCTCGCTTGAATATTTGCTTACTATATGAAGATATGAGAATTAAAGTTCAGGAATAAACATAATAAAATCAAGTTATTTTGGAATAGGTAGGCGATATAATTTCAGTGGCCGGTCAAATCCCTTTGGTACCAGGTACTATGTCGATCTTGGATTCGGACATAAAGCGTCAGTGCCGTTTAACGCTAAGACACGTGAATCGTATCGTCAAGGCAATGGACTCAAACACTGAGCTGAGGCACATCGTTCAAGGCATCTGCTTCCTGACCCACCCAAGCTACATCCCCGCTGCGCGTAAGGAGTGGGAAAAACGCACGAACAACGCCATCGTCGACTATGTGGTGGTGTCGAACCTCCCACGCGGTGCCCAGGTCGAGTGGTGTGTCTGGGCACATCGCGACAACAATAGATTCGAATGTAAGTTAAGGCTATTGTTAGATGTCGTACGCAACCTCGTCCAAATCGCACGTATGCTTTTATTAGATTGTCGCCGCCTAGAAGCACGTTTCTGCGCGCATTCCATTCGTATTTTTATTAAGCAAGCGATGCCTATTTCCTTTTGTTTACCTTTATTTGACTTTTTTTGTCCCTTTTCACGTGTAGATGAGGAAACAGGCAAGTGTGTCGGCAACTTCAAGGTCGCCATCCGGCGGAGATGGAACTATGAAAACAATGTCTCGGCAATAGTGTGCTACCTGTCTACCAGTATGTCTTCCCTTTATCATCACTCTATCTCATTAAGGTTGTTAAGAGAGTTATGCTATTGCGACAGATTTTTTCGACTTGATATTGTTTATTGTGATGTAATTAGTCAACCAAGAATGCCTCGACGTTCATCGTTAAAATTAGACCCCGGCAGTTACATAATATTATCTATTTTCTAACGATACAATAGCATAATTATCTGGTACAATTACGAGTACCGATTCATGCAAGACTGAGACGTTGAATGAATAATTTGCAGGCTCGTCCAATTCAACGGGTAACTTGACATCTGAGACGAGCAGCATCTCGTCGGTCGAGCTGACGTTGGCTGAGCTCGTAGAGGCGTTCGAATACTTCGTGTGCAAATTGACCAAGGGCTCGCAGGTGGAAAATCCGCCGTGCAATCTGAGGATCTTCTACAGGGTAGGCAGTTTACCGGATCTGAATTTAATTCAGCAAGCGCTCCAACAAATGGTCGGTCGCAATCTTGTCACGACTATCATACCCACGCGGCACTTGCACAACTTTAGCACCTTCCTCTCAGTCTGCGGCATCAGACACGAATAGACAGCAGACTACGTTGTATATCTGTTTTAAGCACGCGCCGCGATTCTTCATGATATTTGTCAATTATCGGAGGAAACATCGATAAGTCGCGTGCTTACCAAGCCATACAGGCAGTCGCAAGTTACTTTCACGCATTCTGGGCCTATAAAAAATGAACAATACTCAATACTATACGTTGGTGCGTGCACCGTGATGATTATTAGAAACCCGCCAAAAAAAGTTGTTGTTTTTTGTACATGTGATATAGATTACCTTTTTAGAAAAGACCTCTGTTTGTTGTTGAAATTAGTTGAACAAGCCTTACTTTTTATTAACTTGAATGATAGTTTAGAATAATATTAAAATCATTACCTATTTTAAGTTACGTTTGTGGGTGAGGCTACCTGTACGGTTCGGTGACATTACGATCGATATTTATCGACGATATATGTAGATATATCTCTTTCACGTTTTTGCCTAGTCAACGGGTCGTGTGCAATCCTCATGAGACCGTCCCGTAAGTGGTAAGTGCTCTGAAAAATGTGATCTGCTTATCTATATAAACTTGTACAACACGAAAGTTGACATTCAACCTTCATAAAAGGCAGGTAAAATATCTTAAACGTTATACATGCCACTCATTTCTGCTCGATACTTTTTTTATCGTTTATGTGTCCGGCTGCGACTCGCGAGGAATGTTCATTGCGTGTTCTTTACCTAATTTATATAAAAAAACACAAAGAAAAATAATAATTTTAATAACGTACGAACTTTTATGATGACTCGCCACGTACTTTTAATGCTCGTGAGCAACGAATTATAATCAATGTCACATTGACTTTATATCATTTTCCTTGAGAGCGAGACAATTTTAAAGTACATCACTCTGATGTATAATAAAAAGTGACCTTGTTATTACAAAAAAGAAAGCGTCTCCGACTGTTTTGTTTGAAAGAAATAAAACAATGATTTTTTTTAATTCATTATTGTGTGGTTTTGTGGAATTGTAAGTTGTTGTAAAGAGTACGTGTGTGAAAGAAAATAATTGAGAGAGTGAGAGGAAGAGAAAGACCAACAGAAATACTGGACAAACTTTTTTGAGAAATTTGCTATTCATTCTTTACCATGTACATAATGAAAATAAGTTGAAAATGCTCTTAAATGTGTTACGGACATCAAATGAAATCGCTTAAATACCTCAGAGATAAATTTGTTCTTGTTGGCGCACGATGAAGTCGAGTTAAGTGTATTTGAAAATCTTATAAAGATATCTATATCGCAAGAGTGATTGTCAAAGAAATAACAAAAAGTCGACCATAAAGGGTGTATACAATTGTATAAGCAGAAAGGTTCTGTTCGTGTGATACAATTGTTAACAAGAGTACTATAAATATGTATAGGGTTTAAATAAATAATTTTATCTAAATCTAAAAAAGAAAACCGAAATACTTGGAAATGATATCAAAGCAAAAAATAAAGATAATAGAATATATTTTTTAACAAAATGAAATATTTTATTATTTATACTTTGTTGCATGCTGCGCGAAAAAATTGATTTGGTTGCATAATTATTACACATATGAAATCAATCTACAGTTGTGGAATGAAAATGAATTCAAGTATCATAGATTTTCATTATTGTTATTTATTGAAACATCTCAAAGTTCCTTAATAAAAAATGCCTAAAATGTACACTTGTTCATCCACTTAATATAAAATGAAAAAAATGATAGCATACTGCTTATTTTTGAATACATATCTTCAATCCGTGAGTATGATTATTTATTTCTTTTAAATGATTTTCTTTACAATAAAAACTAAAAACATATATAAATGTAATTTAATGAAAAGTTCAAAATCGTGTTCGTCGTTGAATAACAGATACCACAGGGTCATTCGCGAAAAAAAAAATACTTGTCACTGATATACCATCGTTATTTTCATGAGGAATTCCTCTATCATATTGTGAAAAAATGTACATCACTCTGTGATTATCCCTCTCTCAAAGTACAAGAATCAACGTAAAAACTCACACATAATTATTAGTTTTTTATCTTTTAAAAGTAAAATATCCAATGCGACTACGTTTTAAAAGTTTTTGACGTCAATGGTTTTACGAGATGTTGTCGATTAGGAGAGCAAAACTCACACAGATAATTTCTCCTGTCAATTGTCATTCCCTTGGTTTCCACGCATTCTGAAACGATAATGACAGTTTGTTATTAAATAAAATTTACTTCAAATCTCGATCAATTATATCTTCATTTACTAAACTACTTATTTATAATACCCTTTGCATGCTCACAAATAATTAATCATACATAGGATATTTTAAAATTTTTCAATTACTTTTGTAATAGTTTTATGTTCTTAGTTTGGATACGGAGTGTATATCTACATTTCTTTTGGAAAAATTAAAAACACTTTTTGTAACTTTGACGAACAACTTACGATCATTATATTTTTTTCAGGTTTTTAAACACATGAAACAGTTTCAATTAGTACTAAAAATTTAGTAAAAATTTTGTATTTAAGTTCATGATGATATGATAGTTGAGTGCAGGTGAAGGTGATCTATGATTTTACAGATATGTGATACTGCAAGGTATTTTTCCTATAATTTTTCTTATATCCTTATATTATTATGTGGAAAAAATCAACATTTTCAAAATGAAAAAAGTTATTATTTAATCAAAGTGTTTTCATATTCATAAATGTAAATTAAATAATGCATCAAGCTAAAAAATATACTTTGCAGTAACCAGTGTGAAAAAAGGTTAACAGATTGATTGGAGATCAGGTTGTGAATGAAAATAATGCGTTACCCAAGTGCAGATATTTGTCACATGCTCCGCAATGCACAAGATTTGGCTCCTGGTCGAGTCGTGTAGCATTATGACAGCGGCTGCAGTGCGGACAATAGCGACCTTTTCGCCAGAGCCTTGTTACGGTGAAAATGAGTTAATGGGTTAGTGAGACGATAACACACCATATTGATCTTTTTTTGTTAACGAAACATTCTCTTTTCAAATAGCTAAATCAAAGAGAATCAGGAATAAATATGAAGGATATAATTGCAAACAAATATTCTCAGAAGTATAAGAATTAAATTATTCAGAGTGCTGCGGTACTGCAACAATTTTCGAGTAATTATTTTCTTCGCGGAAAGCTTATATCTGAAAGTTAACGATTTAATCAAAGATGTGATAATTATATAAATATTAAAAACTAATTGCAATTACACTGAACTTGAGTTAAATAAAATAAAGAAACTTTTGAGGTGAATACATACTATGAAATATTGAATGGTTAAATGAACTTATTGAATCATTTAAAAATTCTATTAAATACATGTTTGAAAATTCAGCAATCTATGCACAAGGTGCGTTAAATAAGACTACTTTGTGCCAATGAAATCATAAAAAAATAATTTAATCCCATGGAAATCAATATGGTTTGAATGTTGAAATAGATAAAAGCTTTAAGCAGTTTGGAATAAAGGTGATGAAGATAGATAAATAAAATAGCATCATGTGAATATGAAGTAGATTTAGGTTGTTATTTGAGGAGAAACCGTATTTTATTCAGCTTTAATTTAGAGTAAAATTATTAAAAGTAAGCAGAAAAAATCATCATCGCAAAATACACAAAATCAAATATTCAATATAAATGAGCTACGATTTCTAAACACTTTTTTAAAATGTTATTTTGGTGGATTTCTGAAGAAAAATAATTAAGTGGTTATTTTTATCAGATCATGACTTTATCAACAAATATTACCAACAAAATTATCCTATCCAATAGTATCATTCTAAATACTAAGAAATAGGACTCAATAGTAACTAGAATCAAGGTAGGTAGATTTCCATCTACATATAAACATGGAAATCTCTCATATTTTTCATTTATATGACATTAAATTATTATTATATTAACATAAACAACACAAGAAATAAGATTTTTATTGTTAGGAATGAACAACTTAATTACAAAATTGGAAGTTTGAAAGACTACATGGAATTGCTAATTCGATTACTATGAAATCCCAACATCTAGTGAGTGACAAAAAAGATGAATAACGTAGGATTACAAAAAATACTTACTTTGAACAAGGAACGCAGAATGTGGAGACATATACTCTTGTGTTTTTGTCACCTTTTTTGAACTCGTGCTGCCATTGTGCCACGCTATTTCTGTCTGAATTAGCACCTCCGGGTTCTTTGGATCCGCAGTTTGCGCATACAGCGCATTCTTGGCAATGCCACCGGCCCTGTGGCACTCTCCTCAGGCCCACGCAGTAAATATGATACCTAGTATAAAATTTCGATAAAGATCCATATCTATAGGTAGATGTTCTAGTCCTACATATACTGACGGAAAAAGTTAAGATTACCCTCTATCACACATATCACAGAAGAGCATTTTATCTTCATCGGCAGGATCGTGACATTGAGCGCATGTTTTGCAATCTGTGCATTGCCACGCGTAGGCTCTAATGTGGGGCACCATATCCAGTGTCAATTCAATACACGAAGGATGAACTATAACAGAAACATATACAATGATAAGTTTTTACAGAATATATTATAAAAAAAAAAAAAAAATACGTAAACAAGCTTACCATTTCCGTTACAAGTGCCGCACACTATAAGGGTTTCGGGTCGATTGTTTTTATTTAGATGATTTGAGCACATTTTACATTTAATAGATGGATCAAGAGTTAGCTCCATATCTACTTCGTCCATCGTCGATTGGGAACCTTCGGTATCCTGAGTGCCTTCACTAGACGTTGAGCTATATTGACGAAAGAAAAAAAATACAATACTTTCAAATTTTATACGCATTCCAGCATGAAAACCACAAAAGTTGTGAATTCACCTTGAGTCGTCCGACGATGAATCGCTGTCGCTATCACTTTGAGAGCCCTCGGACTGACTGTCGAACTTTCTCTCGTTTGGTCTTGTAGGTCCATAAACTACAGTGTTCAATGGATAATATCTAAAAAAGAATATTGATAACAATGAAGAGGTTCATTAGAACGTTACTATCTAAAATGAAATAAACATCTTTTGGAAAATGAGGAAACGCACCGAAGTTCGGCAGGTTTATACTCTCTGAAATAGTCGGTGTACTGGCCGGTGATAAGTGCGCAGGGGTAGTTACTTCCTCGTCTAAACGGATCGTATTTGGGCGGACGCCTGGGCATGTGTATTGTGAAAGTCTGCAGGTCAAGGCTACATCTGCGCGACTCTTGGCGCGCTTTATTGAAACCAGAATTCCAAGAGATGGCTGACTGCATGGCCATTTCAGCGAGATCGATTCTGTTGCGCTCGGCATTGGCTGCTGCCGACAGCTCCTTTTGTTTCTTTGAATGCTCCTTAGCTGCTTTTTCTCGCATATGTTTGCGGTACTCTTCGTACTGTTCTGGGAAATCGCTACACATTATGTCAAGCACCTCTGAGCTTGAAACCGCCGTCAGACCTGTAAGCACTCAAGGTAAGTCATGATACTTGTCTTTTTTAAATGTTTAATGATGATAATAAAAAGGTAACCAACCCATATCACACATGGACTCGCTCACGAGAGCGTTTTCCCTGAGAAAGTTCCTTTCCTCCATGTCAACCATGCGCCTCTTGAGATCAGGATACTTGCGTTTGAAGCTTTTGACGCCGAGATACTGAGAGATTTGTTCTTGAATCATGAAAGTCTCGCCACGGCTACCGACAGGCTTGAGCTCGTTAATTTTGTCGGACGATGGCCACTCATATTCGGCGATTTTGTCGACAGTGAATGGGCCCTCGTCGGGATCGAAGCTGATTTCCATGCGCCGATTTTTCGGTTGTTTCACCTTCTCGCTCTCGGTTGTCGCAGTGCTCAACACGCTGTTCTGCGACTCCTCGTTTACCAGCGTATCCACTACACCTACGGGCATCGTTTTTTATTACAAACATGACGTTCCCCTTGCTCTCTGCACTACACTTGCTCGCTTGCTTATTTCAGTTGCAGCGCGATCTATTTACACGCTCTAACCCGAGATAGACACGCATCGCTTTAAAAATATGAGATATTTTTAGGACGAACGAACCTGCGCTATACACCAAACCGTTGGGGTTTACTAATTTTATGCGCTGCTCTGCTGTTTGTGTCGCACACTAGTGACTTTTCTCCCTACTTTATGACAACTTGAACGCGCGCTTCAATTTATTTTCTTTTGATAGAAATTTGTTGACGCCGGTGTAAGTAGACGTTACTTTTATACCGATATTTGTGCACAACAAAATTCAAATCTACATATTTTTATGAAAATATTATAATCGGATATAGATAAAAACGGATAATACCTGGTGCCGACATGTTACGCGCAGGAGTTTGCGACCTCGAACTTGATTCGGCACTCATTCGAGTCTCCTCATCGATGACAGTTAGCGAAGAAATTGTTTCGTTTCTGCTGAGTGCATCCCCTGTTACCTTCTTGATTGATGGCGCGAGCCAATTTTGTGTGGACTGAATTGCTTCTTTGCCATTATCTACGGCATCGGATTGCTTTCCCTGCTCATCTCTTGTAACTTTTATGATCACAGCACCCTTGTCATCGAGTATCGGTGCTTGTACCATGTGGGAATCACTGGACAGATGCATGCTTGTCACTTGACGACGAGATGGTATTTTAATCACTTCCATACCACCTTCCTGTACTGCTGATGTGCTCTGTAAAATCGATTCACGTAATTTTAAGCATTTGGTAAGCTTGTATTTAAAAACTTTGATGCGTAAACTCACTCGATCGGACATTTTCATGACTTCACATTCCGACGAAGCTTTTGCCGACTCAGTCATGGGGATTATCTCGACTTCGCGAGGTTGCTGAGCAATTTGATTGAGTATTGGTTGATTCAACGCTCTGAATAGCTCTGGCGAATTTTTCATGCTGCTATTGGTATCCACCGGTAATTTCTCTAATGTTATTACAGGTTTGGCATTGTGTTCTATCCCAATGAATTCTTGTTCTACGCGTGGCTTTTTTGCAGGAATGTCTATTGCTTCATTTTTCCGTTTTCCACGGCCTGTATATAAATATTAAAATTGATATTACCAAATAACCTGTAATGACAGAATCTTTGCTTGACGACAGAATTGTAATATATATCGTTTTGAACATTTTGAATCATAAAATGTTAATTTAATGGAATATTTCTTTGATTTTTTAGCAGATGCCAGTCGTTTGTTGACATTTATTCGGTATCTTAGTAACACTTTATAAGCAATTATAGACACTTGTTGTTTTTTCGTTTCAACGGCTTACAGGTATTAGTAATGAAAACTAATAGAAACGTTTATACAAATTGTTGAAGATGTACATCATCACGAGTTACTAATAAAAACTAAAGTATAACGTAATAATAAAAACTACTATTTCATTGCATGTAATTGACATAAAAAGTTAATAACGTGTATAAATATAAAAATAAAAACAAAGAAAAGTAAGTTTACCTCGTCCCCTGCCTCTCTTTGGAGGCGCATAGCTCTTTTGGTTTCTGCAAGTTCTTCTTGGTCTTTCAGAGCCATCTCCAGTCGGAGGAATAATATGTTGCGGTGGTACCTGCTGCAGCATCGTTGCCTGTACTTGTAACTGTGATGGAATCTGCACGCGCATTCCTGATTGATCCAAACTTAATGGATCTCTTGATGGATCCATGCCTGGAAAAGTGGAAACAGCTGGAAGTGCATTGCGCCTAGGTCGACCACGCTTTTTCGGAGTCTTCACAGGTGGCACTTCTTCGATGATCATCACGTCCTGGCTGGAATTCGAGTTTTCATTGACGATTATTAGTTCTGGCCGTGCCTCGATTATCTCACAGTCGGCGGATGACGGTGCCGAATGTTCGGTTGGCACGTTAAGAGTATTCTTACGGTGCTCGCTCATCACTGAATGACCACCTCGTATAGAACGGACCTGAAAATTTTTTATTTTATGAACAAAAGTTACCAAACAAATTTATACATTACTATTATAAATTCGACTAACTTGAGTAATACTTATTTCTTGATTGATAACGCTCATCTGTTGTCGGCTGATACTGCCAGTGTTTGATTCTAAAACTAATTTTTGCGATTGTTGATGGACCTCTTTCTTCGTTGAAATGGGCTGAATAGTAATATCAGGTAGCATTTGTTTTGTAGTTGTATCAACCTTTGTTTTTTTTGATTCAACCGGAGCTATAGTAATTTCTTTTCGCTTGCCGTGTAAATCTACCATTGCATTATTAACTAGCTGACTTTTGATGGGCTCAATGGTTACATCCGAATGGCTTTGCTTGAATGATATTATATCTGTATGATCTGCTTGTGACTTAGCGATTGGAATAGTTGATGTTTTCAGAGGATTTATATCAGTGGGTGTTATAATAGTTGGATGCCCAGTCTTGGAGAGTTTGATCTTCATTTCTAGATGAGAATCATCTTTGGATCTTTGACTGGCAATTCTATAAAAATAAAAAAATCAAATGACTAAGAAAAAGATAGTCAAAAGGAAAAGCATAATAAAGAGACTTACCCATGATCTTTATGTTTCGAGTGTTTAGATTTTTGAGTAATATCTTCATATTCTCTTGAGAATACCGATGGGATAATTGATGGATCGCCAGTTTTTGAAAGTTTAATTTTCATACCAATATGTTGTTCCATTGATTCATGAATGTCTTCTTTAATGGTGTGTACAACAGAAGCATCACCGCTCTTGGATAGCTTTATTTTCATGCCTAAACCAGCTTTGGCGATTGAACTGTCTCCAAGTTCTTCGACAGTCTCCGTCGATATGATAGACGCACTGCCTCCTTTGTTTTTAGCTAACTTAATCTTTACTCCTATTGGCGAGTCTGTACGTTTTATTGGCTCGTCGATGTTTTCTTTAGCAGACTCAGGTGGATCACTAGATATTACCGAGGCATCTCCAGACTTAGATAGTTTTATTTTCATACCGATTGGTGATTCGGTACGTCTCGAACTATCATCTTCGCTGTATTCCGATTTGTCTTGTTGAATGATAGACGCATCACCGGTTTTGGACAACTTAATTTTCATACCAAGCGAAGGAGAATCTTGCTTTTTACCCATTGTCGTTTCCTGGAAAACCGAAGGTAAATGAATAATACTTTTTTAACGGCTTAGCATAAATTCAATGAAATAAATGCATTTGATATAATTTTTGAATAATACATAAAAATGAATAAGGTACCTTACCTGTGTAGTCTCTTTGTTGTCTTGTTGAACAATCGATGCATCGCCAGTCTTGGATAGTTTGATTTTCATACCAATCGGAGCCTCTGGTTTTTTTGAATCATCAACTTTATGGACGAGTTTCTCATTCACCTCTTCCAACTTTTGCGATTCTTCAGAAGACTCAGCTGACTTGGTGATTTTGATCTTCATACCCATCGGGGAGAGCGAGGAAGAAGTACAATCAGCGTGCCAAGTCTCCTCTTGATGACTATCACCGCTTGGTATAATCGATGGATGTCCACCCTTTGATAGTTTCAATTTGATCTTGCCAAGTTTCTGACTGGATAGGCTGTCCTCGGGATTCGGTGAGTCAGACGAGCGAACTTTGGGGCTTTTAGGCGAACGCGGCTCTGAGCACTCAGTTATAGCTGATTTAGCGATTTTCAAAATGATTCTCGGGGAACCTACATTCTCGCATTCCGGCTGCTGCTTATCGCTATTATCTTTTTTTGTTGGTGTATCACTGATTTTTGGCTCTCCACTTGTCGTTTGCCTATCAGGTGAATCTAGTCGCTGCTTTTGTATCAATAGAGCGGTGTTCGGCAACTCAACGAGCTTTGATGTTTCTGGGATTTCAATTTTTGGGGGCTCCTTGTATCGCTCATCTAATACTCCGGTTTTTGGTAAGAATTCTGATGTTAGCCTTGTGTTGATCGAAATCTAGAAAAAGATTAAAATAATTATCATCAAAGTTTAAGATAATAAAAGTTTCGTTACAAGCATTACCTGTAAGATATCTTCTGCAGTCGTTTCTGACGATTCGTTTGATTTTTCAATAGATTCAACATTAGTTAATAAATTTTCATCAACATCTTTGAATTCGCCTGTTTCTTGACTTGCACTTTTAAGTTTTTCCAACTCAAGCTTTTCTAGTTCAAGCTTTTCTTTCCGTTCGTTTTCTAATTTAGCAGCTTCAGATATAATTTCAGCTTCTGATATTGCTATTGGATCGAGTGATGCCTCTGATAAATCTGATATTAGCTCGGAAGCATTGCCACATTCACTTTCTTCCACAGAAACGAATATACTTGAATTTTCTTCATTAGTTGACTCCACTTGTGAACCATGGGTTTGCTCTGACTCCTGAAGAAATTTGACTGCAGACTCCAACTCTGAAATTTCAACTGATGATTCATCAATAACTTTTTCAGTTTCCTCAAGTATGAACTCTGCAGTACTCTCTGATTCATCTCTTGTCAAAAGTTGTTGATCTTTAATTTCTAATGCTGATTTTGGATCTTCTAAAACATTATTTTCTTCTATATTTGTTATCTTTAATGTATCCATTTCAATAACTTGATTTTCAATCTCCATATCTGACTTTGATTTTTCTAAATCACTACTTTGTTCAATATTTTCCATTCGTTCTTTGATTTCCATTAATGATTTCGAATTTTCAAGTTCAGTACTTCTTTCAGTATTTTCAATTTCGACTGTATCTTTTTTCAAAAGATTTGGATCATTAAGTTTCAATGCTGGATTTACTAATGCATCTAATTCCAAAGGTCGTTGATTTTCAATTTCCAATACAGATTGTGCAGTTTTTAAATCATTATTTTCTTCAATATTTTCCACTTCCAATGCATCTGTCTCCAAGAGTTGTTGATCTCCAGTTTTTAATACTGGTATTGAATTTTCAAAATCAATGCTCTCTTTAATACTTTCCATATCTGTATTGCCAAACTCAGTTGTATGATCTGGCATGCAAGTGTTGTATAGATCGTTTATAAAATTATCACTCTGCATTGGGACTGATAACTGACTCGAATCCTGAAATGTTATATCCTGTGTCTTTCTATTAGATGTTAATTTCTTGTTGTCAATTTGATCCGGTATAGAATTAATGATTAATAATGAATCTTGAGATTTTTCTTCTAGTGATGACGTATTTTGGTTTGATGAATTCAATACTTCTGAGTTGTCAAAATTACTCATATTTTTAGTAACAGCTTCCTTTGTTTCTATTACATTATTCAAGCCTGAATCTAAGTCTTTTTCTACTTCATTCAGTATATGGGATATAGATCCTTGAGAGTCCAAATCTTGTTCAATACTACTGACATTTTCTTGAATTACGTTCGGAATTTTATTTTCATCTAAGTTTTCTTTTGTTTCTGTTGATTCGGCATTGACAATGCTGTCAGATATAGGATAATTTAATATGACAATATCTTTAGGTTCACCTTGTGTAATCAACGAACTGTTATTTTGCAGTTCTATTGACGACTCTAATGATAATTTAAAATCCGTTTCCTGTTCATTTTTACTTAAGATTGGTTGTTCATCCTTTTCAATATTATTTTGTGAAACATTAGTATCTATTTTTTCAGAAATTATTGGTATTTTTATTTCTGTATTTATACTTGAAGGGCCTTCCAAAACGACTTTTGTATTGTCACTATTTTGATCATCATTATTTTTGTATACATCTTTTATTGCATCAATATCTTTAGAGTCTTTTATATTTTCACTTTTATCTTCCAAGTTGCAATTTGTTTCTGAAACACTATCATTTTCTAGATAAGCTGAATTATCTTCTTTCAATTCATCAATTTTAGAGAATTCATTGCCATGGACTAACTTATTACATTCAGATATTACACTATTTTCATTTTTATCTTCGTTAATATCTTTTACATGTATATTTTTATCAAGAGTATTTGCTTTTTGATGAGATTTAAAATCCTTATTTTCAATGTTTTCCTCTTTATCAAGTTGTTCATCAATGATTTGACAATTTTCAGTGGAGTCTTGGATTTTAGTATCACTAGTAATAATTTCTTGTGCAGTATCCTTTGTAGAACAACTTTTATTTACTTGAGTAATCTCTATTTGGTTTAAATCTTGTATTTCTTCAGATTTATATATTTTTTCATCTTTCTCTGTATTTTTTTCTTGGTGAAGAATAGACATTTCAATATTCATTTTATGAATATTAGTGTCTTTGGCATAATTAATAACTTCAATTGCTGGAATGTTTGAATTTTCAATTTCATTTTTTATATATTGTTCTTCTGTATCCATTGCTGACCCCTCTTCCAAGTTATCTTTGCTATTGATGATAACATCTGAATTGTCAGAATTTTCAGATGGAAAATGAAGTGCTTGAGTAAAATTAGTCTGACCTATAGATTTGTTCTCTGTACTTTTTGTAACTAGACTATTAAGATCAGATTCTTCAACAGCATCGAATTGTTCTTTAAAAACATTCTGTGAGTCATCTTTCTTCATAAATTCAGATAAGCAGTCAGTCGGATCCATTTCATTAACAACAGAATTGCTTTCACTTTTTTCTATAAGTTGCTGATGCATATCGCTTCTAGTCGTAGAGTGATTGGTTTCATCTTCCAGTATTAAGACAGGCTGATCTTGTGAATGGCTTGGAGATTTTTGCCTATTGTCACTTTCATTTAATAATGTAACATTATTTACACATGATGGTTGAGCTGGGAAATAAATTTCCTCATTTTTATGGTCAGTAGTTTCATTGGCTAATTGGTTATTTTTACTATTTGAGTCTTCAATGGTTTCAAAAGTTTCTGAAATGAAAAAAATATTAAAAGTTTATAATTTTCAATTCTAATTACTGGTGCAGTTATCACTTTGTAAGTATAAAAGTTTTATGAGTAAAAAGTGTATAGTTGTAACAAGAATACTGAGAACAAGAACAAGTACAAGTACAAGAACAAGAACAGCAACAAGAACAACAACAATAATAATAATAATAATAATAATAATAATAATAATAATAATAATAATAATAATAATAATAAGACACACCTCCTAAAACTTCTTGTAAGTCACTGTCTACATTAGAAGTAGAAATAAAATTGTCTAATTCTCTGGAACCATCTAAAATATCACTTAGAGCTATGTTGTCATCTGATATTAGTTCACATTTATTGCTTTTTGCGGAGTGTCCCTGCAAACTATCAGCAAAAGAAATCTCGTTATTATCTAACTTGAAAACATCATCATTATCGTCCATTTTGTGAATATCATCTTTAGTATCAGTAATTATCTTCGATAAAGCATCAATTTCACTTTCAAGGGTGTCTTCACTGGCTACATCCGATGACAAACCACCAATATCACTGATATCCATTTTGCTTGTAACCTTTACTGTATCTCAGGACAATTCAAATTTGTTTTTTTTTTTAGCTTATCACAATTTACTTAAGATTCTGAGCAATAATCGTATTTTTCTTTCTACAGAGCCAGAAGTCCAGAAAAACCCATTTCATGATTCTCGATTAAATCGTTGAAAATCGCGTCCAACAGTCATGTTTATATCTAAAATTGAGATAATTAGAAAGAAACAAATTTCACGCCATGTTTCCATTTGTAAAACAATCTACTGTTTGTTTATTTCAACTTCAATTAGTAAATTGTAAACGTCTTGGTTGTTTCATAACCAATACTCGTCTGTTTTTGTACTTTTTAGCTTGTGAATATATTTGTCTGATTCACTTACTTCTTTATGAAATGCAATAGATGTGCTTCCAATATTACGTCATGTAAAATATTGTTACAAGTAAAGCATCCCAAAAGGTACGTATTTATTTTCAAACAAAAAGTAACAAATAATACAAAATGACGCCAAATGAATCCAGTGCTCGACCTATATGTACTATTTGAGATGAGAGCATTAGAGCAACTATAGCTATAGTATGACAGCTCATATAGGACAGCGGCACAGCGCTTTTTAAGTGATAAAAGTGCTAAGTTTGACCATAGTCGTCAATATTTTGAGGTTAAGTACGTAGCGCGATGATTTGAATAAAAAAAAATTTTCTATTTATTAAATGTTTTTAATAATTGTGTATTTTAAATCGATAAAAAATAGATTGATACAACAATCATTGTAAAACTATATTTACAGATAATAATATAACCAACGAAGTAAATTATTTTAAACTCTTGCTAAGATTTTGGGCATTTCTTTTAATAGATTTAACGAGATTAATTAATTCTGCATTTGTTGCAATATTTTTTCTATTTTTATCTTCGTTTCCTGCTTTTTGGAAAGACTCCTGTAAAAAAATGGTTTATTATCATTATTACAAGTTTGGAAATAAATAATCATCAAATTTGAAAATTAATGATACATACTGTAATTGAATTATTTTCTTTTCGCCTCTTGAGTTTTTCATGTACAAGTGCATCAGTACCTTTTGTTTTACGATAATGAGGATCAGCAGGATCAATATTGTAATGATGAGAAGTATATAACGCATCAAATCGAGAGTCTTTAACATCAACTTCAAAATCATCTTTACTTGCTTCATCTTTCAAATCCTTCTTTCTTTTGCTCAGACGTTTCTTTTTAGATTTTGATAAAGATTCTGCTTCTTCAATTCTTTTCATGCTAAAGTGATGTTTATTATCCTCCTCATCATCCATTAACAAAAGTTCTAACTCAACTTGTCGTTTTTTCTCTTCCTCTTCTTCATCTGAATCAAATTCACTTATTTTAGCGTTTATTTTTCTTTTCTTTGATTTATGTTTGAGGTTTTTCAATTCTTCAGCAAAGTATGGATCATTCATATCAATTCCTTCAGGAATCGACTCGTCACTTTCAGAATCCTCATTTGCATCTTCTTTTAAATTATTTTTTCTTTGTTCTCTTTTGGCTTTTCTCTTTTCTTTACGTTTTTCAATAAATTGTTCAAATTGACCTAATGCTTTGTTTTGCTTTTTCTTAATATCTTGTTTAATCAAGTTTTCAGTTTTTTCTTTATCTTCCAAGCCCCATGAAAATTCTAAATGCACTTCATTTTTTTTATCTTCCTTCTCTTTTTCCAAAGATCTTAATAATGATTTGTATTTTTCTATGGGGTTGTCATTGTCATTTACTTCATCAACTTCTTCCAATTGTTTTTTAACTTGATCTTCAGAGTCATGCTCAACATCACTTGCACATGTAAGTTCATCAGCCAGATAAGCTTGAATATCATCATCTTCAAGTTCATTCAAATTGTTAGAGTTGATTTTTTTTATAATTTCTTGTCTGCCTGTATCAGTTTCATCCCAAGTTAAATCTACCTTCACTTGCTGTAGAGCCGTGGTTGTAAACATTCGTGGCTGATATTTTGTAAGATCTGGTAATTTATCACAAAATTCTTTAGGTTCTTGATCAAATGTCATATTATCAGGAATAAATCTCAAATCTAACTTAGTGGATGATGATTCATATTCAAGGCCATCACATTCAGTATAAATTTTATTAGCTGTACTAGCAGAATTAAAATCTATTACAGCATAATAATACTTGAGACGATTTAATTGATATTTTCTTAACTTTTCCATGCTATAAGATGAACCTTCTTCATTATCATCGTCTAGATTTTCATTGTCTTCATCGCTTTTCTCAGCCTGAGATTCAACTAGTTCAGTTGGTCCCTTAACTTCTTCCTCTTTCATACGTTGTAATCCAAACTCAGAAGGATATATTGTTACACTTTTGATTACTCCTTCTGGAGGCAGAAAAGAATTGAAAAGTACCATCAAATCAACTGCCCTTATTCTATCCCAGTCCATATTACATGCAGCTAATCTACAAGTAATTTCTTCTGTTGTCTCAGCATCTTTATCTAACTCTCCCCAGTCATGCTCTATTTCATTTTCAACATTATCACATTCAGAACTTTCTTCCTCAGATGAACTGTCTGTTAATAATATGCCTTCTCCTCTTGCGTAATCTACACTCAAATCATGCAATTTATCCTTAACTGCTTTATCCAATGTTTTTTCATTTTTCCTTTTCACTTTCAGTTGCTCTTCATTTTTCTTAATTTCTATGTCATTGATTTCATTACCACAATCTTTATCACTTTGTTCTATAGAACTGTTATTTGCAGATTTCTTAACAAGTAGCAAACTACCATTACTAGAAAAGTTTTCACTAATAATATCATCTGTTTCACTTTCTTCTTCAATTGTCTGTTTCGTTTCTATATATTTTTTATCTTTTTCTGAATACTTTGGTTTATTTGATGTCTGTTTCACTGCTTTACTTTTTTCAGATAATTCATTTTCAGATTCATCCTCACTACTTGACAGTTCATAATATTTTTTCAAGTTTTCTGTGGATGATTGATTGACAGGCCGTCCTCTCTTATCCACTGTATATTTTACTGCAAATTTTTTATCTTTGAACATGGATTGAAAACGTTTGTCTATTTTAACTTTTCGTTCATTTTTAGGTATTCTTCTGAATTTGGGATCTTTTGCTATATGAGCAAAGCGCTTGTCTTTTAACATTTCTTCCATTTTGAAATATGAACTGAAAAGAGATATATTATGTAAATATTGTTTTAAATATAGTGCTAAATAATAATTTACTTTGATTCAATTTAAGAAATATAGAAAATAACAAATAAAAATCTTAGAGGTTACCTTCAGACAAACAACTTATTTATTAAGAGTCTTTGACATAAATATATAAACAATACTTCTCGAATTTCATAAACTTTGAAAAACTTTTGTTAACTCATACAATTTATCAAAAGTATCAGTTTTTTTAGTGCAATGAATAAAACATGATCATGAGACAGTACCCTAATTCGTCTGCCCGGTGTATTGAATGTGTTGATGCACGCTGCCACAGCACACCACGTGCGGACGTATGGGAGGCCAGCCATTACCGACGACGACACGCGAATACGTCACAAAACGCGGGAAAACAAATTTAAAGCTCAATCAAAACTTAAAGTTGATAATTAAATTAAATTTCAATTAAAATTATATAAATCTTACATCGTTAGTTTAACTTAATATAAATGTTGTTGATCTATGTAAAGTCATTATTTACAATAGAATTAATCAGAAATACGTGAATTAGTTATAATTAAAAAAAAGTAAATGAAATCATGAATTGAACCGAATGCATTTCATTTATAATAGGTTCAATTAGTAAAGACTATAAAAAAGAGTGAAAGTGATAGCAGCTAGGATAATGACTTTAAAGTGTCTGTCACGCATATTCCATTGGAAGAAAGCCGAGCGTGTGGTGCACGTGTGTGACTTAACCAAAGGCTCAGACAGTCATTTGCCGAGGCTAGCACCGAATGCACAATACTCGGCACGTCTTAAAAGACGACTGCAGAAATTTCTTTTGGTCTCATCGAAGCATCCTCTGACGAGACTTCACTTGCGCAGCCAAGCGGCAATAGCTTTCGAGAAACGTCGTCACGGCATATCTCGTCATTGGTGGCTCATTCATCCATGCAGTGACTTTCGGTTGTGTTAACACTTTTCTATTTATTTTCAATTATATCTCCATCTCCCCCTTTAATAATTGCCTCGTCTTCTCTCCTATTTGCAGATTTGTTTGGGATATCATCATGAAATTCACTTACCTCTATATGTTCTTCATGATACCCTACATGATTTCTTTTTACCGCTTGTCCAAAACCACAGCAGAATCTACTGATCAGTATTTGAGAGTACTTACACCAAGCTACATCGTATGCCTTATAGATATTCTTCTAAATTTTCTCACGGGATACGTTTCTCGCGACGGTCATGAAATATTTCTCGATCCGTTGCTCGTATTAAAGTACGTTGTTTAAAAGTTCTTAACCGGTTCGAGCTTTCGAGCTTCAAGTCCTTCTGTTTCTTCGAGTATGTCACATTGTACAATCGTAAACATATAAACATATAAAGAGCCTTGTCGCACGCGCGTTGACTATTTGCTTGCATTTTAATAATCACAAGGTCGATAAGCTCGATAGCTCGTACTTTACGAGCTTTTGCAGAAGTCTAATACAATGTTTCATTCGGGTATAACTAAACTTTGAAACTTGAAAAAGTTAGCTTGCCATTATCGAAATTATTGATCCAGTATTATGATGCTTTTCAGGCACTACGCAAAAAGCTTTTTCGTGGCAGACTTAATCTCGTCCATCCCTTATACATGGTTTTATAAAGCACATTTCGTAGAAGAATCCACAAGCTCTAATCTACAAATCTACCTTTTGTTTTTGGAATTGTTACCTTTATTGAAATTTTGTCGCATATGTACAGTACGGCATTACATCAAGGAGATAGTTCTGGTACTGTTTATTTTTCATAATGCCAGATCAATTAATTAACTGTCCAGACTGCCTGGTGTAGAAGATATGAAGAATACATTTTGAAACATTAATAGGCTTTCGGAGCATCGCGAGTTTACGAGCTTAGTATATGGACATTTTGGATGACGATTTTGATCTTTCATTGGGCTGCCTGTCTCACATATGCATTTCCATTCATCTATGCTTACATTAAAAAAAATTCTTTAAAAGTAAGCGCTCACTTTCGTTACTTTCGCGAGCCTCTAAAACCATTCGTTTGACAATGTTGTCATTGCTTCACAGAAAGCTGAAGGTCACTTGTTCAAGACTCAATTACGAGAAAAAAGCGACTGGCTGATCTACATGACAAGTTTGCACATTGGCGGTGGAAATTTGTGCAACTATAGCTATAATGAGTTCCAATTTACAGATTACCCCGATAAAATTACTCGATGTATTCTTCTTTTATGTGGAATGGCGTACTTTTTTTATGCAATCGGTGAGTCTCGCTCAAGATAGCATTTTATCGCTGAATTCATTCACGTGCAATTGCCTCTTCAGTTATAGTTTTACAGCTAGTTAAGTCGTCCGTTGAGCCAGAACTGAAATATCAATCAATAATGCACGGAGTTCGGCATTACATCAACCATAAAAAGCTACCAGAGAAATTGAAAGAAAGACTGCTACATTTTTACGATCACAGATTTCAAGGAAGCTTGTTTAAAGAAAAAGCTATCACGTCGACACTTTCAAGTAAGTCATGAAATGATGCATTCTTCAGATTTGATAATGCATCCAAATATTTTAGGTCACTTAAGACATGAGATTACTCAGCACAGTAGCAGAATAGTGCTGGAATCGAGTCCTTTATTCAATAATGTGCCACGAAGCTTATTGAACGGCATTATAGGTGCTCTCAAACAAGTCATTTTCCTTCAAGATGATCTCATCTACAAATGCGGCACGCACGCAAAATGCATGTACTTCATCGTCACCGGCACCGTTGCTATAGTTAATTGCTCGGGAGTAGAGGTAAACTGACATCGCAATTCTATAGTTATTTGGTGCCAATGAAACGCCTCAACATTTTCTCAGATTCATCACGTGTGCGACGGTGAGTTTTTCGGAGAATCAGCATTGATCTATCCAGAGCACAAGCGTCTGGCTACTGCGATTGCTTTGGAAGTGTGCGAAGTTCTGCGTCTTGATCGCCGAGACTTCCATAGACTCGTGACACCAAGGTCGGAATTTTACGGCCGTCTGAAAGCTATTGCTCAGCAACGAATGCAACGTATGGAGGATGTTGAACGCGAGAATCCTTCGAAAAACTTAAATAATTTATCTTAGACTTAGTGCATGTTGAAGGCTCTATTAGCTTTGACTACAACCTGTAAGCTTTTTAATCTTTCATGAGCGAGCTTCAGTTTTCTCTGTATTTTCTACACTACATTACTTAGACTATCTAATAAACGTATGCGCTTTGTACTCTAAGAATCGAATACTTTTATTCATTTTACAAGTTGACGCATTTTAACGACTCGAAGCATTCATCTAACTTCGATATATAAATAAGGGTTAAAAAGTATGCTCGGTATGAAATCACGCTTGTTTAGCAAATATAGAAAAAACCAAAATCATGAGGTCCGTGAACAAGTTAATTAATTTAATAAATCAACTCATATTTCATTCAAAGAGATTAAAATTAAAAACAAGATAGATCGAAGTTTGTATAACACATCGACTCGGCAAGTATTGTGATAGCAAAACTGGTCGAGCTCTTAGCGTTTGTGACAGAGTATAGTCTCAATTATTCGACCATTCGACTAGCCTCCGACGAAGAAGTTTCCCCTCAAAGAGACATTGTTCGTTCAAACTTTCAGCTACAGAACGATCAGCTTGTTAAGCACGCTCAGCAAAGTAGCTGAAAAAGATATCATCCTCATTCGTCAAAACAATTTCATCACTAGCAAAAACGTTTTTTCTAACTTCCAGCGCAGCTTTCGTCACTTCTACGGCATTTGTCATCACCTTCTCAGTGTTGGAATTCATCGTGGACAACCGCAACAAATCGTGTTGGTAAAACTCTCTCTGCACCCGAAAGACCGGTGTCTCCCAAGGCTCTAAGCTGTCTACCTGTCTGTTCAACATTTAATACTGCTTATAAAAAATTCTGAAGTGTCAAAAATTAAAAATTCGATTTTTACATACCACTTAATTATTGTTATAAAAATATGAGCAAATATAGTGCCTGTCAAAGTTTTAACTTTTTCAAAGTATTTTGCCAATCTGTTTTATATTTTCATATTTTTCATTAGTGCAAAAAACAATTCATATATGGTAAAGCGTGTATCCTCAATTACAACTCCTTGCTGCAGCACCGCTGGATACGTAAATAATTTTATTTGTTATATTGCTTATCTTTATAATAATTAATCAATTTCTATTGAATTAAAGTTACCTTGACTTTTGAATGTATAATCACGAATTTTTAAATGTATGTTCTTTTCTAACTTAAAAGGTTATTCTATTAGTAGTTTAGTTTTGGGAATTTATATCCTCTGTACTGTGAGCTCATACTCGCTGTTTAACGGAACATTTGGAACCCCTCTACTGTCGGTCAGCTGCCTTATTTCTACAAAAAAGCGGGAGGCGATGCAGAGCAGCTGCTCCAAAATATTTCAAAGGCAATAAGAAACTGGATGCCAACGTTGTAGAATACTGCTGTTTCTTTTAATATTAAAGTTGAAAAAAAAATTGTTTAAAGATATTAAAATTTGTATGGAGATACATAAGGTTTTGTTTTAATGTAGACAAACCATTATATCTATAACTTTGCTTTAAAATTCAATGAAAATTTAAGACATTGAATTTTTGGAAAAATAAGATAATCCGGGGATATGAAAGGTTAAACTAGCAAGGCATTGTACTGTGCTGACTACATCGGTTTACGAAACGAAAGAAGTTTCTGAAAAAGGTTCTTGGCATACATGTTAGCATGCGGTCTTTACGCGACCAAACTTCTGCGAGTTGCGAGATAAGTACTTTGTTTTTGTGTATACTACTGCGACGTTACAGCGTAGTAAATTCGGTTCTCATTCAACTTTAATTGAATTAACGCTAGTAAATTCTCATTTGATATGATAGTAATAGATTGACGTGAAAGTTTGAAATACGTTATAATTAATTGATGGCCCTGAGAAGGGCCGATTGATGTGTCGGAATGGGGAGGAAGAAAAACTATTTTGAGCTGGTGTATTTGGTAACAGCTTTGGTGCCCTCGGAGACAGCATGCTTAGCGAGTTCACCAGGCAACAGAAGCCTAACAGCAGTCTGAATCTCCCGAGAAGTGATGGTAGATCTCTTATTGTAGTGAGCCAGACGAGATGCTTCAGCGGCGATACGCTCAAAGATGTCATTGACGAAACTATTCATGATGCTCATAGCCTTGCTGGACACACCGGTATCGGGGTGAACTTGTTTCAGCACCTTGTAGATGTAGATGGCATAGGATTCCTTCCTTTTCTTTCCACGCTTCTTTTTGTCGCCCTTGGTGATGTTCTTCTGAGCCTTGCCCGACTTCTTAACAGCTTTACCACTGGTTTTAGGAGGCATCTTCAATATTTGGTAGTACACAGACTGTATTCCAAACGCTGAGAGTGGTGCGACCAAGCTTAGCGTTTCTTTTTATGGTCTGAAGCGTAATCACGCCGAACAAATGGTTTATAAGCACCGCCTTTTTTGGCGGGAAGTCACAAAGATAGTTCCTGATTGGTCGTACTCCAATAGCTACTGGCGCGTTCTTGTAATAACCGACAGTATAAAAAGAACTAGTTTTGATGCATCGAAAGCATTCGTTTGGTATTTCTGTTTAAGTCGTAAAGCAACTTTCATTAAAGATGTCTGGAAGAGGAAAAGGCGGTGGCAAAGTTAAAGGAAAGTCAAAGACTCGTTCAACTCGCGCTGGACTTCAATTCCCTGTTGGACGTATCCATCGTCTTCTTCGTAAAGGCAATTATGCTGAGCGCGTTGGTGCTGGTGCTCCAGTGTATCTCGCTGCTGTAATGGAGTACTTAGCTGCTGAAGTTTTGGAATTGGCTGGGAATGCTGCTCGTGACAATAAAAAAACTAGAATCATCCCACGTCATCTTCAGCTGGCTATCCGCAATGACGAGGAATTAAACAAATTGCTCTCTGGTGTTACTATTGCCCAAGGTGGTGTTTTGCCTAACATCCAGGCAGTTCTCTTGCCTAAAAAGACGGAAAAGAGTTCGTCATAAATTTTCGTTTCTCACTCCATTCAAATCGGCCCTTTTCAGGGCCACTATATCATTTAAACGTTGCACAAGTATTTCACTGTCTCTAAAAAAATTTATTTTTTAGTTTAATATCATGTAAATAAAAATTGATATTTAAATAAATATAAATATCATTCAGCATCTCATGAACTACAGCGAGATAAATGAGTGATAGTAATTTATTTCATTGACTTAATTTTAAAATAAACTTATGGCTGAATAACTTGTAAATAAGAATTATGATTGGTTAATATATAAAAAAGGCCGCAAAATTGTATTATCACCTTTTTAAAAATGTTTTAAATATATTGAAACATTTAATATGCGCCTAATAGGTTGACGTCTTTTTAGTTATTTGTTTAGAATTTTAAATGAAGAGATTTAGTACTACACAGGTAAAAACTAGAAAGAGTTTAAAAAAATATTGCAGGCGAGTACAGCTTGATAAAAAATGTTATTCGATTATAATAGAAAAAAAACATCAAAATTTATATGATTAATGCTATTAACATTTGTAATGTAATTGATGAACTATTTTTAATTTAGGAATATATTATTAAAAAATTCGCAAAAATTTAAAGCTAAGTTTCATAATTAAATAATTAACCATATTATTATTCTGTCATATCAAATCTTGCGAAATTATAGAACAAAGAATCAAGAGAATGACACCCAAATACTATAACAAAAACTATCTCAATTTAATTTATTTTTTACATTTGGCTGGTTTGTTTTCCAGCCTCATCAGGTCCTTTATTTAAAAAATGAATCAACATAATGATAATTTTACAATCAAATTGTATCAAATCGAATAACAAAAAACATACCAAGGCAACTGAATAATTTTTCAAGATTACATTACCGATTGTTATGAGCCAATAAAAAAGTTATTGTAAATTTTATTAAATAAAATATAAAAGTCATGTTACTAGTACTAGTCATAATATATACATAACAATTAGAAAATGCGATACAAAATACGAGCGAGAATATACGACACGAATAAAACAAGTTTCATAATTATTCTATTAATTAATTTGTTAACAAAAACATTTAAATAATTAAAATTTTATGGAAAGTAAAAGCTTTTTTTATTTATCATCGGATTTATATACTTGAACGATACACTGTCGTTGATGCGCGCTAATTAACTTTCATATGTATTTATATAAACATTCGCCTTATATAGAAGTTGGATATTTTTATAATAGCAAAATTTAATTTACAATTTGTAACAGGTTTTTGTCGGCAAAAGTTACGAAGTTCGGAACTTTTCAAATTATAATTGTAGACAAAGGTAAATATTGAATTCGGATAACAGTTATGAAAAAATAAATATCTAGTACTACTAAATTTTTTTATTTCTAGTCATCCAAAACGGAAGCATGTTTTACGTTTGAAAATATGGTGGCCCTGAAAAGGGCCGATTGAATTAAAAAATTAAAGAGGATGGCAAATAATTTAACCGCCAAAACCGTATAGAGTACGGCCTTGACGTTTCAAAGCGTACACTACATCCATGGCAGTAACAGTCTTCCTCTTGGCGTGTTCGGTGTAGGTCACAGCATCACGGATTACATTTTCAAGGAAGACCTTGAGAACACCACGAGTTTCTTCGTAGATCAAACCAGAAATACGTTTGACACCACCACGACGAGCAAGACGACGGATGGCAGGTTTCGTAATACCCTGGATGTTGTCACGTAATACTTTACGATGACGCTTGGCTCCTCCTTTTCCTAGACCTTTTCCTCCCTTTCCTCGGCCAGTCATTTTGATATGGTACTAAATTGTTAACTGCGCGAAAGCAAACAGTGAACTGATGGTGAAACAGCCTTATTGCCGCATATTTATACATTTTCTAAAACATCACTCCCACCAAGCTCTTTTGCTTCAAAATTCTAAATGCAATGCTCCTAGCAAAACGATTTCGGAACACAATTGTATCAACCCCACCATTAAATTGTCAGCCAATAGCAGGCTTTTGCAGCACGGCTGCCCAAACTGTTTCCCACCACGAAGTTTTCGACCAATAAGGACACACGTAGCTGCTCACACTCGTGCATAAAAGAGAGCGTTAAAAACGCCAGAACTATCTGTTAGATTTTGACGCTCAGTAGGAATTATCTACAATGGCGCGTACCAAGCAAACTGCTCGCAAATCCACCGGAGGAAAGGCTCCGAGAAAATAGCTTGCCACGAAGGCTGCTCGTAAGAGTGCGCCAGCAACCGGTGGTGTGAAGAAGCCCCATCGATACAGGCCTGGAACTGTTGCTCTTCGCGAGATCCGTCGTTACCAGAAGAGCACTGAACTTCTTATCCGCAAGTTGCCTTTCCAGCGCTTGGTTCGTGAAATTGCTCAAGACTTCAAAACCGACCTCCGTTTCCAGAGCTCTGCTGTAATGGCTCTTCAAGAGGCTAGCGAGGCTTACTTAGTTGGCCTTTTCGAAGACACCAACCTCTGTGCCATCCACGCGAAGCGTGTTACCATCATGCCCAAAGACATTCAACTGGCTAGACGCATCCGTGGAGAACGTGCTTAAACGTTAATGTTCTTTTTTTTTTACACAATCAGCCCTTTTAAGGGCTATCATACATTTCAAACATTGAACTAACTGTCGTGCCATACATTCAACTAGCTGGCGTGACTGCCAAATTTTAAATAGCTTAGGCTGCTATTACATAAGAGCGAAAAGCGGACAGACGCTCTCCGCTGCGTCCCTAACCGGCGTCTTACGTGGTGCATCCCTCTTCCCTCTCTTATTTATAACATCCCTTTCTATTTTAAACATACTATAATTATAATTTTCTTATATATTGTATATACATGTGTATATATAACATATATACGACATAAATTAATATTGTCGAGAAAATTATAATCATAGCATGTTTAGAATAATAGAAAGGGACGCTATAAATAAGAGGAGAGAGGAAAGAGGGATGCACCACGTAAAACTTCAGCTAGGGACGCAGCGGAGAGCGTCTGCTCGTTAATGGACAAAACTTTCTCTTTTTGTCCGCTCGAATCTGCTGTCCGCTGCCACTCTGTCTGCTTTCCGCTCCCATGTAAGAGCACCCTTCGTGTTACTTTTTCGTGTAAAAAGATTAATTAATCTTAATGAAGTAGCAAATGATTTAATGGAGTATTCCTTTATATAAATGACAAAAAAATCGATATGAATTTTAGGAATTTCTTTAAACAAAACTACAAAATATGTTTATTTGAAATTTCGACAGAATTTTAATAAACATACGCGCTATGTAGCATCAAAGGTATAAACTTTTTTTCTTAATTTGTGGACAGCATCCTTGTTACTGATTCTTTCTGAAACATACAAATAAAAATTTCTGCTTATTATAAGACAGATACTTATCAATATATTTAATTATAAAATATGGAAAAATTATTTAACAATATAATTTAATAAAAGAATTTGTTAATTGTTCATGCAAATTACTAATTAAATAATACTTTTGCACAGAAATCTATAGTTATATCTACTAGATATTTATTTTATCTTTAAAATGACGTTTTTTTTATATGTTGAAAATTCGCTGAGTTCTGCTGCCCATAATGTCGAAAATTCGGAAAATGTTCATTTTAAGTAATCACGATTGAAGTTTGCGATATAGAAAAATCGCAGGTTTTCAATACTCGGAGCTATAAATACATTTGCTTTAGGCCCTCGCCACATATACGCGTACGCGCGCGTATGCGGATATGTGGCGAGGGCCTCAATTAATCAGTAATGCTAGCACCATATAGGATACCTTCATCTTTTTTGTATAATTGCGATTCATTAGCTGCTATAATTTTTTTGTCATTGTACCTGACTTCGTGGATTCATGGTTGCAGACGTTTTGGCGCTTCACGCGCTCTTCGTCAGCATTAACTTCGCGTAGTTGACAACTACCATTCCAAGATTGAATTCAAGGTATTTCATTAGCCTTAAAGTGCCCATGCAACCGTTATTGAAAAGCACACCTGCTACATATACAGCTATTTCAACCATTTTTGGGCCACAATGTAAGTGCTTTGGAATGATTCGCCAAATAAGAGCATTGAAGCTGTCATTAGCGTTTTGCGTATGACCACCCAAGCATGTTTTTAGCAAATCTTCTTTGGATAAATATTCATAGATTGAGAACAAATGTTTTCGCACATTAGAATGGACCAGCGGAGGGTGTTTGTAGACGTTTGCCCCGACAAGTTGTGCTCATTGCCACTCATGCCAGCTGTCGATTCTAGTCGGGCTGTATTGGTACATTGAATTTTCATAGGTTGAGCACATATGGTAATACGTTGCCATAATTGCGTTCTTCATACTTTCAACCAAATTAACGTTCCTTCCGATAGCCAAGCTGTAATGTTTAGATAACTTATTGATAAATCCGTCAGTGAGTTTTCTTTTCCCGCCTAACCTTTCAGCCTTTTTCAAATTCTGTAGTCTAGTGCCCATGCGCTTCTGTACATAGCCAATGTACTCATATTTCACGACAGTAAAATCATCTCCGTAAGGATTTGCCTTCAAATTAATCAAAAAAGTTTTCGATTCGCCGTCGTAAAAATACACGGTATAATAAACGTCATAGTACTTAAAGGATATTCCGAATATTTCCAAAATAGCATCAACCTCCATTTTTCCGGCCAGTCCTTCGTGATTCGCAATGCACTCGTCAGTATGGTTCTCATGCCACTTATATTCATTTGTACCTTCTTTAAAAGGGCATACTACGTAACCTTAGCAAAGAGGTCTTGACAACAGAGTCTACGATTTTTCTGATCTACGGTGGTACGTCTGGTCGTACGCAATCGAAGTCATGACACAAATTTTTGAGGACAATTCACGTTTTTTTCAGGAACTGTCGCTCGACGCTTTCAATTGTTGGAGTTGCATTGAATATTTTATTTAATTTTTTTTTCTTCTGCAACTCCATCATCACAACTTTTCGGAAACAAATTTTCGAGACTGGTTGTATGGAGAAAAAATACACATTAGCAGAAAAAGCTTAAACAGAAACAACGGATAACTCATTTTGTAAAGTCACTAAACGACTTAAAAAACCAACTATATTTTTTCTACCAATAAGAAAAACTAGTAGTAAAAGGGCCAAAATAGACGAAGAAAAAACTGCAGCATTCGCAAATTACCGTACAGTATTTAAACCTCATTGAAGAATAATCACAGAACAAGAAAATACACTAATTGAAGATCTTGAAGTTCAATACAACACACCAATCGAATCGGTTAAAATAAAGGAAGAATTTCAGATAATTAATACTATTAATAAGAATAAAACTTCTGAACTTAAAATATTACAGGAAAACTGATCAAAAAACTACCCTCGATAAAAATAAAATTCATAATTATTTTTAATAATGCTTTCATCGACGCTACTTTCTTTCTTAATGGAAAATACCAGAGCTTATTTTAATACATGAATCCGGTTAAGAAAATGAACTACTTTCATACAGACCGATTAATCTTTAACGAGTACTTTCTAAAATTTATGAAAAATTAATCTTAGCTTGAATTAACCTAATAATTATTAGTAGAATATTTATCCTAGATCATCAATTTTGTTTTTAGGTGCAACCATTCCACGATAGAATAAGTAAACAGAATAGTATCTATTGCGAAGAAATCTCTCAAAGAATAACAGTTGACACGTGTTCCTTGATGTCACGCAGGTGCTTCATAAAGTCTGGCATCCGCACAAACTGAAGAAATATTTTCCAAAGCATATGAAACTCTTAAGTCTTATTTACAAAATAGAACTTTTTAAGTAAAAATAAATAAAAAAATATCGAAATACCAGTTAATAGAAGCAAAAGTATCGCAAGACAATGTTTTATGACCAACACGTTACCGGTTATACACTCAGTTCTATCAATGTTTCCAAATCAATTGCTCCATCAAGACATGAACATACGCAGACGATAAAGCATTTTTTACATCACTAACGTATTGACTCAGCGGAAGAAAATTGGGCCTTACAGTAGAAAACAATCTACTGCTATATAAATTTGTCCTTAAACCAATATGAATCTATAGCATTTAACTATGGAAGGTCATTTTAAACTCGAATATTGAAATCTTGGAAAGATTTTAAACGAAAGTCTTACGTAATATCACACACATATCATTGTTTACCTCAAATGAAATCATCCGCTATAATCTACAGGTACCATTATTATTTAAAAAAATTAATTAAAACGTACGCAAAATACGTATTAGATTACAAAATCACCCAAATAAACCAATCAGCTATCTCCTCAAGTCATCCATCACTAACACCAGACTCAACAGTCTTAAGAAATATAAATTAATAAATGCATAAATAACTCTCAATCTATTTGCTACACACGCTTTAAAATAAAGACAGAAAGCTCGAGGTTATAAACCAATAGAATGTGAAGTATGAGGCTTGCTGGTGGGAAGCTAGAGGATACAGTGCGTAAATGCAAAACAATAAAGTAAAGAGGATCAGAAAATTATGTGTCCTTAGTGATGAGCGTGCAAGGTCTACTGCCTTTTGGCATATAATTTTCTAGTGCATGAGATCAGATATTTGATAGGTGATGGTATGGAGGGTGATACTATCACGTGGTTAAAAAAACAGAACTGTTTTTAAATTTTATTTAAAAAAAACATTAAAGTAAATGCGATGAGAACCATTTATCCATGATTTATATACATTTATAAAATGCAATTGATTTAAAAATCTTTAACATAAAAAATCATTGTATCCAGTGTCGTGTAGATCGCTTCTGCAGCATTCACGCTTCAAGTCGGGACCGCGACCATTAATTTTACATTTCAGAAACATGATTACAATCACATTGATAAAATTTGCGACTGTAAATAACCTTTCACATATGTATTTTTCAATTCGAAGCCTAGCGGACAAACAAGAAAACTATTAAATACGAGCTATAAAATATGAACTATGGTAATTAGAAAATTTAATTTAAAAATAAATAAATAGGACAAATATTATCAGCTTGCTAAACAATTAAATAAAGCTATAAAAATCAATAAATAATGCATATATTTCAAATATAATTATTCTGAAATATTGAATGTAATTTTGTAACTATTTTTAAGTTATAATTTAGGAAGTAGCCCTGAACGTACAAAAATAAAATAAAATTATCATTAGCAATTTTCAGATTAGTTCGTGAGATGCCATCTTTGGTGAACTTCAGTGTAATTTTAGGCCGAGAGTTTTCACGAGTGTTCTCTTTCTTGCTGCTGCTTGACTTTCCTCAACTCAAATGTATGTAGGTTCAGCTGTGAGGTCATGGAAAACAGCCTTGGTCTTTCGCTCTTGCCCACCGTAGGTAGCGCTATATGCACAGCCAATTTGCGATATATATGATAGCAGGAGCTTTGTAGAGAGTCAAGATAATCTCTTTTCACCAACAGTCAGTCGGACTTTTGAACTCGCACGGGACCGCTCAGCAAATATCCAGGACACCTATATTTACGTATTTCTTTACAAACCGTCAGTTAAATAATTTTTTATTAACAATTTGATGAAGGTGACTCCGAATTCTGTGTCAGATATGAACTTGTGAATATTTTTAAAAAGAACTACTAGTTTTGACTATTAAAATATCCAAATATCGATTACCGATTATCGAATTGTCAATGAAACCAATTATCAGGACGTCACGAAGATTCGCGTCAATCGAATTTTCCGTTAGTAAAGTTTACAAAGTGACTGTATAACTAGTTCAATACAATAACAGTATTCAAATGAAGACATTCAAAATGCTGCTGTCGGCTGAATCAACGTTCATTATCTTAGCTTTTATTGTCATCGTTGTAACAAACTTGGAGAAACGTTAATCCGCTTCTTTCAATGTTGAAGTTTCTGAATCATCGAGATATACACACACCGTATACATCATTGTTATGATTTAGAGTAAGCATATATTTATACGATGGGTTAGAGTGGATGGAATGTGTATATGGAAGTATGGGAATAGTTAACATAGTTCTTGTGATTGAATCGATTGATGATATTGAACATATTTTATTGGCTATTTACAAAAAATTGCATTTTATAATATATACATTATTTGTACCAGTTCTCTCAAATCTTGATTCTTTGGATCTCAGTTATGACATGAAAAACAATAGTAGGCACCCCATCTACGTAAGTTTATTAATTATTCACGCATTCAATGAATTTTAGTAATTATATTGTTTTTTCTAGTTGGATCAGGCGTTCACGGGACTATCAGAAGACTATTTATTAAATTACGATAAGAGGACAAAGACGTTCAAGCGTGTTTAAAATATATGACAGATTTAGCTGAAATCATCGAGGCTAATGACGACGTTGATGAAACATAAAGGGCCGAGTATCTGAATTTCGAAATTGAACTTACTAAGGTAGTTCTTCAATCACTTTGCAACGAAGACAATCGTTTTAAATTAATGACTCTGTAAAATGTAAGAATCGTTTAGAATAACACAACTCGTAATCGTTGACAGTGTGTATGCACTTCGTTTTAAATATGACGCGATGCTCTTGACAGAAGCGTGATCATTTTTTTTTATTAGAAAAGGGTGCCGTCCCGAATATTCGATTGAATATATAACTACACTCCTCTATTTTGTGTCGTCAAGCCGAAAATGGTGATTACAGTGATTACTGTGGCATCAATCTTCTTGCAATAACACCAATTCTTCATACTTTAAACAGTTGACTATTGACTGTAGGATGGGACTGTCCGAAGACCAAATTTCAAAGATATCGCTCAAATGATGTATGGCAAACTTTCTTAAGCTTTGAATCTCAACAGCTTTCTTAAAGCGTCTTTTCAAAATTTCGTTGTAGTATGAATTATAGTGTATTTCTTCTTTCGAGAACCGGTCTGAAACAGATGGTATATCAACGTAGCGCGCTAGCGTGCAATCATCCGAAATAAGAAACGTATACGTTGTTAGCGAGCGATAAAGCCTCTCTTGTTTCAAACGTAGAAGACTAATTAAGCAACAGTCGTAATAGTCTTTTGTCGTTTCACACGAAGCGATTATCGTCCGATTTATTTCGGAGATAGACTTGTTTTCAGACTCCATCAGTGCTAAATGTGCTAGCACCGGCTCTATCAAATCGGATACTCCAAGTTGTTGAGCCACACCGATCACTGTTTCTCCATCTTTCTGATGCTCCGGATCAGCTCCGAATAACAAGAGAAATTCAATGCACTTCTTTCTGGAACTGTAATCACCATTTGTCTGCTGGACGACACAAAATAAAGGAGTGTAGTTACGGTCACTTCGAATATTCGGGTCGGCACCCTTTTCTAATAAAAAGCAAGTGCAGATCGAATTGCCGCGAAGCGCAGCGTTATGCAACGCAGAATGATTGCTTCGGTCAAGGGCATTCACGTCAAAGTCGTTGTACTGAAATAACTCCAATACATCGGTATTCTTGTTTTCGATTAAATAATATAACGGCGTCCTCTCGTAGTTATCTCTCGTCAGGAAATTTATATTATAGTATTGTAAAAATAGTTCCACACCTGCTTTTGAACATTTGCATAAAATGTAACTTAGCTTCATAGCTTTGCAGTCGTTCTCTGACTCCTCCCACGCGATATTTCTTTTCAACAGTAGCCTCAATATTTCCATGTTGTAACAGAACTTAAGAACCCTCGGTTCTTTCCCCTTATAATTTTTAATATTGATATTAGCTCCATTTTGCAAGAGTACTAGCATGTTTGCAATGTCCGATTGATTAGCGGCTTCGTGTAGCGCAGTGTTTCCGGTATCGGGGTCCTGAGAATTAAGGCAGTCAGGTTCGAAATCGATCAACGCTTTCGTCACTTCGGGATCGTACAAAAAGACAGCTCGATATAAAGGACACTCGGCTTGTCGCAGTTTATTCGCCAATTCGTTAATGCTGAAATGTCCGTTGGCGAGATCGAGCGATATTTTGTAGAAAAATTGCTTAAATATCTTCAAGCTTCTCGGTGTTTTCGACAATTTTACAGCTACGTTAAGTGCACACTTTTCGTAAAACTGAGATGGATAGAAACTTGCACCTTCCTCCAGTAGTGTTTTCACTGCTTTGACGCTCTCTTCCTTCACGGCTGTTATGAGCGGCGTCGTTTCGCCATCGTCGACGGCGTCAATTACTGACCCGTGATTTATCAAATACTTTACTATTTCCGCATTATTGTACTTGGCAGCCAGATGTAGTAAAGTTACACGGTGACAGTCTACCAGTTCATCTGCCGCAACATCTTGTATTAGATGCACAACCGTCTGTTTTTCACCACATCTTAAAGATTCTATTAGTTGGTCGGCAAAATATTTCTTTCCATGTCGTTCGTAAAACTGTAAAAAATATTGATAATCTTAATTCAACAATGTTACAAAAGAACAGCAAAAATATAAATCGTCAAACACTTTAATAAGCTGAAATATTTGTGATATGGCAAACACTGATTTAACGTAAATTGTTATAATTGTATAATTGCCTCTAGGACTACATACAAAATGAAGTTTTGTAGAATTTTGTAAAAATTTGTTTTTATAAAAATGAAGTTTTGTAATGAAAAAACAATAATTTATTAATTATACACTTACCGCCATTTTGTAATACTCTGAATTATTAGAATAACAAACAAAGCTTATAAAATCGAATGAGCAATGGTAGGTACTAGTTTTTCACCAGACTCAGTCAGAGATGCGTACTCTACGAAAGCGTAGGACAGACTAAAATATTCCAGGGAAGATGGCTTGAGTTTTTATACTCTAGGTCAGTTTTGCCATCCTTTCCTACTTTCTAGGACTAAAGACATCATAGTCTAAGACCAAGAAGGCTATTAACGGACTCCCACTGCGACTGCATTTTCACTGAAATGTGAAAATTTCGCTTCTATGGGCCGGAGGGATACTTAGAGTATGGCAATGAAGGAGATCGTATCTTACTGTATTGAAAAATAAATCATCACCGTCCAGTAGAATATTTACGATGTCTTCATAATTCATTTACCTTACCCTAACAACTAATTCACCAGCCCTCTTACAAATTTCCTTTTCATTATTCAAATACTCGTTATATTTCCGCTTTCCTAAAACTGGGGAAAACCCATTTTCCTTTGTGTTCACGATCGAACGGCCGACCATGGCTGAACCTAGCCCTTAATACCGTCATTCAAATTTATTGCCCAGCGTCTGGAAATGCGCGCGCGGATACACATTTATAGTATATAGCTTAGAAAGTCTAGATTCTCTTCTATTATCCGAAAAAAGATTTACTTCGATAGCTTTTGATTTGAAAAAGTTATTTGATTTTGAAGTTTTGAGTAATGTTGCTTTTCCGCTATTTTGAGATTCTTCTGACGCTTTGTTTTATTTTTATACATCTCTACGTCTTTAACGCATTTTACGTCTACTACTCACGTACACATCCTGTCTCGACACAAGAGAGCGAATGGCTGGATCGTTTCGAATCCCTACTGGTCCGGACTGGAAGGGGGCTGTAACGAAGAACGTTACATCCGCGCTCTCGACTCGTCAGGACGACCGCCTGGCAGAGGTAGCACATAAAGAGCATTATTACGATAATAAAATCTATTTGTGTTAACCATTGACTGGCCCGTTGGAAGTGTCCATTCCATTTAATAATATTATAAAACTTTTAGGCTCCATTGCAACTGCTGATAGAAAAGTACAACGTTTCCAGAGTAAATCTACTTGCATTCATTTTATTCTTCTAAAACGACTTGTTTGCTAATGTTTATATGCCATGCTTATATCACATATTCATTGAACAATGTCTTGTCGATTTCTCTGAACCGCAAAAGTTATTTTTCCGAAGAGTTCTCGATTACTTTTAGCGTCGGATAAAAATACGACTAATTGATTAGATGAACAATATTTAAAGATAGATGAATAACTAATAATATATTTAAAGGATACGCGGACAATGCGGAGTACAAGGTAATGCGAGATACTCCTATTAAATTTGTTCTTAATACTTTCGTGTTTAATACCAGATCTACGGTTCTTTTATGAGAACCCTTATAAGGATGTGATTCTTGCTGTTTGCAGAAAAAATTGTAGTTATTGTGACTATAAAAATGACAATATTATTGTTTTTTTAAGTGGCAGTTGAAACAGTAAGTATCGATAAAATTTAATTAAACCATCTTTTAGTACATTTTTTAAGCTTTCCAAAACACTTGTTAAATTTTCATTTTTGTCAACTCTACTCATTTGAATATCAAAAGTTTGAAAATATCACTTTTGGGCAAAGTGGGGTATCTCCTTTTTATGAAGATTTTTTAAATCTTATTGTAAACGAATTCAATACATAAAATCAATCATAAAATGACCTATTAATTATAATGCAAACAAAAATATTTTTTATAACTATATCTGATGCACCGTTATTATTAAACGATGAATATACATTTCTTACAATTGATTATTTAAGTATTGCTTAGAATAAATTCTTATTCCTAGCAATAAAGCCATCATTTTTTTACTAACAGTATTATACATTTTCGAAAGTAAATTAGAGTTTTAAATATAGTAACCACATCTAATTGATTAAACTTTATAAGAAACTGCTTTACTAGAATGTAGCAAAAATAGTACAAATATCAATCGACCGGCAAATTAAACTCTACAAAAGAATATCACTAATAACTTATTACAGGGTCATTGAAAATTATAAGTTTTATTTGTATGCTTTTATGTGAATTGAAATGCGAGAAGATGTAAGAAAATCATAATCATTTTATTTGAATTGATTTTTATCTCTTATTATTTTATCAGTTATAAATTGAACTTAAACATACAAGGGGATTATCAATAAATAATAATTTTCTACAAAATTAAATAGATTTTAACATTTCAAAGCATCATTATTCACTTGAAGATAACAGGTCCAGCAAAAATATAATATATATTTTCATTGCCTTCGAGAATTAACCAATGACTTTTGACTAACACGTCCTCGAAGAAAATGAATGGTATATATATATTGATACAAGAATATCATACACCTAATTTTTTAACTTTTTGTTCATCTGATTTCTCTTATTGTATTATTTAACACAAATTTATTGAATTTGTGTAAGAGATCTGAAAATCATATTCAGCATCCGTATCATTTTCAAGTACATTTCATTAGTACCAAACATTAAATATAATTTGAAGCAAATTAGGAGAGTAATATAGAGAATAAATTTGAAAATAGGCAATTATTAAAACTTTTCGTTTGAGATTTATTTTGCACAGTATAAAACATTTAAAAAATAATAGAAATTTACAGTGAAAAACACGCAGTTTCCAAAAATTTCTTTTTTTATTCATCTTAGACTATGATGTCTTTAATCCCACAAAGTAGGAAAGAATGGCAAAACTAATCTGAGAAATAAAATCTCAAGCCATCTTCCCTGGAACATTTGAGTATGTCCTACGCTTTCGTAGAGTACGCATATCGGACTGAGTCTAATGAAAATATAGTACTTGCCATTGCTCATTCGATTTTATAAGCTTGTGTTTGTGATTCTAATTACTCAGAGTATAGAGGTTTAAGTATTCCGAAATGGCGGTAAGCATGTAATTAATGAGTTATTGTTTTTGTAATTAGTCCTAGAGGCAAATTTACGTTAAATCACTGTTTGTCATATCATAAATATTTCAGCATATTAAAGTGTTCGACGATTAAAATTTTCGTTGTCCTCTTGTAACATTATTGGATTCAGATTATCAATATTTATGACAGTTGTACGAATGGCCAGGCTAGAAATATTTCACCGTCCAATTAATAGATTCCTTAAGATGTGGCGAAAACCAGACGGTTTTGCATCTAATACAAGATGTTGCGGCAGATGAACTGGTAGACTGTCACCGTGTAACTTTACTACATCTGGCTGCCAAGTACAATAATGCGGAAATAGTAAAGTATTTGATAAATCACGGGTCAGTAATCGACGCCGTCGACGATGGCGAAACCACGCCGCTCATAACAGTGGTGAAGGAAGAGAGCGTCAAAGCAGTGAAAACACCACTGGAGGAAGGTACAAGTTTCTATCCATCTCAGTTTTATAAAAAGTGCGCACTTAACGTAGCTGTAAAATTATCGAAAACGACGAGAAGCTTGAAGATAATTAAGCAATTTTTCTATAAAATATCGCTCGATCTCGCCAACGGTCATTTCAGCATTAACGAATTGGCGACCAAATGACGACAAGCCGAGTGTTCTCTACATCGAGCTGTCTTTTTGTACGATCCCGAAGTGACGAAAAGTTACGTTTTATGCAAGTGACACAAAGCAGGTGTGCAACTGTTTTTACAATACTATAATATAAATTTCGTGACAAGAGATAACTACGAGAGGACGCCGTTATATTATTTAATCGAAAACAAGAATACCGATGTATTGGAATTATTTCAGTACAACGACTTTGACGTGAATGCCCTTGACAGAAGCAATCATTCTGCGTTGCATAACGCTGCGCTTCGCGGCAATTCGATCTGCACTTGCTTTTTATTAGAAAAGGGTGCCGACCCGAATATTCGAAGTGACCGTAACTACACTCCTTTATTTTGTGTCGTCCAGCAGACAAATGGTGATTACAGTTCCAGAAAGAAGTGCATTGAATTTCTCTTGTTATTCGGAGCTGATCCGGAGTATCAGAAAGATGGAGAAACAGTGATCGGTGTGGCTCAACAACTTGGAGTATCCGATTTGATAGAGCCGGTGCTAGCACATTTAGCACTGGTGGAGTCTGAAAACAAGTCTATCTCCGAAATAAATCGGACGATAATCGCTTCGTGTGAAACGACAAAAGACTATTACGACTGTTGCTTAATGAGTCTTTTACGTTTGAAACAAGAGAGGCTTTATCGCTCGCTAACAACGTATACGTTTCTTATTTCGGATGATTGCACGTTAGCGCGCTACGTTGATATACCATCTGTTTCAGACCGGTTCTCGAAAGAAGAAATACACTATAATTCATACTACAACGAGATTTTGAAAAGACGCTTTAAGAAAGCTGTTGAGATTCAAAGCTTAAGAAAGTTTGCCATACATCATTTGAGCGATATCTTTGAAATTTGGTCTTCGGACAGTCCCATCCTACAGTCAATAGTCAACTGTTTAAAGTATGAAGAATTGGTGTTATTGCAAGAAGATTGATGCCACAGTAATCACTGTAATCACCATTTTCGGCTTGACGACACAAAATAGAGGAGTGTAGTTATATATTCAATCGAATATTCGGGACGGCACCCTTTTCTAATAAAAAAAATGATCACGCTTCTGTCAAGAGCATCGCGTCATATTTAAAATGAAGCGCATACACATTGTCAACCATTACGAGTTGTGTTATTCTAAACGATTCTTACATTTTACAAAGTCATTAATTTAAAACGATTGTCTTCGTTGCAAAGTGATTGAAGAACTATCTTAGTAATTTCAATTTCGAAATTCAGATACTCGGTCCTTTATGTTTCATCAACGTCGCCATTAGCCTCGATAATTTCAGCTAAATCTGTCATATATTTTAAACACGCTTGAACGTCTTTGTCCTCTTATCGTAATTTAATAAATAGTTTTCTGATAGTCCCATGAACTAGATGGGGTGCCTACTATTGTTTTTCATGTCACAACTGAGATCCAAAGAATCAAGATTTGAGAGAACTAGTACAAATAATGTATATATTATAAAATGCAATTTTTGTAAATAGCCAATAAAATATGTTCAATATCATCAATCGATTCAATCACAAGAACTATGTTAACTATTCCCATACTTCCATATACACATTCCATCCACTCTAACCCATCGTATAAATATATGCTTACTCTAAATCATAACAATGATGTATACGGTGTGTGTATATCTCGATGATTCACAAACTTCAACATTGAAAGAAGCGGATTAACGTTTCTCCAAGTTTGTTACAACGATGACAATAAAAGCTAAGATAATGAACGTTGATTCAGTCGACAGCAGCATTTTGAATGTCTTCGTTTGAATCCTGTTACTTTATTGAACTAGTTATACAGTCACCTTGTAAACTTTACTAACGGAAAATTCGATTGACGCGAATCTCTGTGACGTTCTGATAATTGGATTCATTGACAATTTGATAATCGGTAATCGATAGTTGGATTTTTTAATAGTTAAAACTAGTAGTGCTTTTAAAAAAAAATATTCACAAGTTCATATCTGACACGTAATTCGGAGTCAACTTCAACAAATTGTTAATAAAAGATTATTTAACTGATGGTTTGTAAAGAAGTATATAAATATAGGAGTCGTGAATGTTGGCTTAGCGATCCCGTGCGAGTTAAAAAGTCCGACTGACTGTTGGTGAAAAGAGATTATCTTGACTCTCTACAAAGCCCCTGCTATCATATATATCGCAAATTGGCTATGCATATAGCGCTGCCAACGGTGGGCAAGAGCGAAAGACTTGTAATCTTAACAACCAATTTGTTTAGAATATTAGATTTATATTTAACACCAAAGAATAAACTTATATGCTATATGTGGTATGGTATGTACAGATTTTATAAGGGTGGTTTGTAAGTGTTAAATCAATATAATGACTTTGTTTCGTCGTGCATATTATTGATACATTAGAAGCCCTATATCAAGTTACTTTTTTAAAGATCAGTTTGATTTTTTTTTGTACATTTTCAGCATTACAAACTTTAGATTCGTAAAAAATTATTTACGTAATTATTCGTTTAACTTGTCGAGTAAGTTCTGATGATAAAACTTACGTAAAAAATTACCTATACAATTTTTTGTTTACCTTATAAAGTAAGTTCTTATGTAAGAACTTACGTAAGAACTTTGTCAAAATACGTACGTAAGGACTTACATAATTCATGTATATTTTTACGTGAAATCTTATTTGAAATTTTTAGAAGGTCGTATAGTTTATTTTCTGTTTTATTTTGCAATAAATTTCTTAATCAAAATATATATATGATTATTTATATTCATGATAAGAAAAACGGTGATAAACGTTCTATCACATATCGTAATTTGCTTAGATAAACAATTTTGTATTGAATGCACGTATTTTATTTTTGTCGATATCAAAAAGCTGGTTCTATGTGCTCAACCTAATTGTTTCTAAAATATGTTCTCACTGATTTGCCGAATGACTGAATCTATTTTCTTCGATGTGATCTCAGGGAAAAATCAATGTATAAATTGCTCTACATTAAAATTTTGATAATATATCTCCAGATAAATACTTTCTTTAGAGAATTGACTTAAAATTGATGTGGAATTTGATTGCGTAAGATGTATTTTAAGAACGAAAATTGAGTTTTCTGAAAATATACTGATTCAATGAAATAGATAATCTCAAAGATTACGATGGATTAATGATGTTTTATCAATTGTATACCATCGTAACTGTGAACTTGTTTCAGTGAACTGATAATAGCAAGCGTGATTCACGAAAAATAACCTTAATATAAATGTTTGATGATCAATGTATTAATCGTCAGTACCAATAGAATGAACATGAAGTCATTGCTGCTATTATTGTTACTTAGTAAGTGTTATATTTATCATAACGTTAACTAAACAAGTAACATTTTTTGTGGTAGGTAGAGCTTGGAAGCACTGCTTACATATAGTTTATTTTCGTTATACGTCTAATTCTTTCATATTATAATTGATTTAGCATTATTGGATGTTGATGTCTATTGCAGCAGTGAGAATAAGACTACTACCAAAACTACCAGAACATTTAAAAATGGAAATTTGGATATCGAAATCAAAAGTAACAATAAAGTAAACTTAAACATACGAAAATATGGTTAGTATTATAATTTTGATCTATGCAAATATTCAAGTATTATATAATTTATTTTATAAATTAATATAAGTTAAAAATATTAACTGTAGCATTATAAATTACAATGAGAATTGTTATCTTTACAAAGATATCGTCGTTTTTACATCGACATTTTTCATTTTTTTTATTGACAAATTTATAGGTTTATCATGCTTTTCTGAAAGTTAAAATGGATAAAAGTCACTTTGGGAGGGCTTATTTCCCTTGTTCAGGTCTATGTGTGCTATGGGCAGCAAAACTGTTTTTTGAAAAAGTTATGTTTTCACGTTTTAAAATTAGTTTCAAAATTTTAATTTTCTTTCTTTTTGAGCAATTTAACAAATTGGTTTTAAAGCATGAAAAAGTAACTTTTTCGAATAATCTTCGTTCGGAGCACTGATCTTAACAAAGAAAATGAGGTCTCCGTAAATGATTTTCCTTCATTCTAGCGCGCCAAATAGCATGGTGAAGCTAAATTTGTTGATTAAAAAAACGTAAGGCAGATGGTAATTTTACAAGACGTTAAATTAATGTCTTACGATGTATATGTTAAAAAAATTAAAGTTTTTACCGAATACTTCAAGATGAAAAATATTCGCCATCGATAGCTTTATTAGGATGGTTTTTACATAAGAATGAGGAAAACTTAATTTTTCACTGTTAACTCCATTCTATCCTCTTAATTACAAAGTATACGAAATAGTCAATATAAGCTTTCGGCAAAATGAAACCTCAGAATTTAGAAATGTGAGATTTGAGCGTATGAGATTCTTAGTAGCTTGAATAAAAAGTAATCGTAGTGAAATAGTACGATTACTACAGTAACGAGGAATAAATTAAAGTAACATGAATTGCACAGATGGAAAAAGCCTAGAATACCAAATGTACACGAAATCGTCAGAAATCGGAGATGAAGAACAGTTAATGATTGAAATAGACTGCGAGAATTTAACGACATGCATAAAGTCCGGGGAGACACGACACACCTGGATAAAAGTGGAAAGGGAGACCGAGTTGATACAAATAAGACGAGTGCTGGACGATGCAAATGGTCAGATCACTGACTGTTTCAATTTAGGCAAAGATACCGACTGGTACGGTGGACCGCAATGTCGGCTTCAGCACTGGCCGATACAACACGCTTACTACGACGAGGAAGCTTACGTGCCTACCCACCAGCGGCATATGTCCGTGACAGAGCGCTATTGGTTGTCCAGTAAAGGCATGTACGTATTCGTCGACGAGCACGACCCGCTGTTCCTTGACCAGAACAACTTCAAGGATAATCACCTGTGCCTCATGGCTAAGAACAAGCCTCCGTATAGGCAGCGAAACAACCTTACACTTAGCTATGACATCGGCGTCTTCGTCAATCCGATGGCAGCTCACAAAAACGCGACCTATCGAAACTTCCACAAACCCGAAGGTCTACCGGACGAACGCATGATCACTCATCCAATCTGGTCTACCTGGGCGAGACATAAGCTTAGCGTGAACGAGAGCTTGATCAGGAGCTTCGCCGATGAAATCATTGCTCATGGCTTCAACAATAGTCAGGTCGAGATCGGCGACAACTGGGAAACCTGTTATGGATCCGCTCGCTTCGATACCAGCAAATTCTCAGACGCGAAGACGCTTATCAGTGATCTCAAGAGCAAGGGCTTCAGAGTGAGTCTTTGGATTCATCCGTTCATTAACGTAAACTGCGAGGAAGCATACAATGACGCACTCAACAATGGTTACCTGGTTAAGAACGAGCAAGACCAAATCCACGTTAGCTGGTGGCGAGGTAAATCTTTGTTTTTCACTGAGGCTGCGAGATAAGCAGTCGAGTACTAGATAGAATATCTTTTTCCAGGTGCAGACGCAGCTGCGATAGATTTCACGAATCCGAAGGCAGCCGAGTGGTGGATTTCCCGTTTAAATGCATTAAGAGAGCTCGGCATCGATAGTTTCAACTTCGATGCTGGAGAGACTTCATGGCTACCACAAGTTGCGAATTTAGAAGGACCGCAGAGCCTTCAACCGGGTATTTACGTTCATAATTACACCAACATCGTGGCCAGCTACTTTGGTAATAACATTGAGACAAGAGTGGGCTGGAGAAGCCAGAAACTACCGAATTTCATTAGGATGATAGACAAGGACGCCAAGTGGAGCTGGAGCAATGGCCTACCTACCCTCATTACCACACTACTACAGATGAATCTCAATGGTTATATTTACGTACTACCCGGTATAATAGGCGGATATGCCGACAATTCTTTGACACCCAGCGAGCTGCCCTCTAAGAATTTGTTTATTAGGTGGCTACAGGCTACTGTTTTTATGCCAGCGATGCAATACTCTTACGCTCCCTGGGACTTTGATGATAACGTAATTTTTTCTTATTAAGTATCACATTCTATTCTAAAAGGGCTTCCTGGTTATGTCAACTTGTTGATTTCAGACCATTAATATTTGTAAAAACTATACCGACATGCATGCTGCGTTGGCTCCACGGATAATCAATTACATGAAAAAATCTATGGAAACGGGAGAGCCGTTGAACGCACCCATTTGGTGGGTCGATCCTGTTAATATTGATGCCTACAAAGTGAATGACGGTATATTTAAAATTGTATTTATTTTACATTATTAATTCCTTTAGTCAGAATAATAAATGATCAATCAATTGTGTTTATTTAGAATTCCTTCTCGGAGGAGAAATTCTGGTAGCGCCCGTGATTGAGGAGAATGCTTTATATCGTGATATTTTTCTACCTTCTGGAATCTGGAAAGATGCTAATACTGGAAAAGATTATGTTGGTCCTATGTGGTTGGATAATTACTCAGTACCACTGAATGTTTTACCTCACTTTTATAAGAATTATTGATAACATTTATCTTTGTTGCTGTTCAATGTTATAATTATTTCGAGTAAATTTCAAAACACAAATTTATGTACACAATCACAATTAGCTTAACGAGTGAACTAACAACCTACACTTAGAAGATTTCGTAAAATGAAGTTCAGTCATGATAATTTTCGAAACAGTAACTTGAATATCAACTATTCATTAATATTGATCTGATTTCAGTGTTTAGTTTGATAATAAGGCTGTCGTTACTTGAATAATTACCGGTTTTCAAAAGCGAATCACGTTCTTCTATCAACATGTTTAATTTTCTATCACTAGAACTAGAAGTTGCAGACGTGCTGGAATGAACTAAATTTTTATCTATAGGAATAAATAAATCAGATTGTGGAACGAATAACTGTCTGTCAGCTTTTCTTGAGCAATATTGCATGGCAGAATCTGGATTTATAATATCGATTTCACGTTGAATTTGACTCAAAGCAATTTGATCACACGTTAATGCAGCGGTATCGGCATCTAATATTTCTTCCAAACTATAAAATAAAAACGTTGTTTATCAAATATTTTATTTAAAATTTTTTAAATATTTTATTAAAAATACTACTCACTCTAGATTATTTAAGTCTTCTTTATCACTTTTAATTTGAGTTTCGAGCGCTTGCTGATTTTCCATTTTTGTTCTGTGAATTTCTTTTACAGCTTTGCTCCATTGTTCTTTGAAGAAGGATTTACTCTTCTGAGCGCTATCCAGTTGTTCTTCAAGATTTTTCAATTGGTGAAAGATAGAAGTAGTCTGGTCTTCTGTTAAAGAAATTTTATTTTGAATGGACAATTTTTGAGCTTGTTCAGCTTTAATTTTCTCGAGTTCGCATTTTTGTTCAGTTAATAATTTAACTTGTGATATGAGATTTTTATTTTCTTCTTCCAAACTGATCAACTATGAAAAATCATTTTGATTATTATCATTCCTCATGTGTATGATATTTTGAAATTAATTTTACCGACTTTTGTTGAGAATTCTCCTTGCATCTTCTGCAAAGCATCTTGTAATTGGTTCACTTTACGGTCGTATTTCCAATACAATTCATCATTTGCTTGAATTAACTTCGTTTCCTTTTCAAGACTTTGAATTTTTCGTACTCTCAAATTTTCTATGGTCATATTTAACTTATTGGAAAGTATTTTACATTGTTCTATACTAGACCCAAATTTTGTTTCTAAACATTTTCTGCGTTGTTGCCACTTCTCATTCAACAAGTTTAAATAGGCTTCTTCTTTTTTTCGTAACTAAAAGTATTTGAAAGTAATTTGAATGATTAAATGGTGGATTTTTAGCATTTGCATACTAATTAATCACCTCATCTTTAAATATTTCTTTCTGTCTATCTTTCCATGTTTCAAGTTCCTCAACAATTTTATACGCTAAACCGTTATCTAATGTTATTCCTGAACGTGTTAATATATAAATAATTGATATGTAAAAGTAATAAAAACCATCAAAATTATTTTGTTATGTATTACCTGAAATTCCCTCTTTCAGTTTATGCAATACTAAAGCAGTATGATCTTGGATTGAAACATTTATTTTCACGCATCCAACAACTTTATTATTATGACATTCAATTAATGGAACAATTTGTTCAGAGTCTTCCTGCAAGTTAATTTCGAAACGTAGCATTCATATTTATTCATTCTTCTTTTTTTTCAATAAATACATATATATTATTTTCATCTCACCATTCTATCACAGATAAATTTATGTATATCTAAAGAAATTTGAGCAATGCACTTTTTTTCACTAGTGGTTACATCAGAAATACAAATTTTTGGCGTAAATGTTTTCATTAGCCCTTCAATTTCATTAGAAGCAGACATGAAATAGAATTTACATTTGACATCTTGTAATGTTATTATTTCTTCTGGTATTATAGATACATTTTTGCAGGTTGTAGAAATGAGATCACCTGCATCATCATAAAATCTATAATAAAATATAAATTTTTACAGTATATTAAAATATAATAGATACTTTTAAATCAAGCAATTTTTACCTAAATTCGATCCTTTCTATATCTGGTCTATCATGAATAAATTTTATTTCTTTCAAATCAATATTAAGAGAATATCTTTTATGCAAGTTTACAATTTGGCAATGTTTTTCAGAATCACTGTTTGAGTCATTATTAGTAGTTTGAGTATTTTTGTGTGAAAAAATAATTTCTTTTTCGATTCGAGATCGAGGTACCCTATTATTCAAGGTTTTTATATTATCTAAAATAAGATGATCAGATGTAGTTCTCATCTGTGTCTGTAATTCAAAAATCAGTTCAAAGAAAATAAACACAATAAAAAATTAATTTCAGATGTCGTTATATTTACGTTTGAATAACTGATTTGTTCAATACCATTGGTTTGATTTAGTATTGAAACGTCACTTTTTGATCTATGTAATGGAGGAGAGTGTTGAGTATAAGGAATCCGTTTTTTAGGTAAATCATCTTTCATGTCAAATTGAAGCAAAGTCATATGAAGTTTGAGATTTGGTAAAAAATCATTATCTTGGACTGAAAAATCATTAGTAAATTGAAAAAGTAATAAATATCTTTAAATTTGAAGTAGCTAGATTTACCGTTTTCAGTAGATAATTTGTGATCTTTTGAATGCACGCTCTGTAGAATGCAACAATAATCTGCAGTAAATGGCATATTTTTTTGAAATTGCTTCAAATCTTCCGTATAGTTCACTGCTATAAATGATTTCATGTCTATTTCTGATTGAGCGATTATCATATTACCTTTTTTTAGTTTTATAAAAAAATATGGTTTTGTGTTCAGGTAATGTATAAGTGTACTATAAGAACTTCTAATTTTAATAACTTCTTTTTCATTAAAATAAATGTTGTTAGATACTAATCGGAATGGTTTTACTGAAATAATAGTATCCAAAATATTGTAAAAAAATGAAAAATGGTCTTTTTCAAGTTCACTAACATTGGGTATTAATTGAATAAGATTATTTGCACTTTCAATAATAATAGTCAATAAAAATAAGTCATGGCATGTTTCAATTGGACCTAACTGTATAAGCTGTTCTTCTTTTAACCAAACTGGTGTAATTTGTGAATGAATTAAATTATATTGATGAGCACTCTTCACCTAAAAGATTACACAATAGAAGGTCAATTAATAACAAATAAATATTATTAATTAATTAATATTCAAGTTATCATACCTGAGGTACTACATCAATAGGTTTAATTTCCTTTTCTTTAATAATTAAAAACAATAATAACTTTGGCTTGCAATTATTAAATTCATTTCTCAATCCCAACACATTGTGCCAATTTGTTTTGATCTTTGAATCTTCATTGTAATGAATAATCTGAGCACAACGTACACTTAATAAGATATATCCTAGTTTTTCTCTACTTCCATTTTCATTGACCCCATAACATTCTACTTTTATAGGAGTCTGATTAGATCTCATCCTTAAAAGATATAGAAATTGATTGATCATATTTTTTTATAAAGCATTGTAGTTTTCATTACTTTATATTCACAAGTTGAATGAACGTACTTTCTTATTGCATTCCTATCTGTTTCCCATATCAAATCAGTTGTGTATTGTGGATTCGAATCTGACTGAATCTTTTTAGTTTCAAGGCAAGTACCATTTAGAGTGGCAATGACAATTGTAGGTTTTTGCACCCTATCAAAATTTGTTCCTGAAAAAATTTCTTTTATATTGTATTTATTTGGTAACGCATAGAATGGCAAATGTAACATCTAGTTTGATTGATTCACATCTTAATTTGAAGTGAATTTACGTAAACTAATATGAAAAAATTATAATATTAAAATCGTACCAAGTGCTTACATTTTTGCTAAAAGAATCAAAACAACGAAGGATTTAAGGTTAGAATAGTAAAATCTATTATGAATGTATTTTACCTTCTCTTACTCCCAACACAAGTTGAAGATTTGGATTTGTAAAGTCTTCCATTATAAAAATATATATTTCAACAAGAAAAAAGTAAATAAAAAGTAACCATGCTTAATATTGATAAGAAGCCGACATCTCCAGCTTGTTCCTATGGAAACGATAAAGCAGTTACGAACTAACATAATTTCTTATATTTGAATGGCTTTATTTGCTGTCACATTACAGCTTGACTTAAGTCATATAACTTATAACTGATTGGCAATAAATTTTGCCGGCTGATGCTGCTTGGCTAAAAATTGGTTTTTGTTCTAAGGGGAGAGGTGTACTTATCTATAGCTGTGAGGTGGAGGAGGTTGTTGTGGGGCCCTGCGAAGTCTTTGATGGCTATGGGAGAGGAGGGGAAAATCCTCGAAAGGACACCCACTGAGATAGAGTAGTGGGTAGTGCCGGATTTTTACCGGCTAAAAACCCCTCCTCGGCGATTACCAACCCGGAGGTTATGAATCAAGAAAGGGGAGGAAGTCACTCGGTAGGGGGCCGGTGACACTTACGCAGAGTGCGAGGCTTGGAATGGGGGGGGGGGGGGGGGGGGCTTGAGAAGATTATTTTGGGGTAAGGAGAGAACGCAAGGTCTAGGGACTTTGTCCTTGGTTTTGCTGGTGTAGGAGACCAGGCAGTTGATGGAGGGGTTTGGGTGTTCGGAGATTGAGGAGCGGAGGTTATTTGCGTAGGTGGCGGCAGCTTCCTTGATAGAGGACAGGCCGGTTTCCCTTAGAATTTTGGAGTTTCTGATGAACCATGGGATGTTGAGGGCATTGCGGAGTATGCGCATGTAAGTGCTCTCAAGTTTGTTAATGGATTTTGCGGAACCCCAGACAGGGATGGCGTATGTGCTGATACTACGTATAATGGCGTTGAGTGCGCGGATTTTGGTGGGTTGGGAAATGTTTTTGTTGGTAAAGAAGGGTTTTAGGGAGGCTCCTATTTGTATTTAACGTGCGGTGCCTGCCTCTCGGCTTTTACCACACGGTACGCCTACGTACGTAATGGGGCCGGGATACGCCCGGCCAACGCGACGTACGGCCTGTGGCCGCGAGGTCTACCGATTCCTCCGAAGGAGGTAAGCCTTCGAAGGACCCTCGGTGAGGGTCGGGACCCATCTACATCCCTAACGGCTATGCGGGCCGTTACCCGAGTTGAGGCCGTAACTCACATGTCGTGATCAAACAGGAGTTCCAATCGCCGGAGACGTTAGAGCATCCATAGCGACTTTCACTCCTGTTCGACCACTTCCCCGCGATATGGGGTGTCAACCACTGCCACCACGAGACCAACCCAGCGACCGGGACGGGGTCCGGCTATGCCGTTCCCCGCGGGCCCCCGGTCTCCCGTGGTACCGTTTATACTCTGGTATGAGTCCCGGTTGAGGGTCTTACCACCCTCGGCACCGGTCAGCCAGCTCGGATTCGCGGGTACGCTAAGCCCGAAGAGGTTTTAGGGAGGCGAAAGCGCCGTTAGCTTTATTACGGACGCCTTGGATTTGTTTGTTCCAGTTGAGTTTTCTGTCGAATACCACTCCGAGATATTTAGCAGATTTACTCCATTGAATTTTGTGGGAACCGATTAAGTTTTACGGGGGGGATGCCGCGGTGGGCGAAGAATAAGGCTTCTGATTTGGCTTCGTTGAGGTTGAAACCCCATTTATGGTACCATTTTAAGAGGTCTGGGATGAATTTGTTGAGGACTGAAGAGCAGAACTTCTTAGTCTTGGAAGTGTATAGGAGGGCCACGTCATCGGCGTATTGAGCAGTTATAATGTTATTTTGGGAAAGGATGTCATTGTAGAAGATGTTAAAAAGAGAGGGGGAGAGTTTTGAGCCCTGTGGGACACCAGCGGTGACCTTTTGGGGGGAGGAGAGAAATTTGCCAACCCGAACTTTAAAGGTCCTGTCGGTAAGAAAGGATTTTATGAGGCCGATCAGATAGGGAGGGCAGTCAAGTTTTAGGAGCTTGAAGATGAGACCGTTGTGCCAAACTCTGTCGAAGGCTTGTTTGGTATCTAGGAAGAGCATAGTGGTGTGTTGTCTTTTGTTCCGGTTGTTAGCGATGAACTCAGAAACCCTGAGAAGTTGGTGGCGAGTACCGTGGGAGTGACTGAAACCGTGTTGGAAATCGGAAAGAACCTTATTGTTCGTGATGAATTGGTTGAGACGGGAGAGGATGATGTTTTCAGCGATTTTGCTAAGTGTGCTGAGAAGGCTGATTGGTCTGTAACTAGAGGCTTGATTTAGGGATTTTTAGAGAGTGGAGCTCCGACGGGGCTTTCATAACTAATGAGGGAGCTTCCGCTCCTGTATAATCTATAGTCAGAAGGAAAGAAGGGAAATGAGGGAGAGAATTTGTACAGAAGGAACTTTGTTGTTCCACGCTACAAATAATTATTTTAACTATCAAATTATTTGAAAGATAGTTTGACAGTACCTTGATAAAACTTTATGTGTGTGTGTGTGTGTGTGTGTAGGTGGGTAGGTGGGCGAGTGGGCGGGTGGGTGTATGTGTGTGTACATACATATACGTATATATTCAAATCATAATCTATTTTAAGTACTAAAGACACCGTACCTGTATAGAAACGTCTAATTTTTTCGTATTTACTAGGATTTAAATGTCGGAGCTTAATGACTATATCATAAATACATATACAGCCACTGCTGTTTAAAAATATTTATATGAATATTCTTTTATTATGATAATATACGTATGAAATTAAAATAACACCAGTCCGATTAACTGTAAATTAAGTCTCTTAGTATTGATTCCATCGCAACTGGATTATCTGCAGGAATCTAAAAAAAATCGCACATCAAAATAATCAAAATAATTCTAAAAATATTAATTTGAAAATATTAGCATTGTCAACAGTTCATAAACTTTTGAAAAAATCTTAAATATTAGTTCCACTCTCTTTTAATATTAAATTAAATAATGTTTATGTCCAAATTAGAGAACTAGTCCTTAAACAAATAATTAAAAACTTTACACATACATTTTCCTGAATCATGTTTCGTTGGATAGTTCGACAACCTCTTTAGATTTTCAAAAAAACTATTAAATGATATTACGAATACCAATGCTAATTTTTAGTTATTTATTTAGGGACTAGATCTTGAATTTAGATGCAAACATTATTAAATTTGAAAAAATTGTTTGAAATAATTTACTACTTCAAAATTCACGAATAAAGTTTTACAATTACCATATGCCCAGATCTATTGACCCAATAAAATTTAAAATTTCCGTATCCTTTTGAATAGCCTTCGATTATGTTATTTACAACAAGTGGTAATCTTTTTGATTTCAACCACACGTCAGAATATTTCCAATTTAATTTTTCAATCCAACTCAAAGTTCCTTAAATCCAAATCATATATCGATTCAGTAACAATTATCATAATACGCCATCCTATCGACACAATATTTTTAAGTGATATGAATACTCACCTGGTGTATTTATAATTAAATCCAATTGACCATTGAAGACGAATACTTTGATGTTTGTTTCGTTTAATAATTTTTCAACTAAAAATATTAAAAAATGAGATTCATACATGCCCAATGCTGATGCATTACGATACAAGTGTGGGAAAGTAGAATCTTGCCTCGTGTGGCGTTTACGCCCGAGCGAAGTGAGGCTAGAAAGGTACACGAGACGAGAAATTCTTTCCCGAACATGTACCGTACCGTATTTTTTGATACGACGTGTGGAAAGTGCGATTTTCAACGCACGTTTTCTGCCGAGCGTGCGGGACAGACGCACTTTGCGCAAGGAGTATCAAAAACGAGCTTTCCACACGTCATATCGAAAAATACGGTACGACACATGTTCGGGAAAGAGATTCTCGACGCTTCAACGCCAGGCGAGACAAGAATCTACATTCCTGCACTTGTATTATAATATACTATTTAATTAAACAGCGTTATGAATATTAATTGTTGTTACTTGTTAAATTATACTTACCTAGAAATTTTATAACATTTCAAAATGTATAATTACCATAGTGAACCACTGGTTTCCTGCTGTCTAAGTACAGTGCTCTGTTGACTGCTATCTCTTGAACTCCCCAAATGCTTTCTAAATCTAAAGTATCCATAACCATTTTCATTGTTTTTTTCAATTCATCGCTGTACAAAGATCTTGATAAATTGTAAACGCTTATACTTTCTAGGAAAAATATTTGTATCATGTACTGTTTTAAATATTGTATAGTATGGATTTTTAAAAGGAATACCGGCATAATAATTGAGTTTAACTTCTTTAATAACATTATACCGATCCACACGATAAGTTTGATTTTGCATCAGGTACTCAATTTCGTTTGCCAAATAAAGAGCTTTTGACCAATCGCCCGCATTGCTTGATTTAATGTATTGATTTGCTGTATTGGCGATTATTTTATATCCGTTAGTGTCGATAAGACCCTTAAATTTTTGTTTTAATTAAAAAGTTAATCTTTGTTATGATAGCTCATACTGAAATATAACGCTTACAAAATTAAAAAGATATGAAGCAATAGATGCATACATATCGTTGCTAGAAATCAATGAGTCCACTAGGCCAATTCCTTGAAAATTACTGTTTATGCGTCCTTGAACTTGTTCCTGAAAAAAAAATCAAGTCTCTATATCTTCTTCTACAGCATGGATATGAATTACTTTTACAATAATCTAATTATTATAACCTACATGGTACCACAAGTAAGCGAATTCAACGGTCATTTTTCCACCGTAAGACTCAGCTAATATATAAGTTGGTGTTTTAGAAAAATTTGGGAACTTTTTGAAAAATTCCTTAACGCAGTACATGAGATCTTTTGCGATTTGCTCATTATTATTAACCAATAGCTCAAGTGATTCAACGTAACTGAATCCAGTTCCCACAGGATTATCGATAAAGACAACATTATAGTCTTTCACCTGAATTTGAATGAAATTTATATACTTTCATGACATTGGAATATTCCAAAGCTAGTTTGTATTACATACCCAAGTGTGATTTCTTGGTTTTAACTGGGTATTAAGAGGACCAAGCTCTTCAAAGTTTCCAAATCCAGTTCCAGAAACTCCAGGACCGCCCTGCAACCAAATAATTAGCGGCTTGTCTTCGTACTCTAGAACGTTCGCAGTTGTGTAGTACAACCACCAGAACATATGGGCCTTAGGTCGAACTGTTACGTATCCCCATTCTTGATCTCCAGGTCCAAAGCCTTGTTTGCCTGGATAAATGTAACACTTTAGGCTTATGACAAATCAGAAACAAGGAAAATATTACAGAGTATAAAACAACAAACTCTTTTTCATGCGAAATATAATTATGTATGTTATTGTTTTCTAGAACTTATTAAAACTCTTGTTTAATAAGTTTTTCTAAATTAATTCTAAAATTATTCTAGAACTTATTAAAGTAAAATCATTGCCATTCGGGTATTATTTGGACCAATTTTATTATTAACATGTTCGTTGCAATTTTTTTGCTAACTAATATAACCCTCAATAGATAGATAAATTTTACATACGAGGAATAGCTTTTAGAACACGAAAATTTTACCGAATCATTTAATATTGACAATACTTTTTACCTACATTTAATTGCATTATTGTTTTATCTGTTACGATTTTGAAAACTATACTGTTAATATATGAAGCTTAACAAAAACTTAATCGATTTTCAGATTATAAAGCACCTTTTTATATTCATTGAAGTTAGATTGCGCTATCTATAATTAATTCAATTGCATAAACTTTAGTCAGATTAATAAATATTATAATACTTTATATTTTTTTATGGATATGACTTTCTTCAAATTTTGATCATAATTATAGAACGTTTATTCAACAAAATCATTTACTCTAATAAAATTTTGGCAAATAAATATTCAATGCATCATTGTTTAAAAAGTTTGACCAAATCCAAAAGCTTCGAAAATTTTGGGAGCTTGAACACGCAAGTCGGCTCAGACATTCAAGTTCGAGGCACTCCAATTTTTCTCAGCTTTTGCAGATTCCAATATCATAGAAAGATTTTTATACAATGTTTTACGTATATTCAAAGCCAAAATACTTTTCTAAAAATATGATTACATGAGTGTTACATATAAAAGTTTAAACATTACATGGTTTATTCGTGTTTTTGCGTATCCATAGTTATGAAAAGAGCTTCATTCTTGAAACAATAATTCTTATATTATGACTATATTTACCTAATGATGCCCCCAACAAAAGTGGAAAAATATATATGGCCGACCACATAATCGAAACCTATAATTAATTATAAATAGCTGAAATAAAATATTCTTATGTGTGTTTCAATTTTTATATTACCATCTTATCAAATCAAGCGTTTAATCACTTTCCACATTTCTGATTATACCTGATTATATCTAATATACAAAGAAAATAATATCGATAATAATTCAAGGCTTTGTCGATATCTGGAGTGATCTTTTGCCTCGTAATACAAATTGACTAACCTTTGTTAATATCAAAAGTATTTTCGCTCGCGATACATTCATAATTAAATTCTCATCACTTAATTATTTGTACTTTTATAAACAAAAGTATGCTGGTGCATACTGATATTTCTGTTATTATATAGCATAATAAACTAAGACTTGGAAATGTTATATAGATAGCGTTTGTTTTCCCTTTATGTTCATTCTAAGCTTTTCCGAGACCCTTTCTCTTGAACTCTATGATTTTATGACTCATGAAGCTAATGAGCGCTTAATTAGGTACACAATCTAAATTCTCTCCTTTTATCGTTTATGCATATTCACGATATTTCCCTGTCGCGCCGGGTTATAATTAGTGTGAGCGTATTAGAACAAGAGATACACATATCTATGGATATATTTATATATTTAGATAAAAAACTGTTATATCTGAACGGATATAGCTATTTGTTTATTATAAAAATTATAACTTTTTGAATACTGCTGAAAATTAAAAATTAACGACTGTGGTTAATGTAAAATTTAAACAATTTTCATTTGTATTTTAGCTCATTTTTGGGGTTGGATTCGGCTTCCGAAATGTATTTTTTGAACTGGGAGTCTCGAGAGGATTGTAGAGCCTCTTTGACACCACAGTTAGCGCAGGTGGGGGATTTCTTGGGATTTATTGGCAAATATGTAATATAATTTTGCAAAAGAAAGTATTCCCGACAAATTGGCAATAAGCAAATGTAATTCCAGTCCTGAAACCAGGTAAGGACAAACTCAATAAAGACAATTACAGAACAATTAGGTTAAGCCGTTACCTATATGTAAAACCCTGGAATAAATTATAAATAAAAAACTCCGATGGTACCTAAAAAAACAAAATAGTTTCATACTTTCAAAACGGGTTCAGAGAAGAACGTTCTACAACAAACTGCTTGGTAACAAACGAAACAAACATATGTGAAGATTTTAATAATAAATAACATTGATATGGAAAAAGCTTGTTAAATTAAAACTTACTAGGAATATATATTATTTCATGAAAATCTTTTTAAATAGATCCATCAAAGTTAAAATTAACAATAGTTTATCTGACAATATAAATATAGATAATAAAGTACCTCAAGGAGCAATAATTAGTGTTGCGATCTTTCTAATTATAATTAGCAAATTAACTAAGTGTATACAACCACCAATTTCATATATTGCATTTGCCGATTATGAAACCTTCTTTATCAAAGGAAAAGACATAAAAACTAGCCAAACATTAATGCAATAGACAATAAATAACATCATTAAACTATTAAACGAAACAGATTTCAAAATCTTTGAAAGTAAAACTGAAGTAATATAACCTTCAAAAAGTATAACGACAAAGGCAACCAATTAAAACTATATATCGGCAATCATCGTATAAAAGATGTTAATGAAATAAAAATACTTGGATTTATATTTGATAAAAATCTCAACTGAAATTCCCATATCAAACAAGTTAAAGCACAGTGCCTTCAAAGAATCAATATAATAAAAACAGTGGCAGCCAAAAATTGAGGTACAAATCAAAATACATTGATTAACACACAGGATGCAATTCAATTAAAACAAAGATAGATTATGAATGTATAGCATATAGTTCAGCTTCAAATAGCGCATAAAAATATTGGACTTGTTTTTATCTCATCATTTCATAATTATTGTTTTCGATACTCCGTGCGCAAAGTGCGTCTTTCTCGCACATTCGGTAGAAAACATGCGTTGAAAATCACACTTTCCACACGTCGTATAAAAAAATACGGTACGGCACATGTTCGGGAAAGAGTTTCTCGCCTCGCTCGGGTGTAAACGCCACACGAGACAAGAATCTACTTTCCCGCACTTGTATCGTAATGTACTATTATTTCGTAGAGCCGGTATTTAAACACACCCGAAACAATTATAACAATAACAAAATATATTCATAGTGCATCCGTATCTCGTGTTGACCATAAGCCTGGTGGCATAAGGTGATAGGTCAGAGATAAGACAGGGTATGACGAAATAAGAAGTCGCAGTTATGTAAAAAAGTAGAAATTTATTTATTTCTCATAAATAATAAAAATTTGGACAAACATTTGAATGGAAATCATTTTATTTTTTAAGTAAATATTTGCTGAAAAGACTGAGATTCATTACCTCTAATGAGATTTAAACTAATTGAGTTAGGTAAATGTAGAATAATATTAGACGAAGATTAGACAAGATACTAGCATGCAGCGCGCAATATACGTGTGTATATAGCAGAATTAGTAGCTGGGCTTGGCATAGACCTCGAGATTAAAGTAGACGCCGCGTAATCTCTGGCTCTTAAACCTGACGGCAACCCAATCGGAGCCTGGTCCTCCGCTGGTTATACTGGGCTCGGCACCGGTTCCATCGGTCGCGTCGTCGATAGCTCGTACCATGGTAATCACATGGTTCTCCGATGCGCGAATCACGCGCTCGATGATCTTTTTCTGGCCTGTGATAAGGAACGATTCTGATATGTGCTCCTGGTGAATCATCTTGTCGTTTTGCTCGCGAATGCCCACGGTGATGGAGTGAGAGCCGATTTCCGCTTGTGAGGCGACTTCCGCGCTAAACACGGCCAGAGTTGTCAGTAGTAGGATGGTGGACAGCTTGAGCGATGCCATCATTCTTCTCGTTTTAGAGAGCTGTGGTCACACTTTCAATATATTAGACCACTCGAGTGCCTCGAGTTCTACGAACGACTGTGCCCGAGGCCGAGGCTCTGCAGCTACTTTATAGCTCTTGATCTCGGTTTCGTCTCACGATTATCTTATCAAGCTTATTCTCGGATGTGATGCATCATACGCGCGCTACGAGCTCACATAGTGCGTCACGCTTAAACGATGCCTCAGTTTTCCCCGACTCGGTGTATAAGCTAACGGTTTAATGTTTCCTACGTTGCGGAGTTGTCGTAGAGATTATATTTACGCGCTATCCGTTGCTTTAGACATTCTTGAAAATTAATCTTTTATAAACATCATGTTTTTACTTACATGTACGATTAAGAAAATAACGAGTTGTGAGTCATAACACGCATGACAAGCAATCACATGACCTTCACCTCATTATACTTCATTGTTGTTGATTCAAGTTATATATGTATGTCTTCCTATATAATTGTTTATATGTATGAGTTTGCTCGATGAATACCAAGTACATTTTACTACACTCAATAAAGTATAATAATAAAGTATATCTTAGAGTCAAATCTATCGGTTGAATTAATTAGTTCGGAGACGTAGTTCAACGATTAATCACAGATGTAAATTACCATATCAGCGGAATTACAGAAAGGTCATTTGGCGTTGCAATAATATAACGTAATGAGTTTACCCGAGTATTTAGGATTTATGGCTTCCAAAAAGAAAAGAAAAAACAGTAAAATTCTTATTTTCATCGCAATGTCTTATTAGCTATATGCGAAAATAAATATTTATTTCCTACGTTATAAACCATTAATGATATTAATAATAAGTTTATTTGTTTTGATATTAAGGAGCATATATCTACTTAAAGAGGTATCGGATGTGTACGAAGATTATCAATGTAAAAAAGTCATTGTTTAACTTAAGATCCGGGCATATTCGCGATTGTGCAGGATGCAAGCAATGATAAACAATATAGATTTATTATTTAACTATTAGTATAATATAATATCATTTGGCTATCTTTTTGTACCATTTATCGATAGGGCGCGCGGACAATTGTGCACGGTTTATTATTGTGTAAAATAACATGGCGCAAATAAGCGTTTATTAATTCTTATGCTATGCTACTGTGCACAAAATTTGTGTATATAGTAAAACCGTGCTCAATATTATGCGCACGTCCGTCTGACTGTTTCCTTAAGTCATATAAGTCCCTAAGACGAGAGCTACATGTACAGTGGCGTGCATAAGTTTCTGACCAAACAAAAAAAAATCATTTAAAATTTAGTTTTGCAGCTCCGTCTAAAATGGTCGTTATGGAAGTATATTATAATAAGCTTTGTAAACACGCTATACTTTTTTAATTTTAATTCATAAAAATGATTTATTTCAACAATGTAACTACGAGAAATAAAAAAATAATTAATAATGATTATTACGTTACAAATACAAAATATATCACATAATATTACATGCTATTATCAAAGATTACTAATATCTATTTAATATTGTTCGTTTTTCTTTACCGTGTATGAATGAATGAATCTGGTATTAAAGTTTCAATTTGAAATGAAAACGTCTTGGAAAAATTCACTTGACCAACGTAGCAGCCATAACATTTTCGTGTGGCAACGATGGCTAACCTGTATAAACACATGTCGATTGCCATTAGATACTCAGATAGACTGTAGAATATAGTAGAATAATAAAACAACTCAATTTGAGGTTATGACTTTGTTCTTTCTCTTATTTTATTAATAATTTATTTTTGTATTGAAATTGTTTAACATTAAAAGGTATGTATTAGATAAAAATTTTGATTGAAAGTTTACACTTGAAGTTTATGATAAAATATTTAGTTTATCATTTCAAAGATATAAAATTTTTACTTATAATTTATTAAATTTATGTATTGTGTGAATCATCGAATAATTCAATATTGCTTTTGCAGAAATTTTATTCGTGAAAAATGTCGTCGTGGAAAAAAGCAGCAAAATCCACACAAAAAACTCACAGAGAACGTCATCAACCTGAATCTCGACAACACTTGGGTCTACTAGAGAAGAAAAAAGATTATACAGCCAGAGCAAAGGATTATAATGAAAAGCAGGCTACTTTGAAATTATTGAGGAAAAGAGCTCTAAACAAGAATCCAGATGAATTTTATTTTCATATGATCAATTCTAAAACTGTAAAAGGTATTCATCGTGAAATTGAAAAGGATGAAAATTACACAGAGGACCAAATAAAACTTATGGAAACACAAGACATAAAATACATTGCTTATAAAAGAAATATTGAAACTAAGAAAGTTGAAAAGTTACATAGTAATTTACATATGATTGATGCAGCAAATGAAGTAAAAAATCAACATATATTTTTTGTAGACGATGATGAAGATGCGAAAAATTTTGACCTAGCAGCAAAATTAAATACACATCCAGCTTTATTGAATAGACGAACAAATAGGCCTAAGTTAGATGCTTTAAAGAAAATGAAATTACCTAAATTTGATGAAGCAACGTTGAAGAAAATTGAGCAGCAAAAACATATGGCTTACAAAGAGTTGAGTAAGCGAGTTGATCGTGAAAAAGAACTAACTGTAGTGCAACAGGTGTTAGAAGTAAAAAAAGCATTGAAAAATAAAAAAGTGACAAAGCCAACTAGAGTGAAACCTGGTTCAAAAGACTGTGCACCTATTTATAAATGGAAGTATGAGAGAAAGCGATAATGAAAGAATGTAGGTAATGAAAAAATTATTTGTACATTAATTTTATTATAAAACTTACTTTTATAAATACAAAACTATATTGTAAAATTTGACCATATTATTACTCTCAATCATATTTTATAAAAATTATATTTTAATCAATTCATTTATCTAATAAAATGCTACATTTTATAAAATATGTTTAATAAATATTGCACTACAAATGACTTATCTTTATAGCATCATTAGTTAAATTTTTCAACTGTTCTTGTAATTCTGAAATGATTTGTTGTGGTGTTCGAGCAGGATAAACTCGAGGTCGTCTATTGTAAGGTGCATCTGAAGCAATCTGCGGATAATTTTGAGAAAAGAAGGTTGAATCACCATCAGAATCATCATGTACAATAATTGCATCTAAAGAATCATTGTTTGAACTACTCGATACAGATGAGCTGAATGAACTTTCAGAATCATTGCCAATAGTTGAAGTCAAATAAGAACATAAATTTTCTCCAGATGTATGAACAACTTTGGTTGGTTTCCGATTGCATTCCATATCTTTATTAAAGTTATCAGTAAATCTTGTAGTTTTAAGTCTAGAGATAATATAATTATTTGACCTAGTAATACATATTCTGTATGCACGGTCACATCTGTTGGATCGCTGAAAAATATCAAAAATATCGTACTGGCGTTTACTTCTTTTTAAAATTCTGGTACTTTTTATTTGTTCGGAAGAGGTCATCGGCTCCTCTTGCATAGTAGGTATTTTATAACCGATCGTTTCGTTAAACTTCACTTCTTTCTCACTGTCTGAAATCACAAAGTCAGTGTCGTTATTGTTCGAGCTCCGTTGTTCAAAGTGATCTGTTTGAAGGGAAAGAAGCTTAGAATCCGGCAAAGCAGTAAAATTATTAGAAGGATCGGATAGTTGGAGTCGAAACAGCGGCTCCAGGCTGTAAAGCAGACCATCGGCAGGTCTGGGAACGATCGTCCCCGCTGATTGCATAAGTGGTGTTGCACCCTGAGGATTCGGTCCAGTTGGAGATTGTTGAGCGAAGAATGCCGCTGGTGTTCCCGCTACAGGCATAGCTCCTGGTGGTAGTGAGGGATCACTTGCAGGCTTCATTGCCATTATCATTACTTTTGTTACCGCCGGGACTGTGGCTCCCTGTTGAAAAATTAATTACTTTCGTTTACATTCCAGACATCTGAAAAGAAAACTCATTTCGGTGTAATACGAGTTGCTACATACAACATTTTAAAATTCATATGTTAACTGCAATTAGTTTCAAATACAAACCGGAGGAACAGGCCATTACTAGCATTGCCTTTTAAAAAATCAAATAGTTTAATTACGTATTCCAAAAAAATTAATATAGTTGTATTTTTCTATTTTCAATGAAAACAATTTCAAGTTTCTCGCTCAATAATTCAATGCGCAGCTATACTGAAGCTATTTAGTTGAGTATAATTTTTATTGAACGTAGAGAAACGAAATTGCATATGAGTTCTTGAAAAAATGAAATCTGCACACAAACCAAAGCAAGAGGTCTGGGAGCAGTCATTATTCCTGGCTTAACAGGAGGTCCCTGTTGAAATAATGTAGTTTAAAGATACACTTAAATAAATTAATAAAGACATACTGTTCTAGTTTCAATTAAATTAATTTAAGAACTTTTTTATCCTAATGGTTTGCATTTTACAGAGTTATTCAGCTATATAATAACTACTTTTGTAGTCTACAAGTTTAAATAAGCGCAGAGAAATAAAAGTGTGCATCAAATATCTTGGAAAAATCTGCAATTGCAATGTTAAAATACAAACAGCAGCAGAGGGTCTGGCCGAAGGCATCATCATCATTCCTGGCATCATTGTGACCTGCATAGTCGACGCCCCTGGGGCTATGAGTAGACCAGTGGGCAATGTGGTTGATATATTTTGACAAACGTAACTGATTTGCCAGCGTTGTATCTTGGTAGAGATCTCCAATCGCGGGCATACGACAATGGAGCTGCAAGAAACGCGAACATTCAAATTATTATAACGAGCTAGGAAATAAGTATCGCGAACATTATAACGCGACGTGACGCAACGCTTGGGATTGCTGTTGCAGTACAGTAGTCTCAAGTCGTATGCGATCGGCTGTGCGAAAGCAATATTATATCATTGGTTCGCTAAGGAACTTTAATGCTTTGAAAGGTAGGCTTATCAAGTGAGTTTTACATAACTTTCAAATACGCATTAACATTAAAGTTTTTCATACTTAGCAAGCTGATTCAAGTCTGATACGTTAACGCAGATTGATGACAAAAGTAGTCCCGGTACTGACGCACACATCCGAAATGGTCTGTAATCTATAAGCGAAATTTTGTTTGTATCACTTTCAACGTTATTATTCAAATTTCTTTTGTCGATACTACTTTACATACTTGCAATAGCCATTGATTTTATTATTGTAGTATCCAATGATAAATCAACGTTCAGTCCATTTCTCGAGTAAAAGACGTTGAAGCAAACTTTATCAAAATAAAATCTTTATAATATTGGATTGAAGAATTGTTAATTTGAACAATCACTTACGTCTTCGTTCATCCCTTGTGTATAAAATTGTTACTATTTCACAACACGAACAGGAGGTGGTCATTGCGCAGCTACATGGTCTCTGATCGATAGCCTTCGGTGAGAGTGAGATAAATTTTTTCGATTCTAAATTATCTGTTGAAAATTTTACATATTGAGAAACATTACCATCAAATGTATGAAAAAAAGAATTAATAATGTTAAAATAAAATTTAGCTTGCCATTTTTCATTGAAGTGCTTAGTTTGATGTTGCAATTGAAAATTACCAACACTAATGCAAAAACAACACTGAATAATTCCATAATTTTCATGTAACTGATGTGAAAAAGTTTAATTGAAAAATTGTTTGCTTGTACAATTATTTGATACACTTGCAATGATCGCTAATTGAAAACTGAAACATCGACTGCGAAGTTTTATTATTCTACGCACCATCATAATAATCGAGATAGAACAGATGTCGCTAGAAAAATAGAAATATTTGTTAGAAAAAATGCATAGAATTTATTCAGAGCATCAAAGTATTCACGATCGCATTTGTTTTGTCAATGTAAATTAGCGGAGATAAGAATCACAGTTTTCTCGCGATGATAATGATGAACTTTTTGTTCGTTTGTCGCGTTACTTTCACTGAGATTAATTATTAGTAACTGTTGCGGTAAAAACTACAATGCAATGACAGACAGTGTTTTACTGTTAGACATTATGTAATACAAACATCGAATATAAAAGAATCAGATAGCATCTACATCATTGAATGCTAATGGATTTTGTTATATGTTGCAGTTAATTAAAAAATATTTCATATGCTACTTTTTCATAACAATTCATAGCTGATCAAAAGAAAATATACTTTGTATACTTTTTTATTAAAGACTTACAAAATTATAACATTTTTATATGCTATATCGCAATATTTATCAGTATTAGATATCTACTATCAATAAATTGTTATCTAAAATTAAAAAATAGTTCAAAGTTGTTAAAAATATCTGTTAATTGAAGTTTTTTTTCAATTGTAAAGCTGTTTTTCAATAGATATAAATAATACCAACGTATGCTCCAACAACGTTTACTAAATAAAGCAGTGTTAAACTTACATTAAATATAATGTAATCGAAAAAGCTATCATAGCATTCGTTTTCTCAATTTAGAAGATTTTTGTAATCAACCTTACTTACTCACTTGATGACTATACACCAGCTTTTTTATCCATATTATCTAAGCAATACGAAGGCATACACTTGTAGTTCTACGTGAAAAGCATTTTCTGTTAAGGTAATCAATGAGGATGATGATACAATGGTAAATCTTTAATCACTTCGGCAATATTTAAGTCATGGTTTTAAAATGTGTGCAGTAATTGAAATAAAAATATGATTTTTTGTCGGTTGAAGTATTGTTACGTCGATGAAATTGCTGTACAATTTGACGAAATGTGGAGGTTGTTTCAATATTTTTGGACATTTCAATTATCTTTAAGCGTTTTCGTCGATTATATATTTGAAGTAGATTATATTTGATTCTATTACTTTGATAATCAGATTTTTCAATAGATGATCGAATAATATTTTTATATCTAAAAATTTCTTCTTATTTTATGCAAGCATTAATACTTTCCAAAACGAGTTTATTTATATTTTAATTATAAGATCTACTATCGATAGACCCGATAACACACATGTAATTCATATTCGCGGCTAAAAAACAGTCATCGATTTCTCAGCCAAACATTTTTACTTGTAGTTATAAGTATTGTATTTTCTTAAATGCGTTAATACTAAAAATCTATTTTAATAGTAATAAAAATCTTAATAGTAGATTATAAATTATATTAATATACCGTATGCAATTATTAGCGATTCCACATAAGTCAAGCCAAAAAAATCTAAAAAACACTATTTGGGATCTTATTATTTTGCCTAATAAGAGCATCTACACGTAATATATCAATAAAATATTTGTTAAACTGACAGATATTCAAGTTGAACAAGATGTCAATTTGAGGAAGGTCTATGAATGTTGATTGTCCCAATTGCATTGTTCACTCCGGCGCTATATTATATATTTGATAGCATTTTGTGAATTAAGGATGATTTATGGCCCATGCATGGCACCGAAATAGAAGTTACAAAAACTGATGATAAATATTTTAAGACTTTTGTACGGAACTGAACTTGTATTATAGGGAAAATAAACCGAAGGTTTAAGTGAACATGTGTAATTATAAACTTAGCAAATCCGTAATCAAGATGCTGAAAGAACATTGGTGAAATTAATAGCGGCTTTGACTTCCTTTAATGGTGATCCAAATATGAATTCCACGAATTGCCAAAGATAAAATCTTTGGGCTGAATTTGAAATGATCATATTTCATTAGATTTACATTTATGGAACAAATAAATCTTAAATTCCGATTTCGCAAATAAAGAAGCTTTTTCACTTAAACTATTTCTTTATAGGCACGTCTTCGCTTTTACAATATTACTAATTAAACTTCTTTGGAATTATAAAAAAAATCGAAAAGTATATTAATGAAATTATTCTTGCTTATCATAATAATAGTAAACATAAAAATATACCTTTACAATAAATTATACTCGACGGTATCATAACAAAAATAGAACTTATGTGTAGTATTATAGTCAATGTATGATTGTTTCATCCATTTTACAAAATCTTAAATTGTAAACATACTTTTGCACGATACGGATATCATATATAACAAATATAACTAAATAAATAAATAAATAAATAAATAAAATTAGTGATAATAATTCTTAATTATCATTTCTTATAAGTTATTCACTTCAGTATATGTTGTTCAAAAATAATTTCTCTTTTCAGTAATCGAACAAATCATCATCTTCGTCATCATCATCGTCATATTCATCGTATCCTTCATAATCATCTTCGCCTTCGGTACTATCCGGAGATTCTGGTAAAATTTCTAATTGTCCTATGCCTCCACCATCCTCTGGCTTCACAAGTGCGACACCATTGGATCCAAGTCGTAGGCAATCCATACCAACCTAGAATTTAATGGATATATAGAATTTACTTTTAGAATTTAATTTTACTAATATATAGAATTTACTTTTAGAATTTAATTTTACATATTAATGTAACAATATAAAAATTTATTAACTACATTATTGTTATACTTTTTTATTCATAAACATTTGTTCAAAGTATTATTGTGAATGTAATATTTGAACATTAACATAGTAAGTTAGTATTTTTGAATTTGAGAATGATTTTATTAATGATTTGATGTGATTGTTTCATTACTATTTCACATTTATTGTAAACGTTGTTGTTCAAAATAATAATTTATTTCTACTTTTAATATAGTAATTTCTTTACGAACTTCATTTTGTTTAATTGTCGATTGGCGATTATTCTCGATTTTTGTGTGGGAATATAAACTTTTTTACTATTAAAAAAGTAGTTTTCAAGTATAATGTATTTTTACCAATTGCACGAGCTATGAGAAAGTCTACAAATTTTGTTGTATTAAAAACTTACTTTGAAGAGAGTTGTGTCTCGAAATTTGCCTTCCATGTTTACGCAAGCATGCACATTTCTACCTTGGAAGTAAATATTGTAAAATCGTATGCAAGCGCGAACCACGGGCAACCTCGGCACTGGAACGCATACGGGTCTTGGATTTTTACCTAAAATATAATTTATTTATGTTATAACATATTCAAATTAAAAAATATCGGTTTTTCTTAGAATGACAACATTGTTGATAACTGATACATCGATTTTGAGAAACCATAATAATAGCAAGATTAGTAGAAAGTTTATGAAAATTTTTGTTTGTTTGTTCTTAAAATATAACTATACAACATATTTAATAACTTGATGTTACAACTAAGAAACCGTAAACATTGAAAAATGGAAAATCTTATCATTCAAGTTGATAAGTGTTCGATAAAAGCGATTGTAATTATAATTAAGCATGAAAAAAAACAAAAAATACGAAAATTCTATAAATTTTTGCGTGCTTCAAATAACAAGTTTCTTTTGTAGTGTAATACTATGAAATAACGATCCATCTAAAAAGTTATGATATCACACCCAATGCGACTTACCAGAGACAGTCCGGGTGTAGTAGACTTGATCGTTCATGCTAACTTTAGCGGTGAAGGCAAACTCGTCGGGATCATAGGTGACGTTAACACAGGCCTTCTGCTTCCAAACATTGAGTAAAATACGCGAACAACAAGAACACACACCCAGAGCACAACTGCATGGCCCTTGCTTCGTTGCTGATACTTGTGCAGTCGAAACCGCGGTGTTAGTCGTCGTGGTGTTAGTCGTAGTTATAGTTGCCTGTCGCACCAGCTCATTATGTAATTCGTCCAACTGCGATAAATCTTTAAAAGCCATCGCATTTGGATGGTGAGCCAATTTTTTTTTCGACGATTTCTCTGATTTTTTCTTCTTCGCACTTTCGCCTCTTGGCACACATATCGTAATCAAGATTATCAAAAAAATCGGCAAGGAAATATTCATTTTCTGTTGTTTTGTGCTTTTCTATCTACAACTGAATAAATTATTTCTCGATAAGATAGCTGTATGTATTAATCAAATAAAAAAAAGAAAAACCAATAGATATAACATGTTTGCGTTACTATATTAAATTTAAAAATACCTTTGTTCTTAATTTTTTTGAAAGTTGCGTCAATATTCAATCTCACGAGGAAAGTTAAGGATTGGCATTACTTAAAAAATCAAATCTGAATTTTTGACTATTAATATTCAAAAAATAATTTGGGATGAAATCTCACACAGATATACTGGATGCATGAGATGCAAATATTGATCTCAATCTTGGCGCTTCATTTTTTTCCTCGAATCATAACTTTCGAGTAACACTTTTAGCAAACTGGTTGACACAAAAAATAAATTTGTTCTCAGAGGCAATAATCAGCAAGAGACTGTTAAATATGTACAATGTCAATGAAAAAGGGCCTGAGAAAAGGAAAAACTGACAACTTACTCAGCATTGATACGAAGAGACAGAGTTGCAAGTGAATGATGTAAGCTGCTACATGGACATATGGAACAACGATCAGGACTTGACTGCTCGATGTTGACTCTTGCCTCGTGTTAACGGATGCGACAGGCCGACCTCGTTTTGGCGCGTCGAGAGAAATTTAGGTTTTACCCAAGAGAGAGAGAGAGAGAGAGAGAGAGAGAAACTTGTCGAGCTGGAACATTAAATCTTCCGTATACACGTGATGACATGCTCTCCTTTTGACAAATGACTACTGCTACAAATTGCATGTCTGATGATGGGTCTCATAATCGTAAGCATAAAATCTCATGATCAATCTTTGATCATCTGTAGATCGTGTTTCGTGTATTAACGGAATGAAAACACATGTAAACAGTGATTAACTCTGAAATGGCTTTAAACGCGAAATCTACGACTTAATATCAATGTTATGATTTCATTGTTATTGTATCAGAGGAAATTTTTCAAAAAGACAATGGTGACTACCAAGTCATATACTTGTGTTAGACATGAAGGAAACATGAAAAGTTTTAAATTATTCTTTGGTTTACAAATGATGATCAAGAAAAAGTTCTCAGATCAATACATTCATTCTCTTCGTAGATAAGCTGAATATATATAGCTTACCAGAAACGATATATATTATATTAGTCGCACGAATTATGCACATTTAACTTTCAATAATGTTCTGTCCCTTTTTTTGAAACAATTGCAAAGGTTATAATGGTAAAAATATAATTTGAAAAAGCTTAAATAAAGATTTACTACATTTGGGATATATCTTTTTTAGCAAACGAAATAATTAGACTTTTAGTTTAATTTAATAAAGTATATTACACGTCAATGCTAATAAATACACGATTTTCGTAAATAATTAAAACACATTTGTGCAGGTATATATCACGACATTCTTAAATAAATAACGATGAGTTATTAGTCATTGCATGCCGAAATATCGAAAGGGCGCATTAATGATCGATCACAAATATGAAAAATCGCAAATTTGATTTGCAATTCTTAACAACTGCATTAGCGTTTTGTCAAAGATCTAGTTAATTAACGAAAATACTTATAATTAAGTTGTTAGTTGTAAAATTTAAATTACACATACAGAAGAGATATCACGTAAGGGAGCCATTAAAAAGTAAATAATAAAGTCGGGAGATACGGTGTTCGCCAATCTTGTCTTCTTCATTCGGCGACACACTGATCGTGTTCACGGAATATCTATCGTTCGGCTTATCCGCGGTCTCAAAACTCACAGGATCGTACACGCCGATCGCATGTTCTTGTTGTGACATAGAGCTGCTGTTGTAACTGATGCTCATACCGTTGGTATTAGAATCGTTCCCAGGCTTCGTCCAGCTTATTCCCGATGGACCAACGCGTATGCAATTAAAGTGCATCACCAGCAGTGGTGATTGGGTTAGTCGAGCTTCGAAGTCGATGCAGGTATGTAAATTGTTTCCATCCTGTAGTGAGAGGTCATACAAACGTAGACAAAAATCCAGCACGGGTACGTACGGCAAGGGCACGCACACTGGTGGTGGATTGCGTGCTGGAACGATCATTGGTCTTATGTTAATGTTTAACTTTATGCGATGCTTTTATAATTTTATTCGATTTTTTAAGATATTATTGAAGAGATTTTGTGTAGGTAAATTCTATCGTTGAAATAGCTTGAATAGTATGTGCTTGAAATTTGAACTTTCGCATTTAACAACTCGGTAATCAACGACCTTTTGTAGACTTTTATGTACATGCACGGCGTATCGCATGTTTTATCGGTGAACAAAATCAAACACTCGTATTGTTAAACAACAATAAGGGGCTAATGAATACGGATTGTTTATGATATAATATTTGAATCAAACAAATTAGATGTAAATGTATTCAACAATTACCTGAGAGACTAGTTTTGAAAATTTCATTTTCATTCATCATGACCATCATGTCAACTTCGAAATTGGCAGGATCAAAAGTGAAATTGGCACAGTATCTGCGATCAAATTTGATTGTGGAAATATTGAGTCCGGCGCAACATCCACAGCTCATATCTACGCAAGCGCATGGCAAACCTCTGAATTTGATTTTGGGCAAGGAAAAAGGCAATCTTTTGTCGTCCTCTATGACACCTTGCAGTGGCTCCAGGGTCATGGGATTATAAAAACTGTGCCCATAGACTCGCAAAGCTGTAATATTATTCATTCGTTAATTTTTTTTTATTTGAGTATTTTTAATTATAAAAGTTGAGTCAAGTTTTCTTAATTTTTAATAACTATTGTACAATTGAACAAATAAATGTTATTCGAATTTCAAAACTACAGTCGACACACACTGCTTTTAGTAAAAAATATTGACGGTCTATAATTTGCTCGAAGACTTTCATAAAACAATGTTAAAAAGAAAACGTACCGTGTGCAGTACTGTTAAAGTAGGTGTTGCCCCCTCTCTCAGCGAGTGTTGAAGTGTAATAACAGGAAAAGTAGAATATAAGCCAAAGATAATTCATGTTGAGATAGAAAATGCTGGTTTTCGAAAAAGCAAAGACACGATCCTGTGCGGTTCGTTGGTCGGCTCGTACTGAAATTAAGTATGTGCAAGCGACGCGTGAACCGTACCCAAACGTGATGCTCGTCATCAATTATACATAAACTTTCGATAGAAAGCCCATATGCCTTAAACCGGTAAACTCATCCCCCCACGTTCAACGACGATTTGTGTTTTTCTTATTATGTCGGTGTGTATTGATCTTGTCGTATTTTTCGTTTTTGATTGGTTTTTGGTACTTTTTTCCGAGGAGATACTTGACTAGGGCTGTAGATATTTTTACTATGCACGACCTATTTTAACTGTTTTACTTGTTTATATTTGTTCTTTAACTGTTATAAAGAGTTCACTCCGTAGGCAAGATCGAGTTCAAGGCTACTATCTTACTTTCCTGCACATACGTATATGTTTCATTCATCATTCATACATGTCGTCTTAGTAACAATGCAAGCCACATTAACCGCCCGCGTTGGTCGGGACTTATCAACAAAAATTCACTTTTTGAGTCTGATACGAAAACAAAGTAACCAAAATAACTGTATTAGACAAACTTGCATTCGCTAAGGTACAAGCAGTAAAAAATATCAAGTGCCACTTGATATTTACATAAGGTATATTCTTTACATACATAAGGTATATTCTCTGATACAGTGATCAAATTTGCAAAAACTTTCAATTTCAATTGAATAAGAAATTATAGATTAATATTAGTATAATTAAATTGAATGTTATCAATTTAACTTGTTTTATTTTATTTTTTTTTGCAATATACGTGATTTCATAACACCTCAAAACGCAGCGTTATTGCTGATTTTATAACGGAGGAAGTTTTTTATTCGATCTAAATGTTTGTTATTTTATGTTTCTGCAAATCTATAAAACTATTAAACAGATTTTAATGAGATTAGTCTTATTTGAACTGGAAATACTTCAATGTTCCTATCTTCGTTTAAATCTTCATCAATTATCTAAGGAACAGTATAAGGTAATCCCATCAATTCAATAAGCTAATCTTACTTGTAGATTTTAATAGAGTAAATACTTGTTATTTATATTTAACGAAAAATTGTGATTTTATACATGACTTAGTCAATCATACAATTACATTTCAGTTCATCATTTCGAGTGTATGTTGATGTTAAAAAAGATAATTAACAATTGAAAATTGATTAGTCACAAAATTTATATCATAAAAAAATAAAAGAATGTGAATGAAAGATACTCTATATTATTTATATTATTTTGATTTACTTTTATTGTTCAAAAATAATTTTACATCAATTTTCTTTTAAACATATGCAATAAATTTTTTATTAACGCTAAGTTATCAAATTGAAGTTGAAGTAACTAACCATAACAATTTTTCTTAGACAATTCTATAAGTTACAGGATTTTCAATGACTAATTGTTCGTAAAAATTACGTTCATTTTCTGGCATAATTTTTTTTACTCATAAGATAATCTAATAAAATTTTATTATTTCAAGTTTATCATGGTAATTTGATAATACTGTTCTTACTTGCGTATTAAAAATATTTTACATATGTTTGTATTATATAACTTTTTATTTTTAAGCATCGTTTATTTTTCATCTACGCATATGATTTAATATTAATGGTTGTATTATCAGAATATAGTTACTTACATTGATTAGGTAATACTTACATCTAGAATAACTAATTTTCTCGATAATATAACATGAGCAAAATTTGTATTTATATTTCTGTGTGTGTGTGTGTGTGTGTGTGTGTGTGTGTGTGTGTGTGTATGCGTGTATGTAACGTTTAAAAGAATGTAATAATACTTGCTTGAATTATCTTTACATTTAAATACTAGAATTTATTATATTATTAATATATAAATGAATAAAAGCATGATCAATAAATTAATTTTGAATTCAAAATCTATACACAAAATCAAATCTGACATGATACTTTTTTGTTAATATTATTGGTAAATGTGCATGAAATATAATTTTTGTGTATAGCATGAAATTTGAAGTACTTATAATCAGATCAAAATTTACTCTTAACCAAATAAAGAAACAAGGTACAACTTTACAAAAAATTAAAAATAAAAGAATTATCAATTAGCAGCATTGCTAAATAAATGGAAAATTACTAGACATTAAGGTAATTAACATTATTATCATAACGTTGTTCTTGTTAGATTTTATTTTTAAACACATTTTTATAAAATTACTGTAAACTCGTTTCGATCGTATCTGAGTCATTACTAATTTAATAGCGATGATTTATTTCATCAAATGAATTAAAATAAGCCATACTACTTTCACATGTACATTTAACCTATTTCTATCGATCAGTTTTATTTAGTTTTATTTACTATAAAATATACATCCAGACCGTCGTTTATGCTTTACTGCCTAGAACCACATTTTTCAAAATATAATTGTTATTCCATACAATTAATTCCTGTATATTTTTATTATTAAATATCATTTTATAATATTTATAACTTTTCCTGAATTTTCAAAAGTTATTTAAATTTTTAGTGAGAAATCTTTATGACTTATTTATATGTAGCCATACGGCTGTAAATGAACTCAATTAACAATGAATTTTCAGATTAACCAAGATCCGTACATGCGCAACATTTTCATATAAATAACAGTTATATTTACGACAGTGCATTGCAGTAAATGATTGCTTTCTAGGATTGTCTCATGTACGCTAATAAGTGACTTTCACATCTTCGAAGAATCCGCTCTATGCAATAGACAACAGCAACGTCTAATTTTACGCACGATATTCATGAAATTGTTAATTTTTGCAAAAGCAAGGTAGTCTAAGTTATTTATCTTGTTCACCTTAAATATTGATTATAATTTATTATATGCCGTTAAAATTTGTTACATATAAGATGGTAGTTTTCGTTAGATACATTTTTATTTACCTTAGTTTACGTCTAATTCATCGCTATATAGCTAGAGTAATATATTTACAGTTATATAATTAAAAAATTACATGTTTTTACTATCACTAATAATTTTATAAAAAAATAATGTCTATAATGATTAATTACTAATTTTTGAGATTTTACAAACCGAATTTAACAACAGCTTTTAATTTCACTAATTTTATCTGTTTAATGTAATCCCAATTGGTATGATATAAATAACATATAATTCACCTGCTTTAAAATTTAATTTATTTTTGCATTTCTTTCCTATTACTAGGTTTATTTATTTATTTAGTTTTATGGTGGGGATACGAGTAACGGATAGAAAGCGTTTACTCTTAGTAGTATCTTACCATTTTCAAATCCTTATTGAAAGAGTTCCTACCTAATCGCCTTTGCCGAGAGGAATATTGATTTTTAAGAGTATTCTAATGTGGTTGTAATGATTCATTATTATATTAAAGTATACTTTTATTTTTTTGTGCTCATAACAACTACTTCAGGTAAGGATCGTGAGATTTTTTTATAAACAATGGTTCCGTAATGTCAATCTGAAATCAGACTTGATATTTTAGTTACCAAATCTAATTGTCGAAAAAGTAATTTCTAATACTAGTTTTTTTGCGAAATATTTACTTATTATAGTAGATTGCTATATAGCAAATTGTTAAAATAGGAAAAATATTATAGCAAGGCAAGGTTTTGGGCCAGGAAACCAAGAATGGGGATATGTAACCGTAAGACCAAAAGCTCATATGTTTTGGTGGCTTTATTATACAACCGCTAATGCAGATTTCAAGTATGAAACTAAGCCCTTGATAATCTGGCTCCAAGGTGGCCCAGGAGGCTCATCAACCGGGATTGGCAATTTCCAGGAAATTGGTCCTCTCGATGTTCATATGAAATTGCGAAATTATTCATGGGTAAGTATATGTTATTTCAAAAAGCTACCAAGTTTTTAATCAGTTTAATAAAAACTTGTCTGTTTAATTATTAAATGATCCTAAATGTTTCGTAGGTGAAGGATTATAATTTATTATTCATAGATAGCCCTGTAGGGTCAGGATTCAGCTATGTGGAATCTGCCGACCTTTTTTCAAGGACTAATTCGGAAGTAGCAAAAGATCTTTTAACTTGTATTGCAGGATTCTTTCGTAATATGACGGTATTCACGAAAACACCGACGTATATTCTTGCCGAATCGTATGGTGGTAAAATTGGAGTTGAGTTTGCTAATTTGTGGTTTAAGGTAAATCAAATTTGTTATTATATTTACACATTACATATTTTCTTATTCTTTTAATTTCAGGATCAGATAAAAGGAAAAATTAAAAGTAATTTAAGAGGTGTAGGCTTAATTGACTCATCTATCTCTGCTATTGATAATTACTCATTTTTTGCGTCATATTTGCTACACTTTGTAAGTAGAATATATGAAATAAATTTTGTCACCTCTTACATCTAGTGTTGGTTATAAATGCTTTAAAGAAAACTGTTTTCGAGGTGCAATCATACAAGGAGTGCGTTTGTCGAACGTGAATAACGAATAACTTTTACAGGGTTTTATAGATAACAGTGAATTTCATGCCATTGACAAAGTAGCTAAAAAGCTAGAGTCAGCAGGCAAATCAACCGAATGGAAAAAAGTTGTTAATCTTACGTTAGAAATCGAAAATTTAATTGGTAATATAACTCACGACATGGATTGGTATAACGTGCTCAAGGAAGTTAATTTATCGCCAAAGCATTGTAATATACAATTTCCACAAGGTTTTTAATGATTATACCAAAAATCAATTTACTTAATTGATTTTAGCTAATGATGAATTGAATGAACTGATGAATAATAAAGTTAAAAAAGCGTTAAATTTGAAAAATTTATGGAGTTACCAAAGTTTTTACGTTTTCATGTCTTTGCTTGAAGATAACATGAAACCGGTAGTTCACCAAGGTATTATCAACTGCAATGTAATAAAACTATTTTTATATTATTCGTCATCTGACTGGATAATTTTTTTAGTTGAGCAGCTGTTGAATGAAACTTCTCTGAAAGTTTACGTACTAACTGGACAACTAGATTTCATTATCAATACACCAGGTGTAATATACATTATAGTTAATCTTTACCAATCGTATTAACTAATATCATTAATTACTATAAAAAGAAATCGTTGAATGTGATTTATGACGTAGTTCAATAATTGTAGTACTGCCTGCATCCATTTATTTTATAGTGCATTAATTTTTGATTATCACAATGTATATGTATTTATGATTTAATTGAATCAGGTACGCTTAAATGGATCGATAAAATGAAATGGAAACATACTCATCAATGGTTAAAAACTCCTCGAGCCCCTTTAGTCATAGATAATGTGGTTGAAGGTTACAGCAAAGCATATGATCGTTTTAAATTATTTTGGGTAAATCGAGCTGGACACATGGTACGTATTTATGTGTACATAAATAACATGTGATTGTCGAGAATTCATACGAACTTTGTATTGACATAAACAGTAACTATATGATGAAATATTTTTTATTTTACAGATTCCGGTTGATAATCCGGTGGCTATGAGAAGTATTCTGCAAGACCTCATAAAATAGCATGATTTCGTCTATATTAACCACTACGAATAAATATTGTGATGACATTTTTTAAAAACAATGTTTTTAGATTAAGTTATAAAAAAACATTTAATAACATTGTAAGTTATACTTAGTCTAGATATTAACGATACATTACTTTCATAACAATTTTTAACGTACGCGTACATAATGTGCGCGTATATACAGTAATTTATGAATTGGAATAAAATTAGAAAATGAAATACGAAAACAACTTATATTTTTATCAACATAACTGTTAAAATATTATAACTATTTGTCAAATATCACGATAGCATATTGAATTCAAATCAAATGATAAAATTCCTACCAAACATAGCATGGCACACTAATTTATCAGCAGGGATAAGATTCAGCTGCTTAAGTTTCGCGCTTTGCCGCTTTCGGCTTTGCCCACTTTGCTGATATTTTAAAAGTGGGGGCATCACGTGTTCACAAAGTTATATCTTTAGGATTGCAGAGATATAATACTCGCGCTCGCGCAACGACTTGACTGACTCATATATTGTCGGTGTATGGTCGGTACAACAGTCTGAAAAATCAACAGCAATACGTACGAAACATGGCGAATCGTCATCTCCCAGTGCCTTCTTAAACATCGTCGTAGTTTTATTGAGCGATTATAGTGCTCAAAGAACGATTTAAAAAATAAGTGTAGATACACAAGATTTGACTGCATCAAGTCTCGTCTTTGTTGCTTTTACTGGCGCCCCGTGGTGCTTATCATTCCGAGAGACCATTGTGGGTGTAGTTTTTTGAGTGTCATATATAGGTGAAATTACACAAAACTTCGCGTGAAAATGAGTTTCTTTAGCAAGGTGTTTGGCGGTAAAAAGGAGCCAACCGCCCCAACGACCGCCGAGGCGATACAAAAACTTCGAGAGACCGAGGAAATGCTCATAAAAAAACAGGATTTTCTTGAGAGCAAGATTGAACAGGAAATACAAACAGCCAGAAAGAATGGCTCTAAGAACAGACGAGGTGCGCAATATACGTACAACATTTATCTTTACTATATTAACTTTCTCAAAGTTACACCAAAAGATTGAACTGTCAACGTTTTCTCAACTCCCTTTAAAACAAAGACCTTAGACGCTTGTTCTGTCTCTCTTTTTCATTCTTGCAGCTCAGGATTTCCTATCAGCTGACATAGCTTGTGTGTCTTACATTTACACATATAATAAAAATACTGAGCTTTCATGTACCAAGAATTCAAACATTTTTATTTTGACATTACCCTTTTCTCTTTCTAATGCTAATATGTTAAATTTTATTTATTTATAATTACACACAGTTTGCTCTGTAAAGAATGAATCATTTTTACTTGTTTCATGATCATGATCTTTTCAGTTTTGTTATGCCTGCAATATTGGATAAAAGTTTTTACTTATCGATTAACAAAAAAGTAAATTTTTTCATGCATTATAAAAAAAATTATAAAATTATTAATTCATTCAAGTTAGATACTTAATTCAAATTGGATAATTTTATTATTTGATTGAAAAAACTAATTGATTGATGTTCCTTAGTAACTAAGATTTATTTATTGATATTGTATAACATTGCAAACATTGGTTATTGTAGCGGCCATTCAAGCGCTGAAAAGAAAGAAACGATATGAAAAGCAACTCCAGCAAATCGATGGGACATTGTCCACAATTGAGATGCAAAGAGAAGCACTTGAAAGTGCTAACACAAATACTGCTGTACTTACCACAATGAAGAATGCTGCTGATGCTCTCAAAGCTGCACATCAACATATGTGAGTATTTATTTGATTGAATACAGTAATAATATTGTACTTGAAAGTAATTATTCAAAATTGTTGTTCAATTTCAGGGATGTGGATCAAGTCCATGATATGATGGATGACATTGCTGAGCAACAAGATGTTGCTAAGGAAATATCAGATGCGATTTCAAATCCTGTTGCATTTGGACAAGATGTAGATGAAGATGAACTAGAGAAAGAATTAGAAGAATTAGAACAAGAAGAATTAGACAAAGAACTACTGGGTATACAAACTACAGATGAGCTACCTGCTGTTCCTGCTACAGCCTTACCAGCAGTACCAGAAAGAAAATCAAGTAAATTATTGAATATACATTATAAAATTCTCAAATCTTATTATTTGAACTGATGTTATAAAAATCTTTACAGAAGCTAAACAAGAAGAAGATGATGATTTAAGAGAGTTAGAGCAATGGGCATCGTAAGGCTGGAAGCCATGATATTGTATGACTGAGGAATAACTAAAAGCAGCGGAAATGAGTGTACAGTTGAAATGTAAGAAAAATCGTCATTTGAATGTAAAGAATAATTAAAAACAACAAGTTAAGGAGTTAAAAATCACAAATCATTTGAATTATTTATTCATTCAAATATTTGCAGAAGTTTATAAAACTCTTAATGTTTTCTTTGAAAGCTCAGCAGGCTAATGCTCATAGAGTAAAATAAATAGATAATAAAATATCTAATTTATAAAGAAAAGTTTGCAAATTGCAGCCTTTTTAAAACTGCTTGCTGTCTAACTCATTGGATGAGTTATGCTTCAACAAATATAGTATGTAAATTATTAAATTATAAAATTTTGATTGGTGAGATGATAAATAGTATATTGTGATATTCTTATCTATATATAATAATATATTCTCAAATTTAAATGTCGTATTTACTATAAATTAAACACTGTTTTTATTAATTCATTTAGAAATAGTTTTTATCAAATTGATTAAATTTTCAAACGATCAGTTTTTTACTAAAAGCAAATAAGATTAATTTCCTATTTTTTATAACGAGCATACAATACATTTAACAGAGTTAATTTGCAAAACGCGATCATTCTGCAGAACGAATTCAAGTGATTATTTCTGAACCTTTGTTGTCACATTGATGTACATAGTTATAATATTTTGAAGTTATAGCAGAACAAATTTTAATAATAAATTTTGGAACTTTGTATAATCATATTTGCTATATCAATTATAATAAATATAATTTTGCTTTGTATACAATTACATTTTCAATCCTTTAACATTGCATTAAAGTTTGGAAGTGATGGGCAAATTGTTAATTTGTTTGAAAATTTATACAGCTTTAGCATTGTAGTAGTTGCTATTGTGTGTTGATGAGTTAAGCGTGAAAGTCATTTTTATTTTGAATATTCTATAAAATACTCTTGATAATATTTATAAATTTTTTGTCCAGGTGATTAAGTTATAAAACTCCAAATTTATCTTTTGTGATAAATATGTATAATTTATCAATAAAAAATTACGAAATTTTCAACAGATTTATTCTTGAAAATTTTACATCGCTTTACAGAAAACGGTCATTTATAAAATGGTTATAAATATAAGAATTATTATAAATTGTATTATCTTTTGTATATATTAGAGTAATATATAAAATAAGCTTTAAATATACTTCTAAATATCGACAACTTGTACAGAATGTTAACATGACACATGAATAACAATAATTATTAACCCTAAAATAATCATTAGTACTTCGTATAAAAGTACTATTATTATCATAAAAAGCGAACACATGTGAAAACTAAAAAAAGTAGAGACTTAAAACACAATTAAGTACTTTATAATATAAAAAAAAACATGTTTCTGTAAAATGACTAGAACAGATTCTGTTGAGATAATCATAAAAACTGTAAGAATTTATTATATTTATTAAACTTGACTGTGTTTTAGTACTGTCATGAAAATATTTGATTATTACAGAATGATAAAATCTCAGTGTGAAATTTCACTTTTATAAGAATTGACTGGAGTTGGTATGTATTTTTTACTTTTATAGCCTGGCAACGGTAACGAGCGAATATGTGGCGTTAATGGAAATCGGTGACCCGCAATGTCAACTTCATAAACAGCTGATGGATCCATAATAAATTCGTTTGTCACGATTTTTCTCTCATCGTACGAATGCGTGTAACCAGGATGGCCGATATAACCAAGGCAAATTAATTTCTTTATACTAAAGCCGTACCTGTGTATCGAACATAAAATCCGCTAAATTAATTATTAATTAATAAATATTAAAAAATTGTATAAATTTTACTTACCCAGTCGATGTAACAGTGCCCACAAATTCTTTATTGCGATAAAGTGGCTCACCACCCCAGGCCCATACATTTTTGTTAAGATCAAGATTATTTATAACGAACAATACCAGTCTTTTTGTGACACCATGTTCTTTCTGGTGTTGTAAGGCAAATTTTCCAATAAAATACTCTTTCTGATAAGTGTATAAAAGAAGTGATTAATTAATTTCTAAAGAAATTCGTATCAATATAAATAATGAATTCCTCGAGACTCACGTCAAGATTGATTCTATGACCGCTGCCAGCTTCGTAAGGGGTCACAAAAGGTGTGAGCTCTTCAGCCCAGAATGGGATAAATCGTTCAATTCTCATGAATCTTTGGGTTAGTACACCGACATTATGGACATTATAATCTTTTCCGACCTCCATTAGTGTAGCATACACATGTAAAGCATATTCAGATGGAATATAAAGGCTGTAACCAGGTTCGCCCGTATGTGTATAAGACATCACCATAACGTCCGATGCATAACCCACGTTACAATTCTGTATATATAAAGTCATTGTTGTCGATAGAGCGATTTTTTATTACAGCAAACAATTCTTAGAGGTGTAGGTGCTTACTTTATAAGTGAAAGACGATAGATTCAAGTCAGAGTTCGAAAGCTCTGAGAGTAGTTGAGAAGCTTTTGGCCCAATGATATTGACAACTGTGTATTTAGAAGTGACGTCGTTAAGTCCTACCGAGTGATCCGCTGGTAAATGTCTCGACATCCACTGATAGATTCGCGTTTGCTGGAGTGTTGGAGATACCATAAAGTAGCTATTTTCTGCTTGACGGACAAGCATGCAGTCATTCTCGTAACCACCTCTTTCATTTTGCATCCCTGTGTGCGCTATCGCTCCTATAGCTAAATTGGCATCGCTAGAGCACAATTTTTGTAAGTAATCGACCACTTCCAGTCCTGCCGACTACAAAAGCCACGTGAAAGTTAAAATCAATAATCAAAAAGGTTAAATATGTGTTGTAGAAACAGTAATTGACCTTAATTTCTATTTTTGAAAAAGAGCTCATATCGATTATCCCAACACCTTTCTGACTAGCTTCAAATTCCTCTTTCATAAAATCAAGAAACTTTGGTTTATAAAAGCTTCCAGGAGGCATAATTGGTTTCTTTTGGCCTCCTAAATAAATTTAGGATTTTTTATTATGCAAGCTTCTTTATATAGATCAAACTAAAAATATCTTGAAAAAGAAATTAACTTACTGCGGTAAGTTGGATCAAAATAAAGTGCTCGTTCGTAAGCCATTTTTATGCCAAATATAGCACCTCGTTCTTCCAAAACGGAATACAAGGGTGAACATCGAAGTTTACGAGCATATTTATATTCGCACTGATGTGGATAGAGTATAGCATAATTACGTCCAACAACTTCACGGACCCTTTGTTGCAAATATTGCCTATTCGTGTGCAAGTCCATAAATCTTTGCACATTGAAAGGTAAAAGTTCTTGCGTTGATTCACCGTTCATAAGCCATTCTGCTACTTCTTTTCCTATCCCACCGGCCCCTATAAATCGGGATTGAAACTGCCACATTTTCATCGGAATTACTTATGAAATTCGTATGGTTTACCTTGAAGTGAGTTTCCGTTCATTCCAACAGCCACAAAGTAATTTTTGACATCCGAAGTCTCGCCTAATATCCATCTTCCATCAGGCGTAAAATTATCAGGGCAATTGTAAATAAATGGTTCTTTTACTTCATTCAAAATCGGCATTCTGTGTAAAATTTTATCCCAAAGTGGTTTCCAATGCCTATCATCAATTGTAAGGTGCTCTTTCCAATTTACTGTGGGAGCTATGCTGTTTTGAAATGCAGGTTTCGCTTCTGGTTCAAACCAACCAGCTAATATTCCACCTGTTTAGTCGATTACATAGAATAGTATATGTACAATCAAAAATATTCAAACATTTTATAATAATAAACAAATTATTTACCTTGCCATTCGCGCATGTATGAATATGAATCAAAATCGCGCACACATGGCAAATTCTCAGGCGTTTCTATTGAATGTGGAGCTGCAATAGCATAATAGTGTGCTGCTGGATAAGCTGGTATTTTAACAGGAGGACTACATTTGAGTCCTAATTCTCTTGCCCACTATAGCAATTGTAAAGAAAATAATAAGAATGTTGAGTTTCTAGCATTCAAAAATCATAGATTAATGAGTAAAGATGTTGCAATTACCATTCCAGCACAGTTAACAAAGTATTCACATGTTACAAAACCCTTATTTGTTTTGACCTTCTTAACTGCTCCATTTTCAGTCAATACTTGTTCAACATGACAATGTTCTATATAACGAACACCTCCTTTCTTTGCCAACTTAGCTAATACTTCACATATAGCTACAGGATTTGCTACTGCATCTTCTGGTACAAATATTGCTCCTTCTATATCATCAACATGTAATAGTGGGTGCATTTTTTTCAATTCTTCTTTTCCTAAAACCTATCAATCATATTTCTTCAACAACCTATTTCTTTTCTTTATAAAATTTACTTAAAATTGTAAATAAAAGAATCAATAATTTTGATTTATTAGCAATTATCAATTTATATAACACTTACTTCACAATGCAATCCTGTTGGCACATTATAAGCCATTCTTCTTTTTAAAGCAATCATTCTATCTTTGGTTTGAGCTAAATTAATACTTCCACATTGGCGTAAACCAATGTCATATCCCATTTCTTGCAATTGTTGATAGAGCTTAATACTGTATGATATGATATTTCGATGAGAAAGTGGTTTGAATAATCCAAGTGTTCCTGAACCAAAGTGCGAGCTGCCATTTCCAATTTTATTTTGTTCCAAAACAAGAACATCATTCCAGCCATTAAGAGCTAAATGATATGCTACAGAATTAGCCACCGTACCTGCTCCAGCAATAACAATTTGAGATTGGGATGGCAAAACTGTACTTGAGTTATTATACGAGTCATAGTTGTATGATAATTGTCTACACGTTACTCCACTGTAATTTTTTTTAAAATTTTTATAGGTTAGATTGGTTAAAAATACTCTTTGTTTGCAGATTAAAAGCTCCGATATTGTAAAGTGTCTTGAATTCAATCGACGTAACATTAATTGAATTATTGAACAAATTTTATTGACGCGAGCTTATCGTAACTTTTTAAATTATTATATTGGCATGCAGAGCGGATTTTCAAATTACAAATCTAATAACAAAATTGACACATTATCATGAATTAAAGTCCGATAATTAATCGAATTTTCCTATTATTAGCTGTATAATGCCAATTTTCATAATTTTAATAAATACTCTACTGACTTTTCTATTTATAAAATCAGCTATTATGCAATGTTTAGAGAGCTTGCAAGCTATGATGTCTTCTGCTAGATTCGAGGCATAAGATTTAAAATTTGTTTCGTACTTCATTCAACTTCTTTTTCTAATTTTATTCAAGTGATTAAACGATATGAAAACTCCATGAATAACACGTTTTATGCAGTATTAGAATTATAATTATTATAATGAAAATAGTTAGAATGTCGAAATTCTTAAAAATAAAAATAAATAATATACATTCGTTCAGTTGTTTTTCTCTATTTACAATGCCTTTAACCACAAAAGAAAATTTATCTTGTCATTAAAAATTTATATTGCCAAACGTTTTCGATAATAAATGTTTATTTATTAAATATTGCAAATTATGAAAATCCAAATTTACAGAGTTTTATGGCCATATGTTTTGAAATGTTGCGCAATCAAAATGCTATGGATATACTTGTTTGTCGTTGTTGGAATTTCATGTTTTCTCATACTTATGGTAATCATATTTGAAATTTATAGCACTAAATTAATTGAGATATTGTAACTTATTAATTAATTCTGATTGCAGTACAAAGGTCGCAAAGAGGATTTGAGGAAATGTGTTAGTATTTCTTTGTTAATTATACTTAAATTTCAAAAAGTTAAGAAAAGTCTCTTATTTATCTATGTATCTTTTGCATTTATAGATTTTATCCCGAAGAGCTCGAAAAGTTAGTTTTATTATACTAAAATTATGTGTATTTGTTTAATTTACATAGTACGTGCTCTGCATATAATTATTATTTACTATTAGAGAATTAGTGAAGATGTTAACGATCTTAGAGAGAGCTTACAAGACAAACAAAACAAAGTATGGAAAAATAGTAGTTTTGAGAACATTTATAATCATTAATAAACAGTAATATAATAACGTGTATTTATGAATTAAAAGAATACTAAATTTCTAGTCTGGAGTATGCAAAAGAAAATTAAAAGCAAATAGACAAACATCTGTGAAAAGTATGCAAAAAATTTTAATCAATGATTTGAAAAAAGACGTAATGAAATCAGAAAAAAAGGTAAATTACTGTTTGTTAATGGTAGGTGTTGATATTTGATCAGATAGAATTATGTTAATTTTTTTTTCAGCTGACAGATTTAGAAAATGAAATTAAGTCACTTTCCAGAAGACGAGAAAGTATTAAATATGAAATATCTAAAGTATTAAAAATTTATATTACATTAATATTTTTAAAATAATGAACATATCAAAAATATTTTATTAATGACGAAAAAAATTAACTTTCGCAATGAATTTTTTAGCAACAAAAAGAATATGATGAATGCATGCAGATTTTCATGGCACATGAATTTGGAAAAGAAGCTAATAAAATAGAATCTTAAATTATTACAAATATATTTTAACAAAGTCACATATCAAAACTTCTTATGGAAATTTCATAATTAGATATAATTCAGAAAATAATTAGATCAACATTAACAATAACAAAGAATTAACCTTTGATTTAATAACAACACTTTATTTCATAGTCACATAATATATGTAAGTATAAAATTTTATATATTGTCAGTATAGTCATTTGCTTTTTGCATAACATATGTTGGTAATAATTTTATTTATAAATTGGTAAAGATATCCGGCTAATGAAAATCAAAATATTCTTATATTACTTTTATGAATTACGACTTAATTGACAGTTCATGAAAGTATCTATTAAAGTAAAAATGTTTACTTAAAGACTGATACAATAGGAAATTTTAGTGCATTAAATATGAGATGGCAACTGCCAGTTACATTAAAAATAAACAAACGTAGTTTCGTGATATTATTATTGATTATCATAATTATTATTTAATACTTGAGCAAATAAATAAATTTAGAGATGTATACATCTTCATATCTTTATAATTATTTTATTCGCAAGGTGAATTTATTAAAAATCAACTGTGAGTAGTTCTACAACAGCAAACGCTTTGATAAACTAATTAAATGTTTAAAAACATTTTAGGTATTGCAGAAAACTGCGCTAAAGTTATAAAAAAAACAGTCTTTAAAAATAGAAACAACGTGTTAATGTATTGACAAAGGTATAGTCCATCGGCTTACATCAATTTGCAAGCTCTATATAACTTTCAAGTTGAAAAATGAAATAATCTATTGAACTTTGGTTTGCTTTGGATTTAAATCAAATAAAAATAATTTGATTTTACAGCTCGGTGTGCTTGGATGGGAACTTTTTCAGCACTGCGAAATAGAGGTTGTAAAAAGCGTAGACGCTGACACTGAGAATAACAACAAGTACGGTGCCAAAAATCCAAGAGAGGAAGTTGCCGTCGATCACCTCAGCGTTCTGTTTGCGTCGCTTGCGATCGCTTATCTCGCCAAGGGTCGTGCCTTTGCGCTCCTCCATCAATCGCTTCATGTTCGCGAGTTTTTCACGCAGCTCATCTACACTTTCCGACATATCCTCTAGGCTCTCCCCGTTGTTCGTCATCTCGCCGATCAACGCTATAAATTTTATATGTTTATGATTTAGCAACTATCGATGCAACGTATTTATTGTGCGTCAATCTGCGCAAACGCTATAATTTCGTCACCCTCTAATCGTCAAGTTCTAGATTTCGATTAGCAAAAATAATAAATGTCAATCGCTACTATCTTACAATTGAATAAATAGTGAATAATTCCAACCACATAAAGCTATAACTGCTAATATTTAATAGTGCCAAATCCTGTTAACAACCGAATATCAAAAAAGTTCATAATGAATGCTGCCTCAATAACGTTACGTTTCACTGCTCAGTTTCATGGCAGTTGATTTACATGTTTGTAAAATCAACCCCGAAATATAGTGAAGTACGTCACGATGCATCTTATCCACATTGGAAATTATAAAATCTCATCCAATAACAAAAGCTACGCTTATCAGATCTCATAAAATACTGTCTTTACAAGCGAGCTCATCTGACGTTAAATCAATTCTCTCAAATTCACGCAAAATCCGTAAAAGCATAATTTTGTATAGCATTAAGAGCAAATAAAAAATAATACGTAGAAAATAGGAAAGTTACCAGTGGCCTCAGGTGGACAAGTGTGGTTGTATCTCTTCATGGCGCTGTCGTATGATGCCTCGTACTGCGCTGGTACAGCGACGGGGCATGAGTCGCTTTCTCCCGCAGCATCCCTCTCCGGCGCTCGACCCCCCCCCCCCTCCCCCACTAGCCCCTCACAATAGTGCACATTATTGATTCGTGAACGGTGCCTCGACGGGTTGCGGCTACCTACCCCATCTCAAATTTGATGAACGCGCTTTTTTCCAACTTACTTTAAAATGATTTGTTTTTTTCTATTATACGTTTTACATTTAAAAATTGTTGAATGTCTAAATGATAATTACATGAGAATTGTAGTCTTATTCATCGTCTGATTTTTATTCTAAAGCTGAATTGGGTTATAAGACTAGGAATTTGAAAAGTCAGTGATTTTCTATTGAATACAAATATGTGAAATTCATAAAATCGGCTATTGTTAATAAATTAATCGTTCTACGTGCAGCTATGCAATATTCATATAGACAAAGGGTAAATGTAAGATTCGTCAAGGTTTTAGATAATTTTGTTTATTAATAATCATATGATCATTGATGGCAAATGCACGTTGCGATCACGGTACACATATTATATGTTTATCATCCTATTTTTACTTCGACAACATTAACATTACATTGAATTGCATATGAATATAGATGATGTGTTCCAATAACAGACAGAAATATTGCATATATACAATAAACAGTAAATGGTTTAGGCCAAGGACATTACACGATGTTAAAATGTCAAAAAGAATATATTGGTGCAATTGTAGAGAGTGCCGAAAAATAAATCACCAAAAAGGAGTTGCAATGTAGTACTGCATGATCGCGACTTTTTGGCTTGAGTCCATTTACAAGCGATTTATTTTGTTCATACGTCGGCACTACCAAGACCTATGTATCTTATGACCTTTATTTTTTCGAGGGGGGCGGAAAATAATTAGGTCAGTCTTCATCATGCTATACCTATTTAGATTTTATCGATTCTGTTTCCATAATATATAGCACGTTTGCCTATTGAAACACACATTGTACCGTGTTTACGAGACTTATAAAACTAAATAATTGGCCGTTCGCATAAATCAAAATTGCGGAAAAAATAATCAATGAGCTCGCGACTTTTCTGTTTTGCGTGACGAAAGTTGTAATACATTCATCACGTAAATCACAAGATAAATCTATATTTTTGAGATCATCGTTATTTGAACTACATACTGCAATTGCGTTTGAATATCAAATTAGACCAAGTCAACATATATTTACATGCTTAAGCACGTTACTGTCTGGGTATTTCAAAAACTCATTGCTATAAACGAGGATCATGTTTTGTTTATAAAAGCTATATAAATACGTAGTATAAAGTGGATTGATTTAAAAAGCTGGCGCCTCGCAGGTGGCAGCAGAGAATTATAGCTGTCTTGAAACACGTCAGCGCTATAGTTATCACGAGAGCCGAATAGTTTGTTAAAGGTGTAAGGTGCTCGGTCAAAGCTATGCTGGCATACTGACGGGGCGGGGGAGGTAGTGGGTGGGTGGGTGACGACACTGACGATCGCAGTGTGCTCCGACAGGTAGAGCTGGCGTCTGTAGTCTTGCAGCAACGTGTAGAGACTCTGCTCTCTGGGATGTCTCAGCTCCCGTGCCGCTGCGGCTCTTTGCTTATCGTGTTCGCGAGAAAGCGAGAGAGAGAGAGAGAGAGAGAGAGAGAGAGAGAAACTAATGCCGAGAGGAGGGGAGAAGGCAGACGTGTTTGGTATTGCGTGTGTTATGCCGTGCAGCCGGCGCGAGTGAAGCAGCAGCAGCAGTCGCGTACGCAGAGTGTGATTCTCTCTCGAATAGAATAGGTGTGTCGGTATAACCTAAAAGACGCCCCTTGCGCAGGCTAGTGTCAGTGTGTACAATCCACGATCGTGGCGTAGCAGCTTTCTTGTAGTGTGTACTTGCATATATAACTAGTAGTCATCGAACACGTTGCTCGCTACTTGCAAGAACAACGCGAGGGGAATTATCGAAGAATATATTGGTGTGCCGAAGGGGCGCGCGCGCCGCCTGCGATTCTGTCTTTCTCTACCGTGCGTGTAAGTGTACGCTTTGCAAGAGAAAGCGAGACGAAAAGTAAGAGAGAGAGTGTGTGAGTCTGTCTGTCATACGGCCGCGCGAGCCGACTTACCCCCGCGGAGGGGCAGCAGTAGTGCAGCCAGTAGTATTAGCGTAGTGCTGCAGCCTCCGCAGGTGTAGCTTCCGGGCGAGGGGTGCTACTGCTCTGTTCGATCGAAAGAGCCCGCTACTTCTGCGACTGGCGTTGGAAATCCCTAGGTAGCGAGCTCCTAACTCCTAACTCGAGGCGGCTCTTGCGGAGCGGAGTTGTGCGCGTGCGAGCGAACGAGAGAGAGAGAGAGAGAGAGAGAGAGAGAGAGAAGGAGCGACGTCGATTGATCGTCGAGCGGCGGCGGCGGCGGCGGTGTGCGTTGCTCTGTCTCTCTTTCCGTCTGTGCGGGCGACGACGATCGAGCATATGATGACGGAGGGCGAGGTGTCGACGACGATGATGACGACCATCCAAGTGGAGCGACGCCGGCGGTGAGTCTAGCGGGGACACGAATGGCCAGAGCTGCTACCGCTGTCGAGGAGCCCCGGCCACAATCTCGTCGCCGGCGCACACTCCTCGCCCGGCTAAGCCAAACGACTCCCAAGCCAGCTTGCCACTCGTGCTTCCCCCGGTGCCCTAATCAAAGTCTACTACTCGTCGCACCTTATGTCTCTACCTCTTCATGGTGAGAATAACCAACAACTATCATTTTTTTTTCAATCTCAGTTACATAACTTGAGTACTCTCGTCGAGTTTCACCTTGATCAATTTTATTGATAAGCCCTATTGATTGCTTTGCTAACTTATCATTTCTGCTGATAGGTATTCCTTGTGCCTCTTTCAAATTGTTGCTGTTACTCTTCTATACAAGTCTAACATTTTCTATATTTTATATTGATATGAGTTTTACATGTGTTTGTTGTAGAGTATTGTGACAGATCCAGCAGTTAGGATGAGGATCTTCTACAACCAAGGGGATGAAAAATCCTTAATGTGGACCGAATACCCCATGAGCTTTTTCCTACAACTTCCAAAATTGAAGAAATGACTCTGAGCTCGAGCACTGGTTAGCATTCAATTAGTTGAAGTTTGTAGCAGCTAATAGTGTTTATTTATGAAAAATTTCATGGATAGCAGTACAAATTGTGATCAAATGTGGTGAAAGAGTAGTGGCAAAAGTTTTTCTTTAGTGTGAACAAAATGTGGAATATGATGTGTGATGTGATGCCTACCATTGTGGAGGACAGTATCAGCCAGAGAAGCTCACAATTCTCTGGTGAGGATGCCAACTTTGAGCAACTTATGGTGTCAGTGCTCGATGAGCGAGATAAACTCATGGACTCGCTTAGGGAAAGTCAAGAGCGTCTCCAAGAAGCAGAATCAAGACTGCAAGAACTTGAAAAAGAAAGGGATGCGCTCAATCGTCAACTTGATGCTAACATACCTCAGGTAAATTATAATCCATTTTATGAATCTTTAATCAGATAGTTTAGTGATGAAAAATTATAGGTCACTGCATTTAACATATTGATTGAGCATGATTCTTCTTTATTTTAGAAGTTACAAAAATATTATAATTTAACATAACCCAATCTGCTAAATAGATCTAATTATGTAAATTTTGTTTATTATTATTTTAAAGCTCACAAAGTTTGCCTGAAATTTTCTTTTCTTGATATGAAATTTTAATCATAGTCATGTAATTTGAAAATATTCACGTGAAAAATGTTTTGCTATGTATCTAGCTTGCCAAGAATATAAAATTTTCAGAAGATTTGACTTTTGTATTGAATAAAGTTTGAAATGAGAGTTATGATAAAAGTATTATTGAGTTTGAATAAAAATTTCGAAAAGTAATTATGTTTAGTCACTATATTTATAGCGAAAAACTGCAAGACGAAGTTTTCGTAATATCGCACGATTTGAAAAGAATTTTAATTTGTCCGAGCGTTTTACGAATTCCAAGCACATTCCCATAACGAAGCGAAAGAACCTATAAAACGTTCAAACAAAATAGTTGTCCGAAAAAAGGTTGGCTAGTTGGGTAAATTGAATAACTGGAAAATGTCAAATGGAGCAGCAGCAGGCATCGGATTTCCGAAAAAAGCAAATAAGTCGTCGAGAGCACGAGGCGCGGCAACCATTCTCTCTTTGTCGCCGGCCGCACCGTGTGCGCGTAGCGATCAAAAGGTGCCAGCCGTTGTTGCAGCAAGGAAACTCACGATTTCGAGATAACGCGTGGGTCGCGCAGAAAGAAAACGCTATTTATCCGTTCAGCCTTTTACCGTACAGTATGGCTAGTTAATTGTTGAGCGTTTCCGGAAGTTTTAACTTGTCGATGAAGGCTCTCATTTTTTTTCGCCAACTCGCGCCCGTGTACTCTGTGATTAAATGATAATGGAGTTGAAATATTTCCTTACCATTTTTAACGTCGCAGCTGCTCAAACACGAGCAGTATTTCAAGTTACATTATCAGCGAGCTATATAAACTGAAGGAACAACTTGTTTCGGCGCTGCCATAGAATAAATTTGAGCTTGCAAAAGAGCAATTGCGTGTAGGCTCGTTATCGGTAACATTTATTTAGCATCATCTGAAATGTTAAATAAGTATGCCCTGACCTAAATTCGGCCCCAAATAATCGGCTTTGAGTGAAATGTTACTTGAATGCAATCTCGTTTCGCCGTGAGCGAATGCATCGACAGGCCGCTCTTCTCAGTCTGCCGCTTAACGAACAAACAACAAAGTAGCTCTAAAAATGCGCGTCCTCGTCAAAGCCGCATATATATCGTGTGCGCCGAGCCAGTCAAGGATATAATTAGTTGAGGATCAGCAGTAGCAGCAGGATCGATAGTCTATGTATTGATAGCGAAGGCAACACGACAATTTTTTACCGTTTTCGTTGTGGAAAAGGGCCACTTGTTCGCGCTACTTCGGAATTTCCGCTTTTCTTTTTTTTTTTTTTTTTTCTTTTTTTTTTTTTTTTTTTTTTTTTTTTTCATTGTAAAGACACTTTTCGTTCTTTTACCGGTACGTCGATGCCTCTTCTTTCGAAAGAATCATCGTCCAAGATTCTGATCGCTAAGCCCTTTGTTGTTCTCTATTTCCGGGCTTCATCATTTTCGCCTTATTTTCTTCTATCGCCTCTTTCATTCTTCTTTTCTTAACTTGACTATTCTCCATGACTCTTTAGTCAGCGTTCATTAGAAATAATTGTAATTCAGCACGAGTTTTATGCGACTATTGAATTATACTAGTAATGACGACAAAAGTATATGATGAGGGAAACAGTTATAAGTGAATAAAAAATCATTGGATTTTTCGTGGGCGCGAAATATGAATTCAACTCGCTATCTTGTTAACACTGCACTCTACGTAATCATTACCCAAGCGTGTTTCTATTGTTAAACCATTGAACAGTAACTTTCCTATCAGCAGTAAAACGAACAACGCACGTTAATTCTGAGATATCTATTCTACTGCAGAGTAAAAAAATCCAATTATAAGCAATTATTCAATGGAGTTACTTGGAAAAGGTGCGTTCAACGTAGGAAAAGTCGATGCAGCGTAGTGAGAAGGTTCATTGACGCCATTGAGAAAAAAAAATTATTACATAATAATCGAGTGTGCCGTGGCCTTGTACGTACACACACAAAGCGTGTAGGAAAATTTATTTGAGCTGTGCGTATGAGTGAGGCGAAAGGACATGTACATGCGGGGTGGGGGATGTTGTTTCGCAGCGGTGGCGGCAGCGCACTGCATCGATCGAGATTCAGTGTGTGGGCCGCCGTGGCATACTCGTCCTGCCTCCTCCCTGCAGCCCTCTCTTATCCGCTACATAACACGAAGCAGCGCTCGCTCGAGCGTGAATTCGTTTTCGCCTCTCTCGCGCTTATAAACGACGAATTTACAATCAGCCAACAGCTGCCATAATTATTCGAGAAAAAAAAATACAAAAAACAAAATACCAAGAGACTTTTGATTGGTCGTGCGATTTCGCCGTGATTGATCAAATGCACTCTTAACACGACTAATGACCCACTTAATTGTCGGCCCGGACAGCCGTCACTCGGATTTGGTTTTGTTGATCTTGTGCCCACGTCCGTTAGACCGATAAAAAATTTCCAAAGAGCCCTAAGAAGAAATCTTCCCTTGTTGCACGGAGAAGAGTTGCATGGACAAGAAGATTGGCACGGAGGAAATCTTTTTCTCCAAGACTAGTCGCTCGTTGCGCATAATTATTTGCCTTACCATAAGCCTTACTATTAATTAGTACTCTGAACAATGATTAGTCGGCAAGGTATAGCCCCGAGTTAATGCACGTCACAAAGAAAGAGAGAGACATGTCCGCGAGAATAGCGCTCATAATTGTCGACTCATCTTTGTTGTTAAAGGCTGTTTATTCAGAAAGTGCGTTTTATCGACGCCGGAGGTGAAACAGGAACGGTCGAAGAGAGGGAACGCAACGATAATTCGGGCGGAGAAAAAGGGCGGGCGACGGGGTGGCGATAGGGGGAGGGGGGGGGGGGGGCAATGACTGAAAATCGAGTTGGTTGCCATACTGCTGCATTATTACGAGTGCAGGCAGCTTCATTTGCATTGGCACGCTCACGCGACGCCCTCGAGGTGCTACGTAAACACGTAGGTAGGCAGGTAGCGATGCAATTCATGCGTAGCGTGCTTTCTTGATAAACGCCTGGATGTCGGCCTCCATTCACTGCGCCAGTGTAGGCGATGTGCATCCCCTGAATGTTTGTCCGCGCAGAGCGCGAGCGATGCTATTACGCTGTGACGCCAGCAGCAAGAAAGACAATGGCGACGTCTCGTGTCGATGTGATCGAGAAATCCTCGACTGCGGCCGCTGATCAAACATCGGATGCGATCGGACGATCTACGTGTGACGAAATGGGTCAACAGCAGCCGTCGGTCGGAACAATAATTGGCACAGCTGGAGAGCAGCGGCGTTATTTCACGTTCTCATTGAATCCCTCTCATATCTACGCGTACGTGCGCTCTGACTTTCAAAGGCCTTCTTTTTTCCTGGCAACTCGATACTGCCACGCGATACACAGCAGCTAACAGCAGTATAGCCACCTTTTTTTTTTCATTCTTTCTCGTGTGCAGACGCGCCTGTCTGCCTCGCGTTCGCATCCTCTTTTCTCGTCGTCCTCGTCACGACTTTTTTCTTCTACCGAATCTCGCTTGCGATTATTTACCTCTTAATAAGGATATAAACGAGAACGAAATGAACTGTTTCGAAGTGATCACATTAGCCAGGCAACAGCGGGCTATCTAAATAATGTAAGGAACCCGGGAGCAATTAGCAATGCTAGGCGGCTGCGCTGCTGTGCTGGTCGGCGCTCAAGTCGACCTTCGCGATCTTATCTGCCGTCAATTCTTGGCCTAACTCGCGCGTGCGCTCTGCCTGGTCGCTGGGCAATTCAGTTAGCAGCAGCCTTGGGGTCTTATCATTCTTTCTCTCTAGCTTACCATTCGGTTATTGCGTTTTTCACTTCTTCGCCTGACAGCTGCTTAGAATTCACTGCATTTTGGGAATCTGTTTTTATCTCCTTCAGATTCATTCTCCTTAAGTGTCGAAAGCCAGATTTTAGAAATGCAACGAATTCGAATATTTTCGTGGTTGTTAGAACGAGTATTCTTTTTTTTTCTTATAAACAAAATTTAAATTATCAAGGGGGAAATTTCGATAGAATATACGGAGTTGAAAAAAACTCATTTTATTATATGCGCTACCTTCGAGACATTTTTGTTTAATAAGCGCTTTAACAAGGATAACGGATTCTGATGTTTTACCTTGTGATTCGCTTAATTTTGCTTGCTCACAGGTACGTCAAATTATTGTTGTAAAGTTTGTTTCAATTAAGCCATTTGCTATAATTTTGTTTGAAAAAATTAGCCAAGTGGAACATTTGATCTTGAACGTGGCATTCGTCCGTCACATTCGTCGTTGCATTTTCATTCCATTAAAAGGCCTCCACGCAAACATGCTTGACAAGATAATAGCCTGAAAAACGGCGCGTCAATTGAATTTTAAAGGCAAAAAGCGGTAGTTTGCAAGAAAGCTCGTCAACGGAGTCGTGAAAACGTTAGAGTAAAGAATGAAAGAGTGTTTAAACAAAGAGTCGTTGAAAAAGTCGGCTGATCCATCGACTGGCACTCCATGCCACATCCAGTCAGAGCAGCTCGATCCGCTTGGCCTAAGCTACAACGGGTTGTCCATGCAACGTTGAGGCAGCTTCTCGCAGCTGGTCTCAATGACAATGAGTGCACACGTAGGCGCGTGCGGCACGAGTCAGACAAGTCGACGCGAAGAGGGAAAGAAGAAAGAAAAAGAGCGAGGCTTTGACCCAGTTGTTAGGTTGGCGAGGCGCGGGGGAAGGAGCGAAGCCGAGAAATGATATTAGCGCGCATGGTGCTGCGGCTGAACGAGCGGTGGCGTCCGTATAATATGGGTGCGCTGATCCGATTGTGGTTTGCGCCTTTTGCCAAGTCGTCCTCGTGCACGTACGTACGCCAATCTTATCGAACGGGAAGAATCGCTGGCGTTCCGGCGTTCTGCTGCTGCTACTGCTGCTGGCGCAGTCGAGCGCAGCTCGAAGGGAGAGAGAACTATCGATCCGAACTCACCTACACGCTCACACGCCCTATAGCTTATAGTATAGCGCTGTTCGAGTTCACTGCCTCCCCCCCCTCCCTCTTGTTCAGCTTTTCGAATTCCCTCTGTTCTAGTGCGTGCGTTTGCGTCGCGCGCCTGCACTTTTACCTCTCCCCGAATAAGTAGACCCTCGTCATCGATCTGTTCTCACACCCGTGCACGTGCTGTCTACTCGTGCACATATTACCAGTACTGTTTACACGCCAACCTTATAATTACTCTCAGCATTCGTACAAAGTATTTTCTGACTTTTTTCTTTCGGGCCATGATCGTGAAAATCTCCGTAGGCGAATCGGTCGGAAACCTAGCAGCCGCCCGCTGAAGTAGCTCTTTTTATCATACGACGATAGCTCCCCCGCATTTGTCGCAAGCGCCCAACCACTGCTTCGCTCTTGTCTTTTCTATCGCATTACATAGTCGTTTCGTCAGCTGACTTCAATTAAACGGTAGATCGACAAAAGCCCAAACAAAATATTACCGCACTCTCGTACTCGACACAGCGATGGCAGACGTGAATTGCGCATTTTACAAATGCGAACTCGGCTACACGACTTTGAACAAAATTATTACACAGATGCAAATTGATGAGCGCACGCACTCGTGAATAGACAAGTTGAAAATTGTGTGCGGCTATTGTTCGGTTACTTGCCATGGCTACAAATAATAAACAAGAGCGGCAAGAAAAAAAACGTACGTCGTCGCGGTGAAGGTGAAAAAAGAGACAGACCTCCCTTCAGTGTCATTATTGACAGAGAGGGATACTCTACTCGACAGAGGGGGAGAGGGGGGGACGAGAAAGCGAGCCATAATATAGCTGCCGATACAATCAGTGCGTGACCTCAGCTTTACGTAATTCGCGCTAGCGTTTCCGCGACAACGCCTCGAGTAGGTATTGAGGTATATGTGTCTATACCGTTCGATGTTTAGTATCGTACTCGACGAAATGAACGAAAAATATATAAGACTTCAGACCGATATGTGAATGTCGTTTGCGGCACGAGTTATTGATGGTTTTTTCTTCGGACTGTCGAATTATGGAATTGGTTAATATACCATTAGCGTAGCCATTTGGAAAGCCGGATTCTGCCGCCTCCCTTATAATTATGTAATTTTTACCAAAATACAAGGTCATTTTTGAATGATATTGCAGCAATATCGTTAAGTATTTATTGACATCGATGAGTAAATGTGCAATAAAAAAGTGTGCTGCTGGTATGTATAGCGTAATAATTGCCGGTTACAAAGCTACAGTTTTGTAGTTTAAGCTACTCGACCTGTTGAGTAATTGAAAGGGTAATATCGCGTATTAAGGTGGAATTTACCGAATAGATTCGAGTGTTATCAAGCAAGAAATGAAACTTGTTGGTAGACATGCAACAAGAAAAAAACGCAACGTGTGTGACTTACAGGTATAGACACGATGAAAAAGTATAAATTCGATGCGTGGGTCAGTGCGTCAGTGGGCCGTTCACTTGAGACTTCAACTACATATCTTTCACTCGGTACGTGGAATGACGCGAATGGGCCGGATTACGGGTAAATTGCCGTTGCGATGTGAGAGGGCATGTCTCTATGTTTTAACGGGCTGCTGCAATAACCTACCTTTTTTTTTTGTTGCGGTTGCGCAATCATTCCTAGTATACTAAAGGTGCAAGCACGTAAGAGTACCGGGAAATTAACCGCAACGAGTACTAGTGATTTGTAGACTGCTCTGTGCAGCCGTTGTGATATTTATCTATGAAACTATTTTTTTTATCGTCTCGTTTGCGTTATATCTGACTGGTTTCTACATATTTCTTTTTTATCATTGATAATTTTTCATTTTTGTTTACTATAATAACTTATTCCGATTGCTGTTTTTAATGTGGCTTCTAACTATAACTTGTAACAAAAATATTGTTAAAATACTTCGTTGAATGATTAATTTCTACAACAAAAATCTTTTTATCGTAAACTATCCAATTGTGCATTAAATATTGATAAAATACATTTAATGATAATTATCTATACATGTAAAATTTATTAAAAAAAATTATCGCCCAATAAATAACAACCATCGTACCGTGAAATATTCGTTATTATCGAAGTAGAAACCCACTGGTAATTTTTTTGTTCGTGTTACTTTCGAGAGATTTATTGAGTTACCTATTACACCCTTTGTAGGCGTAAAAGGTCTATGATGCAATTTGTATGTATGTCGACAACCGATAATATAAAATGCGGAAGTCATTCACGTATTTGTTAGCTCACTTATTTACAGCTATTTAATTAACTAATTGATTTCCTATTACTAATTAATTAACTAATTGATTATATATGAAAGAATTCGTGGAATGCAGCACGAGATAAATCAAGAGATTGCGATATTCTTTTCAAACTTTCACTTTTCATATAAGAAATTTCACATCAATTTCATGCCTTAGAAAAACTATTTCACAATTTGGTCTTTATAAAGCTTTGATCGTCGTTAACTATTCAACGATAAATTAAGGTCTATTTTTTTTGCGAGAACACAAGAGTAGCAAAAAAATAATAAATAAACACTCATTTTATATCAAGAAATATATTATTAGTTTTTCTCATAACTAACTATATATAATCTAATATAATTTAATTAATATGTAGTTTAAAATGAAATCTATACTTGTGGATCCAAAGCTTTATTAAAAGTATAATGTTATCTCATTCGACGAAAAATAGTTTTCTTAAAGAGACTTTGGATAACTGTAGCGGATGAACTAGTTATTCTTTTTGCGAGAGGGAGAGAGAGAGAGAGAGAGAGAGAGAGAGAGAGAGAGAGAGAGAGAGAGAGAGAGAGAGAGAGAAGAAAACGAATAAAGTAGATCGAACAAAAAGAATCAACGCGCAATTGTTATAGCTAGCTTTAAACTCTTGACTTTCCTTTCCGTTTGGCAAGCAATTTTTTTGTTTTTGTTTTGCGAGGAGCGCTTTCATGTTCAACTATCGTGCACCATTCGTGTACAGCGAAATCTATCAAAATATTTTGAAACTCGAACAAACAATATTTGCCGTGTTGAGCTTTAGTTGAATTTTTATGATAAAAATAGAAACTGATACTACCGCTATAACGTGCATACGCGTCTGCGTTTTTGATATGTGGGTCTAATTTTAAAAGCATAATATTGATTCGTCAAAAAAGAAGGATCGCACTCGATCGAAAGCTTGATCCGCACCGATAATTTTAAACGAAGCAAAAAGCTTGCCGTCTCTTTCTTTTTATCGGAGTTAAGTATTCCATGTTGAATAGCTATTATTACCCAGTTGTCCCAGATCTATTGTCATTCCGTGTGGTATTGTTGGACATTTTAAAGAACCTAACGAGTGACATATCGCTGCTGGCGAAGCGCAACAGGGATGCGCGGCGCGACGCACGGGCGAAAAAAAAAGGGAATATCGCGTGCGCCAAGCGTTTTCCGCTGCACTCATTCCGTCATGCCGATCGGCTTGAGGTGTTGGTCTGCGTACTCCGCCACGGCGCGACGTCCGTTTATTCAGCGTTTTCTACTGCTGCCGCCACCGCAGCGTGTGTCCGGAGTGCCGCTAACAGTGCGGCTCCAATCTACAAACTGATTGCGCTTGAAGCGCGCGCTTGCCAATTATACGCCCATTAAGCAATAATCTGGCGTGCAGTCCCTTGTTCTCTGACAAACATACACGTACACACGCACACGCTCGATTCGTTGCATTTTTCACAACTTGCTTCCTTTTTTCTTCTCCCTACCTATCTCGGCTCACAGGCATGTACACGCTTTGCTGTCTCCTTTAAAGTTTCGCATTAGCATCCAGTGCATTAGGTCCTTCCCGCGAGCACAACTCGGCCCAATGCGTTGCACGAGGTTGTTGTTGGAAACGCAATGAAAAGAGCCAAGCATCCAGGCCACCGTGAGCTTACATTGATTCGAATCTCGAAATTGCACGACTAGCCGATGACGGTGTACGTTGACTGCCGGGAGCGAAGGCCAATGTACAGCCGTACGCTTATACGTACATTACGAACTCATCATAGTTCTCGATGCGTGCTTGTTTTGCTTGCGTCCTAGTGGTTTTCCGCCATTTCGCGCATTTTAATGGATCGCGCTTTAACGCGAAACAGAGAAAAATGAGACGAGCCAACGGCGCTGCAAAACTTTAATTTTAATTTCTACCAGCCGCACGATCGCTTCGAGCTCCTCTTCCTACCGCTGCTGTGTGCTCTCATCCGGACTGCTTCTTCCTCTTTACCTTTTTTTCTCGCTCATTCTTCCCTCTCCCTTCTCATTTTGCCTCTTTTATACGCTCGGCAAGGAATCTCCGTTCCCTTTCCTCTTTTTCTCTTTGTCCCTCTTTCGCTTCCTGATTATTTTCCTGCCACGCGCGCGCGCTCGCGTCTGGCCTACTATACTCCAAACGTGTGATCGATTGTGCAGACTCGACTTTATTCTTTTTCTCTTCTTTATACGTGCTGTTATTTAGGGTGGGCGTAGATTATTCTTTTTTATTGGAGTCACCATCATGATTGATTATTACGCTAATCTAAATGCCATTTGTTTGTTTTCTGTTGCAGGTGAGTTGCCGTATGATCGTCAAACTTCAATTTGTCTTCAGTGCGCGTGAGTTACGGGTACATGTAGAATTGCAAATCAAGTCGGTACATTGTTCCCTCAAAATGCTATGCACTTTGATGCTTGATGGAACTCCGTGTTAACTTTAGTAATTTGCAATGACATTTGGTGAATGTTTAATAAAATTGAAAACTTTCGTTCCTTGACCACGGAATTAACTGAGAGAATTTTCAAAAATGAATTTGCGTTTCCGAACCTTTCAATAAACATCAAGCAAATGACGGCCGTTTAGAGAAAATCATTAAACAGCAAAAGCTTGTTTGTTTCTCACGGTTAAAAATTGAAGGCCATTGAGTTGGCAAGTCCAAAGCGTCTTACTATGAGTCATTTTAGTTGGATACTGCGCCAGAGCCGAGATATCCGGGCAAAGTTTTTGGGCGAGCAGCAGCAGCGCAGAGAGGTGGCCTCTACGCGGAAGCATAGTAAAGGGACGCGTGCGCCGTAAGCTCTCTGTTTTTCTCTCTTTTTGGCGATGTCGTCGCTACGACATTTTTGGGCGAGGGGAAGGGGAAAATAGCAGAACGACGACGACGACGAGAAGTGGTACAACGCTCGGCTGCGCGCTACTAAGCAAGCAACGATCAATAGCCGCCCACCTAGTCGCATGTCGTATACAAACATATACACGTACTGACGGGCATGAATGAACCTCGCGTTCGTCTATTCGCACGCGACTACTTATTACAACATTTATTATTACGCGATCTCGCTGTTTCGTTATTCCACCCGAGTATCGAGCTACCAGTTTATATCTCGAATGCAATTTTTAACTTTTCTCTCACTCTCTTGCAATTCGATTCTATTGGCCTATTTTCTTTGTTGGTATATTTAGTGCTTCGATACACGATTGGACTCTCGAGAGCAAGAAAGCACTCTTTGAAGTATTTTTGTATGGTGACGCCTGTTTGTCGATTACTTTTTAAGCTTCTATTTGCACAAGAAAGCAAAATTTTTTCTTTGGTATTCGAACAGTTTCATTTTTTTTTTTTTTTCGAATGTCATCTTCGCTTAGAGTGTCGTGAATGGAGGCTCGCTGAAATTATTCCCGAAAATAATGGTAGACGAATTTTGGCAGCTTTGCCGAAAGCTCGCGGGACTAGGTGCCGCTGACACTGGCGGATAGAGAGAAAGATGAGTGGACGACGACTCCGTCCGGTCCTATAGGTCTGCGTATTTTCTCTCTCGGTTTTGTCCACTTGAGTCGCTGATGCTGCTGCGCGAGTATAGTGAATTTGTGCAGAGCCGAGAATAAATGAGATGCGAAGCGCAGACTGTGCAGAGAGACGGCGACGTACGAGAAAGGGATAGTAGGCGAGGCGTAGCTTATAACCGAGTCACTACAGAGAGGACTGAATCATTAATAAAGACCCGTATCTCTCATCGTTTGTTGCTCTTGACGCTATTATATAAACTGAATAAAGTCTGATCTCTCGTTGTTCTTCCAAATTATAGACATTTTATGCGTCGATCGTACACGATGTAATCCGTGGATAAAAAAAATGCAATTTTCGGATGAAGAGATTGTTGAGCTAGCGTAAGCAAACAGCAACAGGTGTTTTTATTCGGTTTATTTTCCATAACTTGCGTCCCTTTTTTTATTCGAGCTGTCGTCCTCATGACTCACTAGGCTTTCATTTATCTACGAGCAAAGTTTTCATTTGCTCACCTGCTGGCTGCACTTCGTCTCCTAGACGCTCAGCTGTTGCGGCTGGCAAAACTTTACTTCGGTTTTTAGACAATGAGACTTTATTGGTGAACACGCGAATGAGTTGGAAAGTCGGGGAACTATCGGTAAAGTCGAAATCTGGCGCTCGAATAATTTGCGAGCAGTGATGGATGTGAATTTGAGGGGCTTTTTATGCGAGGAAAACTACGCAAGTCGAGAGGAATGGCCGGCGTTACAAGCAAGTATTTCATAAAGCAGGCTGTGCGTGTGCGCGATCGCGTCGCGACGAGCTTTAAATTTTAGCGGCGAGCACTTTGCCGGTTGCGAGCCAGCGAGCCAGCGAGCGACAACGGCGACGCTACAGACCGAGGGAGAGGCACGCGAGAGGCTTCCACGCGGTGTTTCTAGGACGCCCCTGAACTTTATTACAGCTTTTACGAGGCTACAAGTCTGCCTCTGTTCGCCTATACGAGCGTCGACTATGTGCCTTTCTTTTGTCCTCCCGTTCACTTGTCGCCTGTCAGGATATTTATATTTTTCGCAGCAGCATGCGATCTTGCACACCTGCTTGCGCGCGTCTGGCAGCTTCCGCTCGAAACTTTCGCGATCCACTTAGCTGCCTGATCTCCACGGATATCCGCCTGCGCCTGTGCCTCGAACTGTCGAGTCGACGAATTTGAATTTTTCGATCTGCGTAGAATGTTTATCAGTGGCTACCCGTGTCGCGTCTGTACGGCTTTACGAACACTCGGCAGACAGTTTGTTTTTTGCACTCGTCAGATGAGGTTGTGGCGTTGCCTCGCAGGCACTTGATAAACAATGAATCGAAGCTCCTCGAGATGCCTCTGCCGCTGCGAGAGAGACGCGAGCAAGCAAAAAGCCTCGATACATCTCACTCGGCTGATAAAAAGAAACCAAACGTACGGCGCAGTTTCCAATTACGCATACGCGATCCAACTGCCAAGTATTAGCGGCTCGCCATCACCTTTATGTAACTCGCTCCTCCCTTAGTAGCTTCTGCTCAGCGAGAGAGAGAGAGAGAGAGAGAGAGAAAGAGAGAGAGGGCAAATACAAAAGGATAATTGCAGCCTGTCGTGGCTGCAAATTACGATAGTACTTTTTCTCTCTTGCAATCGAAAACTCAGCCAAAATTTTTTATCAGCTTAGGCCCAAACCTGTTATTTCGGTTTAACTGATGACGTCTAATGGTGGGATCCCACAGTGATTTGCTACTTTCGTAAACAACCTTCTGTTTGGATAAAGATATAGTCTATTGCATAGTTACAAATCAGTCGGTGCTTCTATTTGTCTAAGCGTAAAACACCTCTAGACGGCTTACGTCACGCTTAGTTGCTTACGACTTTACAGACCTATGATTACAACAATTTTTTCTTCTTTTCTTCCAGTATATTCAAATCTTTTTTTACGAGACATCTCACACTGCATTATGGAATATAACATTGCGATATAAGTCTTGCGATTCTAGTCGTCGTAGTCTACAGAAAAAAAAGTATTAAAAGCTATGAATTACTAGTGGACATTTAAAATAAAAACAAAAGTTGACAGCATCGGCCTCGAAAATTGACTTGTAGTGTTCGAACAGAAAGCAAGTGTAAATCTGATCGATAAATCATGAGCAAAGTAGCTCCTTATCGCAACAAAGTATCGTTGCTTATCCTCAAAGCAAATTTACCTTGCGTTTCTAAATGGATTCTCACGATTTGGAAGATGAAAATGAAAGCAACGCAATTACGTATACAGGAATTGGCTAAATCGGGATCATTAAAATATTTGACTTGCAAATTTCGCGGCATTTGTAGCAAGAAAAGTGTTCAAGAAGCGGATGATTTAGCACAGACGTAATAACCGCGCGCGAGCTGAAGTAGTCTGGTTGATACTCGCGCAGGCGAGTTGATTATCTGCGCGCACACATATGCAGCGAGAGATGTCTAATTAAAGCGAGCGGGGATAATTTAGCACAATCTGAGTGGGTGCTAATCGCTCGTGCAAATAGGAAGTGCAGCTGAGAGAGCTAACGTCAAAGAAAGTGCCGCCAAAGACTCGCCGGAATTCGAAAGTTTCTTCCGTCTGTTGCAAAACACACATGCACGCACGCACGCACACACACACACACACACACACACGCACACACTCGGAGAGCTATCCGTCTCTGTTTACATACTCTGGTTTCATAACTTTCCTCGACTCCACGTCTCTTCCACGGAGAGAGCTGTCCTCCTCCTCTTTTTCACTTTTCTATGTGCTTTTATGGCAATACCATATCGCTGCACTACAGCAGCCGCATAATTCAATGCAGCATTCATTTCCCTTACGTTCCTATGTACAAGTATACAGACTAGTGATCATCACTCTCAAAATAGCATGGTTCTTTCTGTTATTTCGTGCGAAAGAAAACCAAATTATGACGACGTTCCTGTTAAGTAGACAAATCGTAATTTCACACTGACGAATAGTCCCGTCTACAAGTTTGAATACTCAGAAAGAAGATGAATGGGTTTCCATATTGATCCAAGATACGATCAATCGGAGATATTTTTGCAAATTTCATGGTCGATCAAGTTTCATAAATTTTCATAGCCTGTAAATGCAATCTTAAAAGATTACTTGTCAAAGTAATTTTTTTCCGAGAATTAATATACATTTCTATTTACAACTGCGCTTCGCAATTATCTCGGTGCTGTTACGATATATAAAAGATGTTCTGGTACAATGGTATTTCTTACAATTACAATACACATGTTTGAAATAAAAAGGATATATAAATCTTTATAAAATATTACATATTTCTTAATAGTCTGTTTGACACTTAATTTACATTTCACTGCAACCAGAATGAGTTATCGCATAAGCGGCAAATGCATTAAATCAGTCAAACGAAAGAGTAAAAATTAAAAAATGTCTGAGAAAATGAAAGAGCAAGAAATGATAATGGTGGAAAAGTGAAAGATAGCATCTCGATGAAAAGTCGAAACTGGATGTATAGAGCTGTTGTGAGCTCATTCTATGTCGCGTATTTGTCTTTCCGCCGAGGGTACACAGCTATCAATAGTATGCAAGAAGCCGCGTCGCGTTGGCGGTGGTTTGGCTCGCCACGCCGCGCGCAATATTGACTTGCTTTTAGAACGGCGCACATTGTCTTCGGCTAACAACTTTCAACGATCCCTTTTGCCAGTCTCTCGCTCTCTGCAATCAATTAAGACGAATGCGCCGACGGTAAATCCAAATCCATTGTCCCTTTTCTACTGTTTCGAGGCTTTTATAGATCAACAGGTGACTTTTAAGACGTATCGCGTAATGCGCTCGTACAGAATTCGCGATCTCGCTTGAACGAGCGCCGCAGCTGGCCAGAACAAACGTGCGATGCAAAACCGACGCTGAATATTTAGAGGACATATAGTACTCGTAACGGATATCCGAGAATTCAAATCGACTCTTTATCGGCGGTTCGGCGTGCCTCCGGGGACGGTATATTCGGCGCTGTTGGCGGCAATCGGAATAGCCGGCCCAGCTGTGCTTTGGAATCCCGCGTATCGCAGGTCGATTCGCTGCGATTCCAACTATACGTCGATACGTATTTCGGCGTTTACGAGTGCGATGGAAAGCCCTTCTTAATGCTCGCACTCGTTCTTATCGCCTTACAAAGGAACAGCTGGAGTCTTCGTTTCCACGAGTTTCCTCTCGTAGGATCCTTCAGTCAACGACGCAGCACTTCGATATTAGAAACGAAAGTTGGAGCTAATCCTCGCAGCGAAAGTTGGACGACGACGACGTCGACGACGACTGCGATGCCAGTTATAACTCGGAAATTGAAGTAGCCTCCAGGAATGATGCCGCTTGATGAACATTGACAGCAACAACACCGTGCGGAATAAGTTGGAAATCGAGAGCTGGGAGAGCCGCGCGCCTATATATATGTATGAGGCTCTTGCGCCGCTGAGAGAGAGTTGGCGAACAATATACTATATGTACAAGGAAGGGACGAAGCGACGCACTCAAAGGGGACAAGCGCGTCAATAAGCGAAACTCGACCCCTTCGAACAAAGAAGTGCAATGAGTGACAAGTGCAACTTAAGTATTATGGCCTGTGCAAGTAAGGCATCCCTGTTACACACTTGACCCAAACACTCGTGTATAATGGCTTCGTTTTTCGATTCTGATAATTATTTTAAATTAACGAAGCACGGATTATGTGCCGTATTGCGACTGAAGAACACCGCTCTGTTGATGTTCATGACAAATGCTGTCATGTATCTATCTCAATTCAAAACGCAAATTGTCAGTTGCAGTGCTACGTATCTTATTATTATTGTAATGTTACTGCGCGAGTGAAAATTAAATTGCTAATTTACATTTTCCCTCTGTGGGTGCGCTGTTGGATTTACGCGATCGTCTCCCTCGCCCCTCGTATTGGCGTAAAAAGGCACACGCAGGCAGCGGATAATTGTGCGATACGGTTTTGAGAGAAAAGTACAACTTTAACGGAGATTGAGCTGCGCGAGGGCAATTACCAAGATACGATCGCTGCATTTATATTAAAGCGTCGTTTAACTTCAACGCGGCGACAATTAAGATTATTCCCTCTGAAAATAAGTGCCACGTTCCGACGAAAAGACGCACAAGTGCGGATTGCCTGAAAATTTATTTGGCAGAAAAAGTTAAACCACTCGCCAAGGAAAACATAGCCGGACATTGTGCGCAACGTAAGAGCCTGATGTACGAAGCGTTTGAGACAAAGCAAACTGACAGAACTGGCCGCATCTGGTGCGTGGCTACGTATACGTATATATGCTGGGAGTGTGTCATCGGAGCGAGATTGGCCTGCGGGCGTCTTAGCCGCTACCGCTTGTTTTGGTGCGCACACGCCCACGCCCTGCTTTCTGGATATCGATGCCGGCGCTCGTTCCGAGCCATTGCCTCTCGATCATCTTGGACGCGCCGTATCTTTCTGTATGTTTCTGCCGACCCGACTGCTCTGACGCTTCGCTGATTTAAATTTCCGCGTTGCTGCCACAGGCTCTTTTGCATGGTCGATGAGCGAGCCAACGCGCAGCAACGACGCCCTTCTAGCCAGCGATCCATTCGCTAATACACTCGAGTATTAGGATTGTAATTTTTCGTCTGCGCGCCAAACTGAGCGAATAAAGTTTCCCTCTTTCTCTGCGGGTTATACGCCGCTAATTAATTTGGAGGCACGCGTAAAAAGCTCGTTGCGATGGCTATGCGAGAATCGCATTTAAAATTGTCGCTCTAACGAGACTATTAACACTCGGCTGTTTGCGAACCAGAGACGAATGCCCATTCACACGCTCGGCCCCTCGACTTTCTCGCGCCCACTTATTTTTACTTAGAAAGCTTTTTCTGCGCTTTTCGCGATATGGGCGCGCCACTCGCACTGGCTGTCTGCATTTCAAGCAAGCTCAAGCGAATCCTTAATTAATCATCAGCTTCCTCGAGTAGAATATTAATTTGGCGCTCGGCTCCGCTGGCAGCTCGTTGTACTTGACAGGATTATCTGTTATCGGTTGGATTATCAATGAAATTTAATCGATAAGTCATTCCACTGAATGCATGGGAAGGTAAGAAAGAAACCGACGAGTCGTCGATAATTGGCTAATTACGAGTAGGAAATGTTCAATTAGTGCCGGTAGTCGACTAGTGCGTCAATTTAATAGTGAAGCTCAGGTCGAAGAGGCGCGTCTTTTATCGATTGCGCCCACGCCACCTGCACGGATGACAATGGCCGTAGCGCGCATCCAGAGAGAACCGCGCGAAGCCTGCCGCCAGCGCCAAGTGCCTTATACTCGTATACCGCGCCAACATTCCACGTAAATTGTCGGCCTACAACTTTCCACGCTCTCGGAGACTCGAAGCATCTCGATTTGTTCTCTCCTTGCCTTGCCTATACCTACCTACCATCGGTTTTTCTCTCAAGTAGACTCTTCATCTTTCGCGCTTGTTTTTCATTGATTTTTTTCTTAGGGGAAAATAGCCCAGTCATTCCAAGCGAGCTTTCCTTGAGATGGCCACGAAAAAAGTCGCTTCATTTTTAGTTGCAAAGAAGAGTCGCCAAGTTCACGATAGCCACGAGGTTAATTTGCTCAAACTTGCGTTTAATAGGGACGAAAAGAAACTAAAAAATCCGCGTCGGAAACTTTTATCGCTGTTCAAATTCCGAGCGGACGAACAATTTCGTAACTTTTCTTTTCTTACTAAAATATTTGCGCTGGAGTTCTGAGTTTAAGTTTTGTTAGCCACGAGGACGATTTTTCAAAAGGACCAGAAATAACGAGAATATCTCGAGTAGCGCGCTATGTAGGTACACATTGGACGAAACGTAGCTCGGATGTCGAAAGAAGATTATTGCTATTATGTCGAGATAACGCAGGGAAGGAAAATTTATGAGAGCAGTTGTACTTGGCTTAAAATTTATATTTATACGCTATTTAGACCATAAAGGGGATCGGTGATAATGGCTGCGAGGCTAACCAGAGAATAGTCTTATTTTTTTGCAGAGAAAGTGTTCGTTTAGTAGGAGGCAAAAGCATATAAGAACATATAAGTAAGCAGTTTGTTGGATAAGGCTCACGAGGAATAGTGACAAAAATAGTACCACGTTGACGATCGCGATCGATCATAGTTGCCGGATTGACGAGGTTCGAGGGTGAATGGAAACAGTGGCATATAGATACGTGTGCATGTGTGCGACAGAGAGGGGGGAGGGGATAAAACAGCTACGCGTTGCTCAAAAGCCATTGTGACACAGAAAGAGAGAACGAGGCTCTCGACTTTTTCTTGCGTGGGGCGTGATATCGTCTGCCGGAGGATAATGGCTCTCTCTCTCTCTCTCTCTCTCTCTCTCTCTTACTCTCGCAGAGCGTCGGCAGAAGCGGAAGCAGAAAGCCAGCTCGTTGCGCTCGCGGCCTTGCCGAAATACGAGTATTCGGGTTTTATTATAGACCGAGCACAATGGAAAGCCGCAGACAACCAGGCGAACCCACTTTCGTCTTACCTTTACGAGGACGTATTTGCTCTCGATGATACGCGACACGAAGGACGATGTCTTTCGTTGTTCTCCGAGCGTCTTTCGTTGCGAATGAATTCGAGCAAGGGAAACAAGCGGAAGCCAAATTCGCGCGTGGCTAAAGCCTTTGATCGTGCTCGAATTTGAATCCAGTCATCGTCGTTGTCTTTCTCTCTCTCTCTCTCTCTCGCTCTCTCACTGAGCCACAAATCCGAGCGACCAATATTTGCAGTTTCGCTCTCGGTCGCTAGCTCCACGGCTGCAATGACGAGTCCAACAGTTGTCCTCGCATGCCCCACACAGCGCAACGGATAGCGCCTGGCAAAGCTCTCTTTAATATATTTCATCGCCGACTCTGACGCGCGGCAAATTCAATTTGAATACGCGCGCTCTGCGTGGATAAAGGACGAGCGTGCTGCTGCTCTAGTATTTCTCGGCGTCCTTTGAGGTCGCACTCTCGAAAGTATGCCGTGTCTCTCGCGATGACGACTGACCCGCTTATCCAGCTGCAGCCAGCTCGCGTTAATCGACCACAACCATTAGCAGCAGCGCTTCTGAAATGCGAAGCCGCTGCTCGTGTAATTTCACATCCCGTGCACGCGCGATGCTCCGGACGCCAAGCCCAAGCCAGTTGTGAGAGCGTTGGTCTGCATTGCAGGAATTCTCGCAGCTGACGAAAGAGCTGACGACCGCGCGGGAGAGCATCCTCGAGAAGGAGGAGGAGATTGCGGAGCTCAAGGCCGAGCGCAACAACACGAGGGTGAGTGCAATTTAAGGGCTATTGTCGTATAATTCACCCCCAATTCTTTTTTTTTTTTCTCTACTCCATCGGTAATCCGCGGGTCTAATGAAGACGATCGATATTACGTGCTGCCAAGCGAGCGCGCACGCAACAAGTTTCCGTTCAATGCTACGCCAGATTGACTCTCATCGATCGCGCCAGTGAAAAAGAGAAGCATGGAATTGCAGCTGATATTTGGCAGATGACGCGCGTTTAACGGGGCACAAGGAGCGCCGAAGCCGCTTCATTATGCATAATTACACTGTCGGCTGCGATAAAGCTCGTTGACGTCGGTCAATCTAGAGCAAGCCAAGTCCTAATTCACTTATCCGTCGAGCGCGCGAGTGCGCGAGTGGTGTTTTCGACGCAGAGACACGTCGCGCGAGCTTTCAATATCTGCAGCTGAATAGCAAACCAAATCAGAGCAATAATTGCGAGCGCGCCGCTTGAATTGCATCCCGATATAACCGCGCAAACTGGAAACTAGCGCGGCGATAACGTGTCGCCCGCATCAATTCGAAATATTGCGCGTGCACGTTGAAAATGCAGCTGGCAATGGATACCCCGGCGATTGGCCTGCGGCTCGCATCGGTCCCGGATTTCAGAAGGAAGCTTGATCGTCGTATTGTTGCAGCTGCTGCTGGAACACCTGGAATGCCTGGTCTCCAGACACGAGCGCTCGCTGAGGATGACGGTGGTGAAGCGCCAGGCCGCCGCCCAATCGGGCGTCTCCTCAGAGGTCGAGGTGCTCAAAGCACTCAAGAGCCTCTTCGAACATCACAAGGCCCTGGACGAGAAGGTACGCGGCTAATCTGCACGAACCAAGCATTCTTTTGTATCCTTCGCTACTACTTACAGCTGCAATCGAAGGCATGCTTGGCTTTTCATCCTGGGCAAATATTCGACGTACAATCGTGATTATTACTTGGCACGTCTTTATCTGCTATATTCCTCGGCGTATATAGTACATTTTCGATAACCGTTACGATTACTATAGCGCTGCATCTCATTGTAATCTCTATCACGATACTGAATGAAACTGCAATTGTTCTCGTTACCTAAGTCATTTCCTTGTATTACTCGTCTATTTACATCAAAATCTTTCGTGAAATAGTTAAACCACCATTTGTATTCCCACCGGTATAAAAATCGTTTTACAAACAAATCAAATACCTACTTCATTCTTACAGCGAGGCAGTTCAGTTTTATTAGGTTTTCTCAATAAAAACTTCATTGTAAGCTTGCCAAGTAAACAAACTATTTCTTTTCCGAATGAGATTCTATTGTAAACTGAAATTCCACAGTTTAATTAAATCAACAGCTAATTTAATTTGTATGGGCGCAAGAACAAAAAGTTTGCGTAATTAAAAAGAGTGAAGCAGGTGGCAATTTTTTAATTCGAACTTTGTGCGTGTGTCAAATAGGTACGAGAAAGATTGCGCGTCGCCCTCGAGAGGAATACGAGCTTGGAAGAGGAACTCTCCCATATCAAAGAAGAGGTAAGGAATCGTGCATGTAGGTCAAGAGGCTGCCGCTGCCACCGCTTCGTTACTCTTCGTCGGACAAGGAGAGAACTCGCGAGAGAATTATTAAAAAAAAACAAACAAACAAACAAACAAACAAAAAAGAAAACCAACAGTGAATATATCACGTGCTTTTTACTGAGTGTTGCAAGTGCTGTTGTCGTGAGCGTCTCGTGACAATGCAGACAGAAAGAACATTTCCTTTCGCAAACAAATCGATTTGCTCGTCTAACCGCACGCGCGTGGTTAACAATGTCCGCGTAAAAAGTCCATTGGCAAGTCGATAGTAATTAGTTCTTAACACTCTGATATAACGCTCATCGCTTGTCCGCCGGCGGCCTTGCTCGGCGTTGTAGACAACAAAAAATTACCCGTGCGCGAGACTGTATACTCAACCTTGAGTTCATTTGCTTTATAAAAACTAGGAGTGGATATTTTTACGAGATTAAAATGTCAATCACTAATGCTCTCGCCTATCGATGCCCTACATTCTACATGCGAAGTATTGCAATTATTTTTCTTCCGTGAGTCCGCATAACCGGCGCCGGTTTCTTGATTTCAACGCGCTGCAATGAGCGGCTTTCTCAGGGCACACCTTTAGTGCATTCTTCTTCGCTGACGGTGCGTACGCATCGAAAGAAATGGCCAAATCTATAAATAGACAATAAACGATACTATATTTCGTGATTTCTGCAATGAAATGTGACAGTCAATTAATTTTAGTACCACTCGCAGCTTCAACAATACAAATCCGGTCACGTGCCGAAATCCCTTGACGATCGGCCGAAGGAGAACGGTCAGGCGGATGACAGCCATCAGCATCAGCAGCAGCATCAGCAGCAACAGCAGCAGCAGCAGCAGCAGCAGCAGCAGCAGCAGCAGCAAAAGGTAAAGAACGTCGCAAAAAATATTGCACGCGCAGCATACATACGAGCGCCGTGACCCTGCGTCATCGATCACACCGACACTCGCCTCACATACTCACATTACAACTCTCGCTCTTTATCTCTTTCTTGTAGTCCTTATCGTTCTTCTTCTTCTTTTTTCATAGTGACGTCTACTGCATTCTGCCGTATAGCAAAGCATGCTGTTTTTTTTTCATTTGTAGATTGCGCGTATGGAAAACAAAAGTCCAACGCCACTGTCATTATTTGAATTTCAATTGAGCGCTTTAAAATTAATCGGCTTGAAATATTACGTCAATGTAGATGTGCGACGAAACGTCAGGACTTTTGTTTTCACTATGTCCAAATCTGATACCTTTTCACTCCTTGTCGTTTAACCCTCCCACCTTCGACATTACTCTTCGTTAATATTTATGGGAATGCACAGGTAATGCAAATTTTCGTGAACGGCTCTAAGTCGTTCCTGAGTTTATATTGAACTATAAGCATTTTGCTGTATAACACTTTTGTATTGTATATATTGATAGTAACAAGCTGTCTATGCCTATCTATTTCTCTTTAATTCACTTCTTTGTGATATAAGACTAGAAAAAATTATAATGTCTGAATAACGATAGTCAATTGTAAAGTAAATAAAACAGTACAAACGACCCGTAATACTAATCCATGATGTAGTGCTACACAGCCTTATCGAATGTATTTGCTCATTTCCGTATTAAAAATCTTTGCGTATGTTTATAATTGTTATATTCGCTGTGGAAAAATCAAGATTTTCCTTCAATTATCTCGGGTTTCATTTTATTACTGGTTATTACATGGTTCCTCTCCTAAAGCTATTCTGCCCTTCATTTTCATACTCCTATTTCCATTCTCACGATCAAAATCATAATAGGTAGTTTCGTATTCCGCAAGCATCATGAGCGGTATAATTTGGGTAGCTCTGCAAAGGCATGAGAAGTATACGTAATTCGTATCATTTATCCAACAAGATAGTTCATGAAATGTCATTTGGAAATTCATTCGAAACGAAATAACTCGGCGCATAGCGTTGAAAAAACGAATGTTTTCTGATACCCGACTATCGGAATACGAAGCGCTATTCTTTCATCTCGCGGAAGTAAAGAAAAAAAGGAAGAATGATCCGTCGAAAAACCCGAGACTAATCTGCCCTCGCCGCACAATACCCATATCCGGCATTCCAGCGACTAGTCCAGCATAGCAAAACCGCTAAGCAAATATATGAATTGGGCAGAGAAGCGCGCGAGTAGTGATCTATTGCGCATTAAAAGGAAATAAAGAATCAAAAGAATAGGGGCACTAGAACGGAATGTAGAAGTATGCTCTATCGTGTGTAATGTGTATCGGGGAAAAAACAGCAGAATCCTGCAACCGAGGAACTGGCAATCCAGGAGCAACAGCAGCAACAGCAGCAACAACAACAGCAGCAGCAGTCGGTGCAGTCGCAGCAGCAAAGTAACACGCAGGACTCGATGGTCGAGGCTAGATTGAGTAACGGCGCCATCGAGGTCCCCGACCACCGCTCCAAACTCAAAGACTTGCAGACCAACCTCGACAAGCAGGTATGCGTCCATTTCCCCATCCTCGACTTAACCGGAAATCGATGTGTCCAAAAGAGCCGTATACGCAAATTAAGTGAATAATAATCTACAGCGGATTGACAAAACTTCTCGTCAAAATTCAATTTTTAATAAGGCTATTTTTAATATGGTAATATGTCCAGCGTACTAGTATAATACTCGCTCTATTTAGTTCTTTCAGTAGTTGTAGTCTGATCTTCTATCTATCAAAACAATCCACATCTTACTCTGAATAAACTCGATACTATGTGTAGGTATGTGTACGTGTGTGTGTGCGCGTGCGTGAATGCGTGTGGAAAAACAATACAATGTGCTCTGGATTTTTACACACTGCATGCTTTTTATATTAATCAAGTAGTAGTTATGAATACATTCATGATGATTTATTCGTAAAAATGTCTCATGAGTATACAAATGCAAGCTTTGACAAAATACACCAGACACAATCTATCGTGCACCCCTTTCAAGTGATTCTATAAGAGTGTGCATGACCGTTTTATTGTAAGAGAACAGAGTCCGTACCTACAGTAAAATTTCATTGTTTTATTATGATTTTTTTTATTAATAACGAACTTTTGAATAAAGGTTTTATAAGATAAATTTACATTACATATTATACTAGCTATGATAATGAATGGCTACTAACAATAACTTATATGATGTTGCTAAAAATGTTCCTTCTGAAGCAAATTTATATCAGAACTATACAAAAATATTTCTAAAACAAAACGGTAATGGAATTAGACATCTTATTCTTGAACCAATATCAGTTTACAGATAATTTATAAACTATGCTGAGATTTAATCATAGTGGTCAGTTGCAAAACATTTTTAATCCCTTGAGGCCCATACCAAAACTGGATGAGATAGCTCCAAAATAACTGTGCCATTCATCATCAAATCGAAAAAAAATACCCGTGTTTTTTCTTTTTCTATTTGCAAATGTTTATAAAAATTTATTTAAACAAATTATTGTTTATTAGTTTACTATTAATTTATAAAGTTATTATTTTTCAAATCTGATTGCGGCAATCGATTCTATGGGAAAAACTATGGAAAAAATGTGTATAACATTTGTTGTCGGACTTCAATTTGTCATGAAAAATATATATCAAACATTGAATTTCCGCTTTTGCTTAGGATTTTGTGAAGTACTTTGACTATCGGAGCTGTGATTATTAATTTCCGTTTTACACAACAAAGTGAAGTCCAACAAAAAAATGTTATACACAGGTATTTTTTTTTCGATTTGCCTATGAATGGCACAGTTAGTTTGGTGTTATCTCATCCAGTTTTGGTATGAGCCTTAATGGGTTAATTTAATGGATATAGAAGAGTAAATTATTGATAGTATAATTTTCATTTTTGATGCTACATATTACCACAAAAAATCATGTGGTACTATGTGAAAAAAGCAAAAATTAAAGTTTCACGGTTAATTTAATGTAGAATCTGTAGGAACATGAGATGGTAAAATGTTATGGTTGATAAAACTTTGTAGAGCGTGGAGTTGAGTACATGGCAGCGGAGGGTGGCGGAAATGAGTAGTCGCGTGGCTGAGTTGGAAGAAACGCTAGCCAAGACGCAAAAAGAATTTCTCAAGGCTCAAGATGCCAATGTTAAGCTGCAACGCGATCTCCGCGAAAACGTCGCCCAAAAGGAGGACCAGGAAGAAAGGATAGCCACCTTAGAGAAGCGATACCTCAACGCTCAGCGAGAATCCATTAGCCTACACGATCTCAACGAGAAGCTCGAGCAGGAGTTACAGCACAAAGAAGCACAGTTGAAGGTATTTTTGTTTGCCTGCAGTTTGTTCTCTAAAGTTCTGCAAACTTTTCATCACCTACCCTACATATTTCAAGACTTATAAGACGTAGATTCCTGTGTATTCACATGTTTAAGCATCTTGAAGTTAACAATTTACTTAATATCTCATTTGTCTCAATTGTAGAAAAAAATGTCTATCGGCGAATATTGTAATTTTTTTAAGAAATCGCTGTTATTGAAAAAATTGCCAATTCATCGAAAAGATTAATCGAGTAATCACAGTTCTACAGAATATTTTTAATTGAATGCCATTACGAGTAAGGCCTTCAAGTTTATATTTATCCGTCTTACTATCTATCTGTTATGTTATCTGTCGGAATAACGAAGTACAAATACTCACGCGGTAAAATTGAATTTCAAAAAAAGGAAATGCAGGTGGACGAGGTAGTGAATTCGCGTCAGTGGGTCGCATTCATACCCAATTCGTAAAATATTGAGAGACGTTGTCTTGTTTGCTCGGGTCGGAAGATGAAGATAAAACAGCGTTGCTCGAGTGAGTTGAGGCATTCGCGATAAAGATAAATAATTAATGACGAATGTGTCTTTTTTGCTGCTGCTTCTTCTGCTCATCGTCGTACGAAATCAGTTGCAAGAGGAGAAAATAGCAGCGGTGCAGCAGAAACTGGAACACGCCGAGCAAGAGCTGGCACAATTCGCTAAGTTGCCCGAGATGGAGGAGCAGCTTAAGCAGAGGATGGAGGCTCTGACGCAGGTGAGGAGGCCCAACCAGGTACGCAAGGGGATTCCATATCATCTCATCGATATTTCCTTACTTTATCATCGCTCCTTTCTATCTCTATCTCTTCTCAATTTTATTTTTGTGATTTTACTCTTCACTTATTACATTTCTACGGTATAATTTCTGCGCTACTCTCAACTTTTGAGAGGAATGTTTTGCTGGGAATTTCATTTCTTGATAGTTTCCAGACTTTGTCATTTGCCGCGAGCTTCGTCGGAGCTTCCAGAATTAATAAGGACTTTAGTCGAGCAATAAAATCATATTACATTCAACCTCATGCTTATAACTTTTCCAACTTACAAACTGATCACTCGAATAATTATGATATACAATTTGAGTCGGAAGAAGAAATGATATAGTAAAATGACACAGTCAGAGTTGATATTTTCGAGTTTCTTATTTTATTAATACTTTTTTATAATCTGTGTGTCGTCTTTCTGCACATATCCTGCACTTCAATATATTTCAAATTATTGAAACTTAGAACTTTTTTAAAGCAGGTAAGTTTGATGAACTATAGGTGTTTCTATGTCATAACGGTTTCGTTTCACAAATCTTTTTGTTTAACATAAATTTATTTACTTGCTCTTACAATCAGAGAAAATCAATATCCTCTCAACTGTGTCGTTAAATAACATGCTCATTATGTATTCTTTATTGTAAGATTAAAGAATCTTCTTATTTATTCGGTTTACTGTACAAGAAATGAAATTTACCATTTAAAAGTTAACGAAAATGAAACTATTGAAATATATCTTTACTTACTTTTCATTCACCACTGATTTCATTAATTCTTTAATAAGAAGGCCTTCATTTATTTTATTTTCGTATTCTTTCTTAGTTGATTTTTACATTCTGTCATTGTCCTTGATGGTCTCAATGTTCATAGCGAAATCTCACTGTTGTGTGGTGTTTAGAGGGATCGATGATATTGTTTAATATAATATGGTCATCGATACCTACACGTAGATACATAACGGAGACACGCACATCAACATTTCACTGAACATTATTCCACCAATACATTTCCATTGAACAAACATTCATATCATCTCATCTCATTTCATCTCATTTCATCTCATTGTCATCAACTCATAAAAAAGGTTCCCTTGCTGTGCTATTTTTATTATTAATATTTACAGGAATTAGTTTTATGGTATGGAATTTCTTTTTAATTGTTTACATTTGTTTGTTTTAAAAAGATATGTAAAAGTCGATTCTGATACGCAACTATAATGATTACCACTTTATCTCTTATTTTTTGCTTTTTAACCCGTAGATCAACAATTTATCCTTAAGTAGCTCACACGCATCATTTTCCGCTTAACATTTTAAGAAATACAATTTTTTCATGAACTTTGTAAAACATATTAAATATTGATTACACTTCATTGTAAATATCTTTAATTTTATTCATCTGTTTAATTGATCTAGTTTCTAGTTTGCTTTACTAAACCATTTTCCAATGAATTATTCAATTTAAACATCAGTTTCCTAAAAATTGAATTTTATTGTTACACTGATCATAACTGACTTTTACATTTCTAAAATCCAATCGTTATTAGTTTTTTGTTAATTTAATTATACCATTGAATTGAATCAATATAACTCTTATACATTCGAAACTTGTACATACAAACAAAACAACTGTTTTAGTAATGCACCGAAATATAGCATGCTATTATAAGATACTGTATTTGGTGTGAAATTGATAAGAAATAAAAAGGATTAAATACAGTAAAAATAAGTATAAGAAATGCAATGTTTACTTATTGGCTCAAGCAAATAATAATTCAATTTCAGCCAAAGCTGTGTAGTTAGCGCTCCAAACATTACCTTTTCTACTTTACTTTATAGTCTGTAAATTCTCGGTGTATTGTGCCTATCTTACTTTACTCTGCTATTCTTAATAACTTTATATTTTACACTGAAAGAAGTATTTTACCAAAGTTGTTTATAAAAAATTGTAGATAAAAAGTCCATTTGCTGTAGCTAAAAAGTAAAGTAACTAAAATTGAAGTTTGCAATATATTGATAAAAGTAACATAATTGAGTAGAGTTGATTGGTTTTTTAAAAAATTTATTGAAAATTTGAACTTTGCAAGAGAAAAGTAGAAAGGGTAATTTTTAATTATTTTTGTGTCGATGTTGTGAAACTAAGCAGGCTCAAGAGAGGCACGGTAGCGCCGAAGACAGAATTCAAAGACTGGAGACGCAGCTCGAGGAGAAAACTGCTGAAGTCATGCGACTCAATCAGAGACTGAAAATGAACGAGGAGCACAATGCCAGACTCAGTTCTACTGTTGACAAACTTCTGTCTGGTAAACTTAATTTGCTTAATGATTTATTATTTCTAACGCATCTCTATCTAATTAACTTTTTCTTTCATAAAAAGGTGAATATTATCACCTTCATTTGGTTTGATTTTAATGATTAATTACTCAAGTACCGAATAAGTAACTAATACATTTATAAAAGGATTTAATATTTATTCTTGTGTTTAAACTTTTTTTTTTTATAAGGAATAGTGAATAGATACAAAATTATCAATTGAAATCATGTCAATAATAATAATAATAATATAATTACATGAAAATTAAATATTCTAGAGTTTCAGTTAGAGTTTATTGTTGGATTCTTGCAATTGATTTAAATAAAGTATAATTATTTCGCTAAGTTATTGTGGAATTGTTTAATGCCAATAAAATATATAAAATTGCGATTTGGTTCATAATTGAATGGACGTAATAAGTAAGAAACGTATTTTTGTAGAATCGAACGAGAGACTACAAGTGCACCTGAAAGAACGAATGCATGCGCTGGAGGAGAAGAATGCACTGCAACAAGAGTTGGAGAAGATGCGTAAGATCTCGGAGGACCTACAGAATGAGAAGGCGGAAATAATGAAGGAGTTGGGCAAGGCGCGCCTCGAGATCGATAGCGTCAAGCGGCAGATGCTTCAGCAAGAAATCGCTTTTAATATCCAGCAAACAGATGCGCTCACGAGGAGCCTCTCGCCCAATGCCGTCGACCCGGGTAGCTTCTCGCGAAGTGCCAGCCACAGCAGCTTTGACACGCATTCGCTGCCCAGAAAAGCCGCCAAGCGACTTGAGGATGATAAGGTACTTGCACTTTTTTTCGTCTGTGAATGCCTCAATATCAAATATCTATTCAGATTTATCAATGAGTAACATGCAATCGATTCTTTAAAATTTACGTTTTTTGAACTGTCGCCCAACATTAGACGACGTTTCGAAAACTACTTACAAAACGATTTTCATTGACATATAAAATTGTGAGAGTAATAAACTATACTAATTATAAAGTATGCTATGATATACTAAAATCCATTTATCAAATAAACTTTGCTTCTGTATATATTCTGTTTAAAAATTTAACGTCGATTGTCAGATGATTCAAGCCATAGTTGCGTACTTTATATAAATTTAGAAATAAGTTATAATTGAAAAACTATAACAATTTAATCTGTTCGTTTGTACCAAAGTGGTATAGAAAGAGCTTCGGACTCGTGCCACCTGATCCCTATCCATTGGTGAGCATCGCCAATAGAACTTATATAGAACAATCATTTTTAATCTTTGTGATTTTTTAACCAAGATGAATCATTTGTATACTAATTGACAGTGTGTGTGTGTATGTGTATGTATATATATATATATATATATATATATATATATATATATATATATGTTGTCACCTCCATGACGGTACTGTTGTACATATTTTGTTTGAACATCAAAAGCATACTTTTTTATACGTATTAATAGTCCTTCATTAGACTCTAGTTATCAACCGCTTAGTATTCTTCACTTTTTTTTAACAATAGCAGCTATAATATCAACAGATCTTGATAGCAAACGCATCGTCTATTTTTCAATTTTTCATTTTAACATTTTTCTAAGGTTATCGCATCGAATGCTCAAAATGTATCGACCCTATATGAACATCATTAAGTCTCAATCAGATGTTTCTATCGACGATTGTCCATCATAGTTCACACATTTATTCTGAATGTTTATCTTTTAAGTAATTATATCACTAGGTATATTATATTCATCGTCATTAACAAGCGAACGTAATATATGATATCCCCGCTGACGTCAAAGCTTGACGTGCTTCGCACTTGATGGCTTCCAAAGACCTCGGAAAATTATTGCGGATAGTATATGCGTAAATTATATTGTGGCTGAAAATGGCTATACAAGACGCTATCCGCAATATGTAACGAGTTGCGTTCGCCAATCAAGTGGCGAAAAATGCAGCAGCAACAGCAGCAACAGCAGCACGGAGCAATAAAGATGCGTCTCTAACGATTTTCATCTTGGGTGTGGGCACATAGGGTTACATCGCGCGAACGTTGGCCGAGCAGGAATGGGAGAAGTTGCAGCAAGCTCACGTGCTTGCGAACGTACAGCAGGCATTTGATGTGTCGAGCGATGCCGAGGGTGATGGCGACAACGAGTCTCTGCTGAGTTGCGCCGCCGACGTCATTAGCCCCACCGGGCACACCGACGCCCAGACTCTCGCTCTCATGCTGCAGGAGCAGCTAGACGCTATCAACAATGAAATAAGGCTGATTCAGGTACGACCGACCCTCCTTAGTTGCCTGTGCTGCCAAAGTACTGATATACTACCATGCACATTCACAATATACCACATATCTTATGTATACATACACTGAGCAGAGAGATATTGTCTACACACTAGCGTTTACGAAGGATTTCTATTTAGTGTTTATTACTTTACGACCTCTTGGTGAAAAAAATATGTGTTGTAGCAGTCTTTTACAGCTGTTTTTGCTCTTTGAATACTCTTTACTTAAGCGAACGGCATTTCAAAATTAATGTGATACATACAATTTTATCAGCAACTGTTTTTGGTAACTTATCTCGTACGATAAATAAAGCTAAACTGCTACATCAAACACAATAAACAACTTTTTTTACCAGAAACGCATGAATTTCATCGATGAATGAATATATTTTAGAAATGAGCTATGAATTACAAGTAGTTTTTGAATACTCTCGAATCTGCTGTCGCATTGTACTTACTTTTCAATTTTATAGACAAAAATACTATTTTAGCTGATTTCAACGATTTCTGTTTTGCACTTTTATCTTTATACAATTTTTTAATGCACGTCAAGTTTATTAGAACTTTTATTATTTACAAATCCTCAAGGGAGATGCAACGAAGCCCTTTGTCAGCAAAAACGACCACGTAAACCTTAATGTGTCATTATCGATCATTTTCATTGTTTTTTTATTTTTATCGAATCATCTTTTTCTTTTTATGCTCTTCTTATTGCAGTAATTTTTGTTTATCAATTCTTATATTGTAACTGTAAATCGACTTTTGTGAAATATTATATTAAAAAATAATCAAATTATAACTTTTCAAAATGAAAATTGCATGAATATGTAAGATATTAATTTGCAAAATTATTATTTTTCTTGTACGTTCAGTAAAGCTTTCTTCTATTGATTTGTAATTTCGTATTGAATATCTTTACAATTTTTATAAAATGAATGAAAATATTAAAATTAATTGAGATTATATTTGCATAATAAATTGTCTATATAATATTCATCTTATAATTTTATTTAAAATTTTACATAGTGGCCATTCTTTTGGTAAATAATTTTCCTGTAAATTTTATTGCTGCAATCCAAAATGTTCCAATGTTTTCAGCGTCACTACATGGAATCGTGTGTTTTGAATGACACAATGTCTATGGGTGGCCACTGTGTAACGAAACTTTATCATTCATGGCGCAATTCACTAAATTATGTATCATGTATTATCATAAAGCGCAGTTTCTCTCGTGCTGGAGAAAGGCGCAGGGCATTGTTCATAGATTCATGAAAAAAACGTTTTGTTAATGCATCCTCGTAGGAGGAAAAGCAAAGTACAGAGGCGCGAGCGGAAGAGCTGGAGTCAAGGGTGGGTAGTTTGGAACATATGAATTTATTAGCACGAGGCCGAAGTCTCGAGCGTGCTTCTCCTCCACTTAGTGGCAGATCCACCCCAAAATCACATCACAGCCCCAACCGAGACTACTTGCACAAGTACCATACTGTGAGTAATTACTACTACAAACAACAACAAACCTCCATGCCAGTCTACCCTATATATATATATATACTTTTATATGTATCAATACCTTTAAATACTTACTTATATATACTTCATGGTTTCTTGCGTTCTTAGCCATTAGTTGCGTGTTCAAGCTTATATACTCTGACTATCTCTGTCTCTGTATACATGTACATTACTTGTACTACACCTTTCACTGCTACTACTGCTACTACTACTACTACTACTACTACTACTACTACTACTACTACTACTACTACTACTACTCCTATACTTGCTACTCTATCCATACTCTCTGCGCATTGTCGTTCGTCTCTGGACTTTTCGCGTTGTCATTTATTCTTATTCTTATACTTTAACTTTCTGTCTCATATTCTTCTGTATCTTTTCTCCTTCTCTCTCTCTCTCTCTCTCTCTCTCTCTCTCTCTCTCTCTCTCTCTCTCTCTCTCTCTCTCTCTCTCTCTCTCTCTCTCTCTCGATCTTTCTCTTGATCTCTCTTTTGCATAACTCTACTATACTAAGCAAAAATCACTCTTAGTTCTCGTACACAGTTGTTGCACCCATTGGTGGAAAAATGCTCACAATCGTAAAGCTTTACGGGAATGACTCTTCAATGTTACCGCTTGAATAAAGTTTTCCAAAATAACTCGGTGTGCCATGATTATTTTCCATTTAAAAACTTGAATGATTGTGATTCTTGTCTTTATTTTATGCTTGACGTGAAGTATTACGTTTCTGTATAATGCTTCATTGATTTTTTAAATAAAGTAATATGTACTCAGCAAAAATTTTTCCACCAAAAGTATTTGGTAAATGATTAGCGAAACCTTGCATGAAGATTAAAAGAGTACAAAAACAAAAAGCTTGTTAGTCTCTGAGAGAACCCAATTTGAAAAAGGGAATGTATGATATATTGGCACTTGATTAGAGAGAGAAAAAGTTTAGATGAAACAAGGTTAATCAGGCAAATATTGTTGGTCGAGAACTGCAACGAGTGGTTTGGCGGACGTTGAACTTGGTGTTTCAGGCACCAGCGTCAATGTCCCCAGCACATCTTCATCAATACGCCGCGTCTTTGGCTAGCCCCGGTCAACTCTCCGAGTCACTTCCTGCGAGCCAGGTTCGTTAGCTCTCCTCATCACTAGGAGATCGTAGGACTTCTTCTCTTATCTTTTTTATTTCCCTCGTGTTTTCGTTTTTCTTTTCTTTCGCAAGGTCTTTCAATCTTGTTTTCTCATAATTTGTTTGTTGTGATTCATAGGATAACTATGTTCTTTGTATAACAATTAAAAAGATAACGTTATGAAAAATAGATGATTCAAAATCAACTAATTGTCAATTAACTTTCGCAGAAGATTCTATTTTTCATAATATATAACCTCACTTCAAAAAGGTAAATGCATTTGAATTTGAAAATATCTTATTTTAGTGTAAGTACATCGGATACATTTACCTGCGACAACAGAAACTTATGAATAATGAAAATAAACTGAATGAAATTCGCTACAAAAGTAGCTGCGTCACCGCGCAAAGTTAAATGATGCTGCAATGACAGAGTATTTAGTGGACATCGCAGCAATTGTTTGACTCAATTTAAAAATGTGAAAACATAAAGTGCACCGAGAAAAGCTTCGTAAGGCTATTCAGCTACTCACTAGGTCGGCAATATAAGTATAGAATAATGCTTTCTGCCTGTGGCAGTTGCAGCTGTCTGGCGACGAGCTTCATTCGCTGTCGGAGAGTCAAACTGGCTTAGGAAGCGGCGGCAGCGAGGCCGCATCGCCACTCACCGCCAGGTCCATCAGACTCGAGCGCGTCGCTCAGGCGTTGGCCAACAGTCAAGAAGAGTTACGAAGGTATGTCATAGCAACTACCATTGCCGTCGTCCTTTAGACGCATCATTTCCGCGAGCACGTTTGGCCGACTTGCCAGATGCGTCGACGTGCAAATTGGTCGGCCGTGCTCGCGCGAGTATCTCGTGAATTTCGGAGGATGCGCGAGCCGGTACTGGAGATTTCTTTGTGTCACGCCTGAGTAGTACTCTTAGAGAAAATAACTCTGTGAAAGAGAGCACAAGATTGCGTCACATTTGTCAAACGTAGGCATTTCAATGCACAATGCCACCCTGGCTGCGACAACCAAGGGTTGGTTTCGCGCGGGCGCGCGCGCGCGCGTGTGTGTGCACTGTGCACGTATAGGTGCAGCGATATCTGCTTGAGCCTGCTCGTCGAAAATAATGAGCTTTCGCGTGCTCGTCCGATGAACAATGCACACGCACACACGCGCACTCGACACAGTCTCACACAGAGTGGTTCAAAAGCTTAAGCGGTCGCTCGAGGAGATCAATTTGCCAATCGGTTTTAATTAAACAACAGCAAGCAGAGACATCTCTCCTCTGGCGGCGGCGGGCAAACAAAGCGTTACTGCTATAGCTGCTATCGAGCTTATCGAGCTTTAACCGAGGTTTTTGCTTTTCTATGTTTTAATCTTCAATGCTACGCGCCGCACAAGCAGACGCACCGGACAAAGCGGATTCCCAAGCGGTGGTTACTCCATGCACAGGTTAATTAATAATTTTGACGCTGCATGCTTCTCTTATGATTCTACACTGCACTATGCAGACCTTTACGGCATTTTCGGTCAGGCAATGGGCAGCCTTGGGCATTTTCATCTAGATTCCGACGGTAACCCTCACAACCCCAAATATTTCTCCTCTCTCACTTCACTCTTAGGCTTTATTTGACATTGCAAAACCGACTCAATTTTTCGGCCCACCTTCGCTACTATTGGCGGAAAAAATGAGTCCTATTCGATGACATGATCCAAGTATGAATAACACAGCTGTATAACGCACTGATGTAACAAAGCAAGAGGGGAAGGATATATAGAAAGGGAGGAAGACAAGAAGGAGGAGGAGGGAAGATCGGGGTGGATGAAAAGTGTGTGTGCTTAGCAATGCTGATGGAAGGTCGCGTGATCGGCGAGTCGGACGTCGATGACTACGAGACTGCTGCAGCTGCCTTGGACTGCGAGCAGTTACTCTACAGCAGCGACTCGAGCAGTCCTTCTCGTTACGTCCAAGCCTGCCCAATCGCCCACGACAGGCACCGCTGCCTCAGACAGACCAGGGAACTTACGAGTGCACAGCACCAACGACAAACTCCCAAGTCTCGATATACTTTCAGACCAAGGTGGCGTTTTCACACTCTACTCTCATCCTATCTTACTTTATTTCTTTCTGCCCACGCTCATTCCTTTTGTTTCTCGATCCTCCGAAAAAAACTACTGACTACCATAGCTGCTGCAGAGATTCAAGCCGCAGTTACACTTTTATTTATACTTCTCACTGATCAATTGTCTGAAAACACGAGTAAATGGTGACGTTAAAATTATAGATTATTTGAAACCCTTCAAATTTAGCAAAGAGCTTCTAAACAGTTGTTTTCTAGCAACGTAAATAAGAGTAAAACTGCCCAAATTAAAATCTCTGCATTTTAGTTTGAAACTCAAATAAACATGCAAAATTGGTCTACAGCTCAATGTGTTTACAGGTTTTTGTGCCTAAACTGCATCTCCGAGTAGGTATATTATGAATTTAACTCTTTCAGCTAAAAGCTGTTTATATCATGATCATTATGAATGAGCTCAGAAGTCCTTGTAAGCTCTTTCGATTCCACTGGGAAAAATATTCTAACTGAATATTATTTCATGACATGATCAGAAATGTCATGGTTTTGCTTTAAGATGGGCTTCTGACTTGAATGAAAATCATCCTAGGAATTGCATCGGTCATTCTAGGAAACTCGTGAAAAACATTTTCATACTAGCATACTTGAGATTGATTAAAGTCCTATAGTCTATCTATATACATAGATCATCGCTTAGTCTTGAGAGTTTGTAATATTGGTAATCACCCAGAACTGCGAAGCATTTAAATGCTAATTATGGCATCACATCTAGATACTTGCCCACAAACTCTGTAAGTTCCCTTGTAAGTCTCTTGTCATGCCGTACATACATATATCTACGTTCATCTGTAGATATGTATACTCGCGCACAGACGCTCATGTATAATTGCTACCTTTGAAGCCTCGCTGCTAGACGAGCATTAGCGTCTGTCGTCATATCATTAAGCTGCTTTCATACACACAATGCTGCTTTTTTAATTCAATTAGACAATATGGCATAGCGCAATCAACAATTTGGCTGTTTTACGTTTGGTGTTTAGATATTTTTTTCTTGAATGTTAGAAATTAGAATTAGATGAATATTAGTTTTTAATAGGTGGACTGTGCTCGATCAAAATTACGTTTATTTATTAACTGCAACGCGCATCGTTTCAATGCTTTTTTCATTTTCAAAACCAATGCTGGTTAGTTTAAAAAAAAAAAACTATTATTTTTTACATTTTTTTAATTTGTGCCGCGTGCTTGATTTACTTTGTTATTTCGAGAAATACTATTATTCATATTGGTTACTGAACATCCAGCCATTCAAAACAAGTAAAAGAAAAAAAAACGAAAACAAAATCAGCATCTTGCTGCTCGCTATAATTAAGAAATTAGATAAGAAAAAAGCAAAAGGCAGCATTGGCTTGTTTGGCTCGTGCGCTCGTGTGCTATTGAGCTAGAAGTAGAAACATAGTGGACTAGATTAGCGTACCATACAATGCAGGCATGGGCATCCTAACAATGGGGCACTCAATTCTGGGACTCCGTCCCCATTGTCCTCGCGACACAGTAGCCAGGACAGCCTGCACAAAAACAACCTCGCCTGCGGACTGCCGATCGGACAGTACAACGTGGTCACCCATCAGTACCACCATATGCCCACTAACATGAGTCCAGCCACAGCCGCCGCTGTCGCCGCTGCTCAAAAGAAGAAGGGCATCAAGAGCAGTCTTGGCAGATTTTTCAGCAAAAAGGATAAGGTTTGCTCTCCTAGGCTACTCTTTCATCTAACACACTGTCTTTCTTTCTTTCTTTTTTTTTTCAACAATACTAAGTGAACGGCTTATTCTAAGAGTTTGAGAACAATGTATTTCCTACAAAACTCGTGCTTGTAGATCAATAAAGGCAAAGACGCAACTATGCCCGGTGATATGGTTATGGGTGGTGTCAGCACACCGGATCCTGACTATGGAGAGATCGCAGCTGGTACAGTGGCGGGAACTCTTTCCAATAAAGGCGACTTCGACCGCCGAAAAAAGAAGAGGTAAATTCATGTCCTAGTTGTTGGACACCGCCAAACAGGTACATTCTTATGAAAAATACTAAATGGTCGTTTGCTTGGCTCGTAGCATGCTGGACACGTCGAGGCATGAGCTGCTGACCGAGGCCATGAAAGCTGGTACGCCGTTCGCCCTGTGGAATGGGCCAACGATTGTCGCTTGGTTGGAACTTTGGGTGGGAATGCCCGCTTGGTACGTAGCGGCCTGCCGCGCTAATGTCAAGAGCGGCGCCATCATGAGCGCCCTTAGTGACACTGAGATCCAGCGCGAGATTGGCATCAGGTATTATTTGATTGCCTACCAAGCGCACCGTAACGATCGATATTTTAACCGCCTGTTTGTCTAGCAATCCATTGCATCGACTGAAACTGAGGCTGGCGATTCAGGAGATGGTCTCGTTAACTAGCCCCTCCGCCCCTAAGACGTCGAGGTCAACACTGGCCTTCGGCGATATGAACCACGAGTGGATTGGCAACTACTGGTTACCAAGCCTCGGGTTACCTCAGTACCGCTCTACCTTTATGGAGTGCCTTGTAGACGCCAGAATGCTCGATCACCTCAACAAAAAGGACCTCAGAGGTCAACTTCGTATGGTTGATAATTTTCATAGGTAATTTGTACATCTTAATTGCTCGCTTGCTCACGCCTATCCGGCTTTCATGTCGTTTACCGTCATTTTCTTTTAACCTTACAGAACGAGTTTGCAATACGGTATTTCCTGCCTAAAGAGATTGAATTACGATAGACAGCAATTAGAAGATAGGAGGCGTATGGCTGAGGGTGCGAACGTTGACGTGCTCGTTTGGAGTAATGATCGTGTTATAAGATGGGTGCAGTCTATCGGCTTGAAGGTGAGTTATATATTTACTCATTATTTCAAGCAAACGATGGCAATAATCGCCATATATTAACAGGAATACGCAAACCATCTTCTTGAGTCTGGAGTTCATGGTGCCCTTATCGCTCTGGACGATAGCTTCGATGCCAATAGTTTCGCTCTACAGCTACAAATTCCTACTCAAAATATGCAGGTAAACGTTTAACAAATAAATATATCTTGAGTAAAGTATTTCAGCTCGAGAATGAGTTTTATAACGATAATCACAATATTTCAGGCTCGACAAGTGTTAGAAATGGAATTTGCAAATCTATTGACCGTGGGAACGGAGAGGCGACTCGAGGATGCAAATAGCATGAAGTCCTGATCAATCCCGTCGAGGCTTTCAAACCTCGAACCTAATATCTAGTCCGAAACCCCAGCTATAACTACTGTATGCGCGCAAATGTATCACAACAATTATTTAAGAGCTTTGTGTTTCGCATTAAAGGGCATGTTTGCGAGTCATCGGAGTGTGAAACTATACGACTCTGAAGAAAAAAAAACAAATCCTATTTATATGGTTCTAGTATAATACATAAATGATAAGCATGCGACAACGAGATGTTGAAAGAAAAAAAATGCTCTTAACTCAAGCTATCACAGTGAGTCTAATACGGCGTGTCATATATTCTTAGTAGGGAAAATAGTTAACCATTAAACAAAAGAGAAAAAAATCATACAATCTCGAATAGATACCGAAAAATAGTACGCTATCATTACTACATTAAGTATGTGCCGCCATAAGCGTCAACGGGAAAGATTTTATATATATATATATATATATATATATATATATATATATATATATATATATAAGGATAACGATTATATAAATTGTACCTTGTTTTGTCAAAAGCCACTTAACTTTTCGTTACGAACTTTCGTGACAATAAAACTTGTCTGGATGGCATACCTACGCATCTGACAAAACAAACAAAGCGTAACATTTTGTACGTGCATTTTGTTACTATACTTCCCCCGCTGCTTGAACTAATCACAATCTTATACGTAAACAAAGTACCGTACTCTAAATCGGTATAACAGAGATTCGGTTATATCGTGCCGCGCACAAAGTCGAGTGTTGAACAATTACTAGTATAAACGAAGTAACGAAGTTTCAAAAAATGTTCAGTATTAATCGTTACTAATAAGTGTCGAAATGAACCACCGTTTTCTCTAATACAATTACCGAAATCAACCAGAAAGAGCGTCCTATATTATGAACTTCTGTGCCTCAACGGTACTGAATATGGAGACTCGTCGAAACACAAAACTGTATACAAATGCATACTTCAGATCTTTATACGATTTTTCTTGTTGTATTGGTTGATAATTTGATTAAGTTGGAAAGGTATTCAAACAATCGTTCAATGTCGGTAACAGAAGTAGTAGCATTTTTATATCTATAATTTCACTGAGGTGAAAATTTTGTTTGTAAATAATTTTCAATTTCCGTTTGAATTTAAATTGTTGCAAAATAATTTTACTTTTTTAATAGGTGATTTCCATTAGAACACTACTTTAATTATTCACTGATTTTAATTATAATTCACCACCTTGATTATTCTTCGAAAATTTTTTGGGATAAGTTTATGTATACAGAGTCTTGATAACGTATTTATTATAAAAAAATTTTATTCACTAATGTTAGGCTGAAAACTAGTACCTTACAGAAAAATTTTTTTTAATCTTCATTTTCTAGCTTATTTTAAATTTTTTCATGAAAAACTTAATTTTTTATATAAACTTAATTTCTTAGGTCTTTTAATGGTACATCGTGCGATTTCAGTTTGTTCATAGTTTTAATATTACAAAATGTACAAATTTTTCTGTCAAGGTATTCTCACATTTACATAATTTCATACAAGCGATATAAACTACGGACTGAGCTATAAAAATAATGAGTGAATAGAGGTTTTCTTCGTTATCCTCCAGAGATGGAACTAAACAGTCATTTTATACCAAAATATTCATTGCTGCATAACTAGGTATAAGAGTATGAACTTAATATGTATAAACGTAAATGCTAATTAAATAATAATGAATTAGATGCAGCAGTATGCGAACTCCACTGTTTTATATTTTAACAAAAAAATGATTGTATGCATCAATCCATTTTACCATTTCTAATATTGTTTGTTTAACAAGAGAGAATCAATTTTAAGTGTATGAATTGACATTGTCATTGCACAATGGCAGAATGTAATCTATATGAGTCATTAATGAGAGAGTTACTGTTTGTGCAGAAAATGAACTCTTGTTTATACGGAATAAGAAATAATCATTATGTTTTTAAATCATGTTTTGTAAATTTGTTAAATAATGCAAATTACAGTATTATTATTGAAAAACATTTTTTTCTTTATTTCCTACAATTTTTTTGTGTGAACCCTCTGAAACTTTATGATTTCGTTTGGAAGATATAAGATAAATTATTGAGACATTGGATAAAAATATAATATCGATAAAAGGAGACGTATTGGAGTACGTGCACAACTGTTTGCAATGTAACTTGCAAATCGCCGATTTATAAACAGTTTATAAATCACGTACACTATAGATTTGTTTGTTTACTTGCGTAATGTAGAACGAAAATTGGAAATCTGAAACAGATACGAGGAAAACAAATGAAAACAATGTTTTGATGATTGAAGAAAGATAGATGTAAAGTCATTAATCATTTGGATGATACAAGTAGTTTAATTATGGTTACATATACACAAGTATAAATGAATATATTATATACGATAAGTGCGTATATTGGATTAAAAATGAAAATTAAGAGGAAGAAAGCTAAAAAAGACAATGATCACTAAAAAAAGAAATGGTAATAATGACGATCACAATAATGATGATTATAGAATTATGATGCCGATGTTGTTAATATTGTTGATACTTAAAAGATCACTGTTGTTAATGTTTGTTTCCCGCGGAATGATCATGCAAGCTGTTCATTCGTTGTAACTCCATATTTAGTGCGACTTTTCGAAAAGGTGTGAAAATGTATGTTCTCATATTATATTTATGCATTCCAAATGATAAATGCTAAACAAATTTATCAGGTATACTGCATCTTTGAAAAATACATGCAAATTACATGCAATGAAGGCCCTAAGATTCAATGTTTATTACAAATATTCTTTACTACCAAAAGATTCATTTGTTATCTAACTTATTCAATTTGTTTGGTCGTTAATCTGCATATTTTAGTAATTTCAGCATCTCTTTTCTAATATTTATTTTTACTATTGTTATTCCTCATGTAATACGCAAAGTAATAAAGGGCAACCAGTAGTTTATTTTAAACATATTTGCAGAGAGCCCTGAACTACTTTTGTCCTTTTCGAAAATGTTCGCAGTCTGTAGATGACTGAACTTTCTTTTGTAATTAATGCTAGCTCATATAGAAAAATTATTAACCGGCACGCAAAAACACATCCAAACATTCCAAAGGATGCTTTCAATCGCAAGAGTAAAATAAGATAACCAGAACAGTGACATTTAAACTTTGATGTGGAATCCAGAAATTCACGTTCTCTCGTAAAAACGTATTGGCTGGAAGTAATTTTTGTACACGTTTGACAGACTCTTGATAATGCTTTTGCAATCATATGTTATTCATTTGAAGAGACTGAGACGATTATGTGTGACGATTGTGTGATTCAGAATCAGAAAGTCACAAGGTTAGATGAAAATAATTAATATGTTCAAAATGAAATTTATAGAATTCCTGCTGTTATTATTATGTATACCTATTTTTGTAATCTGTCGTTTTATTTGAACGTATGTTCATTTCAAATATTGTATTTATTATAAATTCGATTATTTGAAGGAAAATATTTTGAAATTTCTGATAGAATTCTTAGCAATAGTTCATTTTTGACATATAAATTTTCAGACAGTGCGAGAGTCTACAGTATTTGATAATTTGATTTAACTTTAAGAAGTAAAGGCTCTTTTTTCAGACATCTTAAAAGATAAAAATCAATCATTTAAATAAAAAACCTGTTTTTACATCAAGACAGACAACGAGAAAGAAATTTTGAATAATTTTTCAACTCATGAAAATTATAGCTAGAGTATTGTATTGTACTTGTGTAAATATATTTTCGAGAACCAAGCGGTAAATATGTAAATGTTTATTTAAAAAATAATGATTATGCATTAATATCAAATTAATTTTTGAATTTAAATTAGTGGGAAAAATTTCGAAGCTATGTAATACAATTTGTGGAAAGGTTAATTCGTAATGCAATATGATGTAAAGCAAATTTTCAAAATCGGATATTAATAAGGGCGTAACATTAGGTGAATTGTTATACAAAATTTATGTGAGCAGTGAAAAACTAATAATTGCACAGCGAATTTCATCAAATGTGGATGATTGTGATGTGGTCTAAGACATATCGTACGATATTAGGCAAAAAGATTGCGTCATGAAAATTAGACGATAGGTACATAGAACAGCGAGAAATCAGGATATGTTAGGCCGGCGAATTTAAAGTTAGATTAAGATGCGATTCAAGAATTAAAAAATAAGAGTGATTACGAGAGTCGAGACTTTCTAATAATGCGATGACATGAGTTTTATGTAAACCTCATACAAAGAGAAAGAGTTGATTGAAATTTAAAGAAAAAAAAAGGTGTGGACCATCTATAACAATGATTTTCCTTCATCAAATTACGCTTTTTTGAAAGGATGATTGTTCAAAGCAATTAAAAAATAAAGAAAAACGTCTGTGTAAAAATATTTCGCCTTGCAAACCTAGTTGTTCTTCATATCCTAACACTATTCTTTGCTACCTACATTGGTATATTTCCTAACGAGTGCGCAAAGGTTTTTTGACAAAACTAAAATTCACAGTACGAATCGGAGGCGAGTGCTGTAATGAGTTTCATCAAAAAGCCTCTCCATATTTCGTTAGGTCACTTGCTATTTCCATCCGTTTTCTTTCTTTCACTTACTCGTTCGTTTATTGTCTCCTTTTTCTAATCTTGATAATCTTTGTTATTGATACAATAAACATTAATTGTCATTGAAAACATTTGATTAATTATATAATAAATTTTATATCCCATATTTTCATTTTGTACAAGATTACTTACATATTATGTCAATTGATGTAACAGTTCCACTTAAGTATCTTAGTACTCTTTGACATCTAACCAATCTTCCTCAGTAGAATTAGACTGCTTTCGCGAAAGAAAATTTGTAGCGAACGAAATGTCCGGTCGTGAAGCATTTGCCAAATAAGATATACATCCCATGGCTTCTCTATATGGAACATTTAATTTTCTTTTAGTTTTGTCCTTATCCTGGGTAATTTTCTTACCTTTAGCTTATCAAGTAATCATAGGTGGTCATGATGATTGCAATCTACCATACCAAACCTTTCTAAGACCATTTGAATGTATTCAGTCTGTTTAATAGTTAATATTATATCACATCTATATCTATTAATACACATTCCTAGAAACGTTTGGGTTCACCTAAGTTTTTCATTTGGAAAATTGAACTCACATGATCAATAATTTCTTTCAATTTATAGATCTAATAAATTATATTTCAAAGTTTATTAAGAGTGACACCTAAAAATCCAATCAAATAAATATATACATTTAATTATGACAAAGTTTCGCTTGTTTGCCTTCCAGCCTCATCAGGTCTTTTATTAAATTGTCAACTGATACAACAAATCCTTTATGACGACTTAAATAAATGCAATTATTTATTTGACGCCAAGAATTTACAGCATTGATGTTATCTAAACAAAATAATAGGGCATGTTTAGCAACTTTACGACTTCTTAAATGATCGCAATCAGATTATGAAATTAAATGAATGATTATGAATACGAATTAAATGAATAGAAATTGTTATAAGACTACTATTATTGTTTATTCAAGATATCCATAAATTTAACGTGTAGTTAGCAGATCACCTATTTCTGCGTATATTGGGTTGGGTTTATACAATGTTTTTTCCGAAATGAATATTTATTGGGTTATTGGTATAAAGATTTGATTATCATCTGAAATATATTATTTTGAACGTTCAATTAATGTACAAATTGAAATTTTTTGTTATCAACTACATCTGTTAACTCTATGTTTTAATAATTTTTTTTTAATAAACTAACTTTTTAAATAACCCAATAACCCATCTATTTGGAAAGACCATACAATAAAATTAGATTGTTTTTGACATATATATTAATAATTTTGAAAAAGTAACAGGGGTGCAATTAAAACGAGCAAGGGTTCAATTGTTTTGCCTTGTTTCTTTGCAAAAATATTAAGTATTAGTAAGGATATCGCAGTTGAAAAAAACGAAAAAATTATCATAGTTTTTAATTTTTTTTGGGACAACTGAAGGCGTTCAATTAAAATAATGAGCATTTTTGGAGGGTTCAATTAGAGATATTTCGAATGGTATTTTTTTTTCACTGTCCATTACACGTTGCAGGCTAGGGTAAGGGGGGTGTGTTACAGTCCGTATAGACTTCCCACGTGTGTTGAGTGCATCATGTGAAATTTGACCGACAAAGAAAGTGTAAGCGACAAAATAAAGTGTGTGTGTGTTAGTAGTAATAAGAAAAGTATTTTATTGAATATAGTATTTGTTGAAGTGCAGCTTACGCGCCGATGGAAGAACAAAAAGATTCGTCGGTAGTTCAAGGTGCATCGGCGGTGGCGACAAGTGTACATCAATCCAATGAATCAAACCCAGTTGTTGTTGATGCAAAGTACAGTAGATTCAATAATATTATAATTTGTTTATTTCTTCAACACTTCTGCAAGAAAATAACGACCGGTTTGACGCGCGCTCGGAAAAGCAACCGCGCTTAAAATCGCATTGCACCTATACCGAAAAACACTTAATCGCTTTAGCTTCGCTCGTACGGAAAATTTACACAAGGGTCATCATTTTGTCGCACTAGTATGAAAAATACTATGGCACGCGTGCGCGCGGCTACATACGTATTATAAGATGTGATATATATGCTCGTATGGATATATCAGTATATCTATATATTAGTATTTTCTAGGAATTACGATAATGCCGTATATATAGAACAAGAGTAGCAAGTTTTGTTTATAATTTTTTAAAATTGATTTGTTTTAGTATGATAAAATCTATAATTGATATTAAATATATGTGTGTGTGTGTGTGTGTGTGCGCGCGCGTGTTACAGATATCCATACAAAACAATTTAGAGTGGTACAAGGCAAAAAATGCTGGATTAAAACGCGTAAGTACTATATAAAAATTATACGCGAATAATTAATATTCTGTTGCAAACTATAAAAACAATATTATATATATATATATATATATATATATATATATATATATTATTAGAAACTATTTGCTGAAAGGAAAAGCAATAAATGGTTGAAGTGCGAATTGCACAAGCTTCAGGTGAAGTTAAACTTTGCAGTCGGATAAACAAACCATGCTTCTCAAGAAACTGTAAGTATATATATAAAATAAAATAAAAAAACAAGATTCATTCATTTGTAATTATCCTGTCAAATATAGTGGGTAGGATACAATAAATAGATAATACAAAATCATAAATATACTATAGTAATAGATATAATAAACGCATTAATAAAGTTTCGAGATAATGATACATAAATATAATTGCCTTTCTAAAGACTTTTCTTCTGAAAATATCAATGAGTATCGTAGAGTACTATAAAATAAAAAAAATGAAGTAATTATCTGGAATGGAACCTGAAAAAGTGCATTTCAAGTTGCACTAATGATTTTAAAGAGATGCGTCAAGATTTATAGCAAACAAAAGCGAACGAAAACAGCGCCGGTGGACTTCCCCCACCACTCCGTCGCGACGAAAAACATGAGTAATCTAACATTTTCACGAAGTTTTACACAGTCTTTAGCAAAAGTTTAAATAAGATATCTCACAATACAAGACATCTCAAGTTACTACTTCATGCGTTTTATTTTTTGATATGTAAATTCTAGCTCATTTCATTGTTGAGCAATAGGCCGTCAACTTAACAGCCTGTAATTTGATCAATTATTAACAAAATTAGATGATTCTTTTTGTAAATTAAAGTGGTATCGATGCTGCATTAATACCATATATAAAAAATATTCCAAAAGCTATCAAATAAGCCGATAAATTTCCTTTGACAATTAAGCCAATTTTGTAAAAAAAAATTTGATAATATTCTATAGTAAGTATATGTTAAACGATTGCCACCCTATAGATAGCGATCCTACCCCGGAATACAAACGGTTAGATAATTTGTCTGAAAGCTTACAAATGGATAGTTATTTAACTTATGGCTACCGGCTTCGAAGCTCGTAAGTTCCTTTAATCAAGAAATTCATTGAATGACGTGGAAATTCGATATCGTTAACAACTATATTTTGATACTGAATCAATAAATAAATACAATTTGTAGGCATTGAAAAAACAATATTGTCCACGTTCCCTCATTGACTCAACTTAAAAATAATACGATAGAGTAATCTTAATATACTCAAGTTACATTTATTTTTAGGTCATATAAATTAATTAAACATTATTACAAATATTTGAATTGTGAAAGTATGATACACTCGAAGTGCTTGTAGAATTATTTTCTTTATATTCTTGTACTTATAAAAATAGTTGTTACAGTGACGAAAACATTCTTTTATATTTGTAATAAACTGTGTTCATAATTAATTCTGATATAAATTTATTTATTGCCCATTATGCTATAAGTTTTAATAGAAGTTATTATTTTTATTTTAGTTTTCTTTTCAAAACATTAGTTTGTTGAAAAATGCATAACGAACATTTTACAGAATATTTAAAAAAAAATAATAAGCCAATGATTTTTCCCGAAAATTACTACAGATATTCAACTAACTTCTTTTAAAGTTAGATAAATGTTTTGATATTCTAAATTTTGAATTGAGAATTTTCTTATTTTCTCTTTTTTAAAAAAACGAACTTGAAACGCGGAATCGGACACGGTATGATGATAGTGTAACATCCCCACCCTTGCCGTTGGCGCGAACAAGGAATAATTTGTATTTAGTTGTAAGCGCGGGATGAATTTGAACGTGACTCGATAAATAAGGAATGAGAGCGTTCATTGACCGACTTTATAATTTGGGTAGCGTGGAAAATTCAAATGAAAAGAGAGATCAGTGATACTTCAAACTGCCAATTGCTTTTAATGATGTAGAATACAAGAAAAATGTCACAAGTTTCTCTCGTGAGGGCTCTGCTCTGACTGACTTGTCGTTGTCCTGGAGCGTCCTCCTCGGCGCTCCCCTCTGTCACTCCCAAAGGGGTAGGTTTAGCATCAACACCTCCAAAGAGAGGGAGGAGTAAGAGTTTTTTCGGCATCCAGTCATTTGATGAAGTGGGCGTCATCCTTTCTTCGAGAAAGGCCTCGAAGAAAGGATGCAGTAAAAAGGGAAAGTTTTCGCGGCACGTTCGGACCTACGTGCTTCATCCTTTATTGCCGGTTTAGAGCATTTTTTCTGCTGTTTGCTCCGATGCCAATCTTGCGCTCGCAATTTGTCCAGGTGAGCAACATGTGTAGCGCAGACGTCGGCGCGCTCGAGTAGATGCCGTAGTCGAGATTTATTGTAGTGCAATAAATCTTTCTTTATTCGTTTGTTTTTTTTTTTTTTTTCCCTTTGAATATTCGTAGTAAGAGTTGCATTTTCAAGTGACCATTTACACGTTTTCGCTTATATTATCGACGTTCATAAATCTCGCGGGTGTACATATGCTGTTTGCGCTTGCGCCTTATTTCATACCTGTCATATACATATGTTATAGACGCAACGTGACGTGTCCGTTCGTCACAATAGAGATACAGCCACAAGTGTACAGCAGACCTAGATGCGTTACGAATAGGAAAAAAATAAGTTTAGGATAGGTGACCGAACGCTCATCCCTACTCCCTGGTCATTCAATTCAAGTCAGCCGCCGTCGCGAGTACATAGTATTGGGCAGCACTTGCAGTCTTGCACTTCTATCTAATCTAATCTTCAAGCAACACCCACTTACGAAAGTATTTTCTACAGTATTCTTTTGCAAACTTTGTAACTAATTCGACTCTTCCACCTTCAGTTCTATACTAAAGTGTAAGTACTAAGTGTTCACTAAATTTTTTTACAAGTTTCAATAAAACCGGTGTTCACTCATGAGATTTGGCAAACGTTAAGTTAAGGTCACAAAGTGCCGGTACGTCGTCTAACGATCGTCATTAAATATCGCACCAAATACTCTTACACAAAGATTCAATATATATTCCACGCTATAGATAGCGTATTTGTAGAGAAAAAATGTAGCGTTGCGGCGTGCAGATTGAAATAATTGAATGTCGACATCCGTATAATTGACAGTTACCGACTGTCAATTAATATAACATATATTCACGCAAGCACTTTCCGCTCTCGATGCAATTGCAAGTCAAATTGTCTAACGGCTCTTATTCTCTCGCGTAATTTCTGCAGATTCTTGAAAAATGCCATCCTACAAGCTGACTTACTTCCCCGTAAAGGCTCTTGCCGAGCCCATTAGATTCATCTTCAGCTATGCCGGAGTTGACTTTGTCGACGATCGTTTCGACCGTGAGGATTGGCTAAACATCAAGCCGAGTAAGTAATTAACGACGCTAATAAAAGAGCTCTATTTGGTATAATACAATTAATTGCACGCCTACTGCGTGTTTAATTTGCCGTAGCTACTCCATTTGGTCAGGTGCCGGTATTGGATGTCGATGGCAAAAAGGTCAATCAGTCGACGGCGATTGCACGTTATCTGGCCAAACAGCACGGTCTTGCCGGCAAAGATGATTGGGAAAACTTACAAATTGATGCTACCGTCGATACCATTCATGATCTTCGTGCTAGTGCGTTTTCGTTTGTCATGTTAATTTTCAATAAAAATCTCATCATTAACTATGGTAAAAATATGGATATTTGCAGAAATTGCTGCACACCACTATGAAAACCAACCTGAAGCAAAGGCCCAAAAATTAGAGGCAGCTAGTGAACTTGTACCTTTTTACATTGAACGCTTGGATCAGCAGGTCAAAAATAATGGCGGCTACTTTGTCGGCGGCAAATTAACCTGGGCGGATATAACTTTTGTTGCATTGTTGGATTACTTGAATTTTATGGCCCAATACGACATCATTAAGAAAGCTGAAAACTTAAAGGCACTCAGGGAAAAAGTATTATCACAACCCGGTATCAAATCTTGGGTTCAGAAACGACCGGATACTGAAATGTAATTGATTACTCATAAAGAAAAATAAAAAATATTTTTATTCTTTCAGAAATTTTTTCAATACAATAAATAAACATAATAAAAATAATTGTTTTCAAATTTATTACCTTCGAGAAGTCAGTTGATAATCAAATTGCGCTCTAATACAAGGTAGCGATCACAGCGCTTTTAGTTTGTTTGCGCGGGAATACACGGGAAACGTTCCATTGTTGCCGCAAATGTGATTATATTTAGTAATCAAGTGAAATTTAATAAAATCAAAGTTAGTTAGCAGTTTTAAATACACAAATCTTAACTTTTATTGTAAAAATTTGTTACAGTGATATTTATTGTGTAATTTAGAGGTTTTATTTCGTTAAGAAAGTGAAAATGTCGAGTCCCATGCGAGCACCGCGTACCCCGACTAGGGATAGAACTCCAAGGACTCCTAGAACTAGGACTTCAAGACAAGTAGATGAATCATCTCCAAGCACACAGAATTCAGTTAACGGGGTAACTAATGGAACACCCACTCGAAATGGTACTCCTAGCAGGAGACAAGGTATTAAGCTACTCAATAGGTTTAATCTATAAAAAGTGTATGCAACTCGACGAATAAGTTCTTGAATTCTATAGAAATGACTTAATTATTAGGGATTGCCGGTTCCTCTGATACCCCTCTTAGGTGGGGTGCCAATCGACGAACCCAAGAAACAATTGCTGCTTCTTCCGAAGGACCATCCTCTGTTCCTCCAGCTTCATCACCAAATCGAATCCTAATGACAAGTCCACTGCCTCAAGGAATGACAGAGATAGATTTATCTTCTCCTTTAAATTATGGTACACCTAGCTCTATAGGCTCCATTCGAACTCCAAGAAGTGGCATCAGGGGTACACCAGTTCGTCAAAGGCCTGACATAAGAATTGATAAAAGAGTGAGACAGCTCAATGTTGGGTCCAGTGTAAGTCGGAAAAAGCTTCAAATTTTAATTTATAAACATTATTTATGATTAAAAAGGTAATAAATACTAAATTGTACAATGGTAGATTCCAGAAGAAGTAGGCGTTGCTCCTATATCATCAGAGAATGAAAATTTGGCTGGGCCTCAACTTGTCATCTGGGGAACTGATGTTAATGTTAGTCGTGTTAAAGACCAATTCAAAAGATTTATTCAGCGTTTCATTGATCCAGATGCAGAAAATGATGAATTACCAGAAAGTTTAAACGTTTCTGAGCCACTGTACATGCAAAAACTTCATGAAATCAATACTTTGGAAGAACCATACATGAACATAAATTGTGCCCACTTGCAAGCCTTTGATGATGATCTGTCTAAGCAGTTAATCTGTTATCCTCAAGAAGTTATACCAGCAATGGATATGGCTGTCAATGAAATGTTCTTTGAAATTTATCCAGCAGCTGTATTAGAACATCAAATACAAGTACGGCCATTTAATGCTGCTAGAACCAAAAGTATGAGATTGCTGAATCCTGGAGATATTGATCAGTTGATAACTATCACTGGAATGGTTATCAGAACTTCCACTATTTTACCAGAAATGCGAGAAGCTTTTTTCAAATGCATCATTTGCTCATTTGTTAGTATGGTTGAGCTTGATAGAGGTCGTATTAGTGAACCAACAGTTTGCACTAATTGTAACAATAATTACTGCTTCTCTTTGGTACACAATCGCTGTCACTTCTCAGATAAACAAATGATAAAGTTGCAAGAGTCTCCAGATGATATGCCTGCTGGACAAACACCTTATACTATCATAATGCTTGCCTATAATGATTTAGTTGATGCAGTAACTGCTGGTGACAGGGTTGCAGTTACTGGAATATATCGAGCTTCTCCAATTCAATGTAATCCAAGAACATCAAATCTTCGTGCAGTTTATAAAACACACATTGATGTAGTTCACTTTAGAAAGCAAGACTCAAAGAGGTAAATAATGGAAAAATTATTAAAATTGACTTTTGTTCTACATGTTTACTCTATTGGTATATTTATATGCAGGTTGTATGATATGGAAGATGGCAAAGAGCATGTCTTTCCTCCTGAGAGACTCGAAGTACTGAAAACTTTGTCAACAATGCGAGATATTTATGATCGACTTGCAAGGCAAATGGCACCCAGCATTTATGAAAATGAAGATATTAAAAAGGGAATTTTATTGCAATTACTTGGAGGTACCAAGAAAACTCATACCTCATCTGGTAGAACACATTTTAGATCAGAGATTAACATTCTGCTTTGTGGTGATCCTGGTACCAGCAAATCTCAGCTGTTACAGTTTGTTTATAATTTAGTACCTCGCTCTCAGTACAGTAGCGGAAAAGGTATCTTTTATTTAAAAAATAAAAGTGCTATTGCTGTATAAAACCAACTTTCAAATTTAAAACTTAAATAATTGACCTAATTCAAATTCCAGGATCCAGTGCTGTTGGTTTAACTGCTTATGTAACAAAAGATTCTGAAACCAAACAGTTAATTTTAGAAACTGGGGCGTTAGTATTGGCCGACAATGGAATATGTTGTATAGATGAATTTGATAAAATGAACGACAGTACACGATCTGTACTCCACGAAGTTATGGAACAGCAAACTTTAAGTATAGCTAAAGCGGGAATTATTTGCCAGCTCAATGCTAGAACAAGTATCTTAGCTGCTGCAAATCCATGTGAATCTCAATGGAATAAAGATAAAAATGTAAGCATAGAAAAATGCACAAATTCAATATTAAAATTAATTAACAATAATAACATGATCCGCCGCTTTTATTCAGGTTGTCGATAATGTTCAGCTTCCACATACGCTCATGTCGCGATTTGATTTGATCTTCTTGATGTTAGATCAGCAAGATGACAAATTTGATAGAAAGCTTGCCAAGCATCTCGTATCCCTATATTGGAAAAATGAGCTTGAGGACGAAGATGAAGTGATTGACTTAAGCATTTTACGTGACTACATTGCCTATGCTAAAGAAAACATTCACCCCACACTAGGTGAAGAGGCTCAACAACGATTAGTCCAATGCTATGTAGATATGCGACGTATCGGAAGTGGTCGCGGACAAATTACTGCATATCCTCGTCAACTTGAATCGCTTATACGTTTGTCTGAAGCTCATGCTAAAATTCGTTTTAGTCCAGTAGTTGAAGTTGAAGATGTCGAGGAAGCTTACAGGTATGTTTAATGATATTTTTCTGCTAACGGTTGGATGCCATTATTTTTTCTTACGAAAATTTAATTAACAAATTTATTCATGTAGATTACATCGCGAAGCTTTAAAACAGTCCGCAGTTGATCCGCAGAGCGGAAAAATAGATATTGATATTTTAACCACCGGTATGTCAGTGTCTGAAAGACAACGAAATTCTCATATTAAAGAGTTGTTGTGGAAGTATATCGAATCCAAAGGAAAAGTGCCTACACTTAATTATCAGAAACTGTTATCTGAATTTAAAGAGAATACTACAGAGTTTGTAAGTATAGATTTTATATTAAACACACTACATCTTTGTACTAAATAAATAAATCAAAATATTAATAATTTCAGTTGATAACTCGAAGTAAATTTGAGGATGCTCTCAGAAATTTGCAAGATGATGGAAAACTCATAGTTATGAGTAAAAATACAATTAAGATTATTTCTAAAGTGTAATTTTCTTTTATAAAAGTTAATGTTTAATGTTTTAAATTTACGGACTTATTACAGCTATATTAGTGTAACAAAATATGATTATTTATTTATCTATATACAATTTACACCTTAATGATTGCAAGTACCTTTTTATATGTTAAAATAAAACGAATCTTCTTTTTTGACTCGTATATGTTTATATAAGCAATTAAATGAAAAGTCAACATTTTGACAAATTTTTTATATCTTACGTAATTATTGACTTTAAAATATACGATAATTTAATAAATTCCTTCGTAAGATTAAATATAAATTAAAGTTAAGTTAATTACCAACTTAATTAATTTGTAGTTAAATAATCATTCAATTTTTAGTCATGCACATTATCTTGTTAAAAAATAAATAAACATAAATTGATAACATTCTTGACAATATAATGCTTGAATTTTAATTCTGACAAAAATATCAATATGAAATATTAATGTGATTGCGCGATTTCCGAAAAGAATTCTAAAATATTTTGAATAGTAAATTCTAATGTTACATTACTATCAGGATAACAACGTTGAATCAATTCTTCTATGTGTTTATACTGAGCAATAAACTCTCCTTGCATTTCTCGCCAGACGACCTTGAATCAATTGGACAATTAATATAATATTAAGACGTACAAAATAATGAAATAATATTTATATTACCTGCAATAAGTTTTCTTCCTCACATAAATGTTTTTCAACTTTTCTGTACAGATTTTCGAGACCTTTTTTCACTTCTCTCGCTGGATACTCCTTCACTACTCTTCTAAGCTCTTGTCTACTGAAAGCCATTTGATAGCTTATCTCTGATTCCTTAACACCAGCTCCCACTTTTGCTTGAACGCCGTCAAAAAAGAACTATAAAGTTGGCAAAATTTGTTATTTAACATTGAAGACGAATAATTGTTGGAAAATACGGTACACAATAACATACGTTTAATTTTTCTAAAGGTCTTCCAAAATACCGAGTAACATAAGCTTTTAACGCTTCTTGATATTTTTGTTTAGCTTCTTTACGTTCATGGTCTAAAACTGATATCTTTAGTTGCGATAGAAGATCATGCAAGTGATGAAAATTTTCTGCAATAAAAATATTATTTGTAAATTAAAGTTTAAATGAACCCGGAAGATATTTTTCTACAGATATTTAACATTCAGCATACCCATTTTAACGACTTCTGCAGGAGTTTTGTGATGCTCTGTACTATGCGTAATGATAGCTTCAAACATTGTATAAATTAGTTTTGTATACCATTTTTCCAAATCTACTTTTCTATCGGAATTTTTAAAAATATTTTCTGCAGTTCTGGCAAAAGGTCCAAAGTGTTCGACGTATGACAAAATTCCGCATTTAGTTTTTCTATTAACTTTCGTATCCAATATAGATTGCTGTTGCATTTGCATAAATTTATCAAATGCTCTTTTAGCTTGAACAAGAGCTGAACCAAAAGTCATGGAGAGAAATGACCCAGTGTCCTGAGCTGACATAACGTGCTGAGATAGACGGACCAAAGTGTACATGCACCAACTGAAATAAATTTTTAAATACTAATGAAACTGGTAATAAAAAATACAATAATAGCAATTAGTAACAAACTTACAAACTGTCAATCTTCTCAAGGAAATTGATCAAACTATTTAATTCCATTTCTAAAGATGGAAATATTGCTGCCATTATCGTTCTAACTTGTTCATTGACTTGACGCTCCAATTTGGAAGTTTCATTAATATTAGTTGAACTAGGACTAGCAGTAGAAAGATGATTGGTATCATCAGACCCACTGTTACCACTGCTAACACTACCGCATTCTTCTTTGTTCAATTGATTACTTATCTGTTGAAACAAGTAAATGTCGCTAATTAAATTAGATGAAAATATTTCATTCGTATTCAATTTTATTACGTTTATTTGTGAAGATATTGCTGAGTCAAGATGGAGAAAAGAGACGCAAAAAGCTTGCTCAGCTAAACAGACAGGCTGTAATTGAGATAATACACTATCTAGTACAGAGTCTAATAAAGCTCCTTCTCCCTGTGGTGCCCAAGTTTCATTTCCAAGAAGACAAATAGGTGGTTGAGTTGTGGCTATAAATGCATCAGCATCACTTTTAGGTGTTGAGCTGCCACCAGATTTTCCCATTAAATGGGCTATATATATATTAAATATAACAAACAAATTTAACAGTGTTAAATAACGTTCTATAAATAATAACATAAGCAATAACATAGGTATTAAAGTAAAATATTTTACTTACAATGGTATTGATGATGCTGAAATCGTTTTGCAATAAGACAGTCCTTAGCTTCTTCAAAGAAAATTTTAAAGTTTCTTTGATATAAAGTACCCATAGTTTTTGTATACACTTTTGTTAATTGGGTAAAAGCTTTATAATCCAATGCTCTTAAAAGTCTCATTAAGTCTGTGTATGGGTCCAATTCTTTTTGAATACTTTGATGCATGAATAGTTTTAAATCATTAGCAGAATTTTTCGAAGAGGGCGTTGATTGTTGAGTATTAGATTGAGCAACTATTTCGCTTATGTCATTTCCCTGTGAAATGGTAAATAAAATTATAAATATATAAATTATATTTATAATTTTATTTACCATGATAAAATACGAAGGGATTTCCATACCAGATGTATAAATAGATTATTAAGATGACGAGCGACAATCAAAGAAAATTTAGCTTTCAGTTTATCCAGTTTCTTTCTCTGTTCTGCTACAGCACTCAATTTGTCTAAACCCAATGGCAAAGGATATGAAATCGCCTTCAGCAAATGAGCTCCAGCAATTGCCAGTTCATCTTTGTATTCAGGAAGTTCAGCTTCATTTAAAATTTTTTGATGTTCAGGAAATATTGAAAGCTGTGTCTAAAATACAAATAAAAACAAAAATAGTTAGAAATGTTTTTTATAAATATACTGCTACAATCAAAAGCAATAAATTTCACTTACAATTACTATATCTAATTGCTCTAACAATAATCTTGCATTATGATTAGCAACATGAATTGCTTGATTTTTCTGACCAACTCGTTCCATAGCTTCTCTAATTCTTCCAAGTGCTTCATCATATACAGTAAGCTGTGCTTCAACTTTAGATGCTTCACCAATTGCTGCCTCTATACCATTCATTAATTGTGTCACTTGTGGTTCAGATGCTAATACTGATTGAATATTTTCCTAAAACATTTTTTAAACTTCTATTATTATATTGCTAAGCAGAATTTAAATAAATTAAATTTTCCACTTACACCATCAAGTACTGATAGATCTTTTGACAATGTTTCCATAAAAAGCTCTGCATTAGAAACTGCATAGTAACAATTTTCCATTAAAGATGCTAAATCATTTGTTTCTTTATCAGTAATTGGTTGGTATTCAGGTATAGCTATAGGAGATTGTAAAAAATCTGAAATAAATGAAAATATATTAGTTATATATTTTCAAAAAAGCATAATTCATTACAGCTGAAAATTTTACCATTGCCATTGGTATACTCTTTAACAATAACATCATTAGGAATAACAATTGATGGTTCAATATTCATCCACTCTTTTGGTATATTTTTGAATTCTGGCCTCTGTGGTAAACCAAATGAGAATGTGTAGAGATTTATTATAAAATTTTTTCTTTCCTGTGCATTGGTAGTTGACCATTTGTAAATTTTATCAATATGCAATTCCAAATCCATTGAATCTAGACTAACACCATCAACAGTTTGAACATCAGATAAAAGCCAGGATTGCTTCTTCTTGAATCCACTTTTGTCATTGCTGCTTTTAACTTGGTAGATAGTATAAGTTTCTGGAGAATCCAGTGATGAAACTAAACATAGAAAGCTAGTTTTCTTCTTTTTATAAGCTTTACTAACTCTACAGATACTAATAATTTTTTCATCGCTTAGAGTGAAAATTTCTCTCTGCAAAGTATGTCTTGTAGCTGCCATTTTTAATTCGATGATTATAACACAATAAATAACAATAACTGGTAATTAACAAATACGAATTTGTCAACAAATTAGGTAATTTCAATATATATTAAACTATTCTCAGAATACACTTTACCATCAAACAGTTAAGTTCATGTCATACACCGTGGTATACTTAATGTAAATGTAATCTTTATAAATTTAAAAAATGTGCTATAATAATTGCACCTCTTCATAATATGTAACCCGCTGAAAGGGGCCGTATACTTGTCGGATTGCAGCCGAATTGACAGTTGTTTCTAAAGGCGCATTTTCAAGTAACGAGATGTTATCTAAATTAGTGTTTATTGAACGCAGCGCATTGACCTGATTGACCAACGCACAGTCGGTTTGGACAAACGCGGTTCAGAGTTATTTGTCATTTAGATTCCTAAAATATATGCAAATAATTTTTTAGATTGCTTCATGGTATTTAATGTTTTTCCGACTTCTGTTTTAAAACAGTTTTTATAGAACTTTTTTAGATAGATTAAATATGAATTTGGAATTACTGGGTAAGAAACCTTTGTTAACCTATTAATTATTTAGTTATACGTTAATGAGCATTTTTATTTTCAGAATCATTTGGTCAGAACTATCCAGAAGTATGATTTTTTATTGTGTGCTGTTATTAATTGCTTTATATTCCAGTTTTTTACTTTAGTAATTATTATTATTTTAGGAATTTGATGGAACTTTAGATTGTATCTCACTCGCTGTCACTTGTGCATTTAATAAAAGAGGCACATTACTTGCTGTTGGATGTAATGACGGTCGAATTGTAATTTGGGATTTTTTAACTAGAGGTATCGCCAAAATTATCAGTGCTCATGTTCATCCTGTATGTTCTCTGAGGTATTTTTCACACAAAACTCATTCAAATTTTTCATGAACACGAGTTTAACATGAAAAACATTTATACAATTTTACCATTACAGTTGGGCTAGAAATGGTCGTAAGCTTCTTAGTGCTTCAACAGATAACAATGTTTGTATTTGGGATGTATTATCAGGTGAATGTGAACAAAAATATAGATTTCCATCACCAATTTTAAAAGTTCAATTCCATCCAAGAAACTGGACTAAATTTTTAGTATGCCCTATGAGACATGCCGCTGTTATGGTTGACATTCAAGGTTCTCATCAAGTTATACCACTTGATCAAGATGTAAATAATTTATTTTTTATCCCTGTTATTTAAAAATTTCTTTAATTTGAAATTTGCATTTTTTACAGAGTGATTTGAATATTGTTGCTTCTTTTAATAGGCGTGGTGATTATATTTTTACTGGCAATGGTCGTGGTAGAATTCTAGTCCTCGATGTTGAGTCTTGTTCAGTTAAAGCATCTTTTAAAATATCACAAGGTACAGCAAGTAATACAGCAGTTAAAAGTATTGAATTTGCTCGCAGAGGGGAATGTTTTTTAGTAAATACTGCTGATAGAGTTATAAGAGTTTATGACAGTGCAGAAGTTTTGGCATGTGGACAAGATGGTCAACCAGAGCCTATTCAGAAACTACAAGATCTTGTAAATAAAACAACATGGAAAAAATGTTGTTTTTCAGGCGATGGTGAATATGTATGTGCTGGTTCAGCAAGACAGCATGCTTTATATATTTGGGAAAAAAGTATAGGTAACTTGCAGAAAATTTTACATGGAACAAAAGGAGAACTTTTACTTGATGTTGTGGTAAATTTTTCTTTTAATTTGCTTAATTTGTGTTTGTATATAATAATTATTTTTTCATTAAAAAATTGTATAATTGCAGTGGCATCCTGTAAGACCTATTATTGCATCAATATCTTCTGGAGTAGTTTCAATTTGGGCACAAAATCAAGTAGAAAATTGGTCTGCTTTTGCTCCAGATTTTAAAGAACTTGATGAAAATGTAGAATATGAAGAACGAGAAAGTGAATTTGATATAAGTGATGAAGATAAGTCAGTTGTACAAGGAGAGGAGGCACAGGATGAAGAAGTGGAAGTAGATGTTTCAGCTATTGACAGGGTAGCAGCTTTCTGTAGTTCAGATGAGGAAACTGAAGATCAAGAATCATTACATTTTATACCGATTTCTCCTGAAGTTGAGGAAAATGAGGAAATACAACCTCCTATTCATGAAGTACCAACAAAAAAACATGGACTTCATGATATTGACTTGAAAGGTGCACCCACTGATGGTAATTATACTGTAATTGCATTTTACTGATTTACAAAATAATCATTCAAGTACTGATTTTCAATATCTTTGTAGTTATTCATCCGTTATTCAATAAAGGGAAAGACAAACCTGCTGCTAAAAAAGGAAGACCAAGATTAGATAATCGGAAAGGAAAATAAATTGTATTAATTTACTGAATTTTAATTAACATTATTGTACATAATTCAATTAGAAAATATTTTATAGTAAAGATTTATATACAACAATTTTTTAATAGAACTGATCGTTTTTACTAAAATTGGAAAAAACATACAAAAAAGTTTCGTATTTTCAATGTTTGAATTTTTTTTTTCAATAAAAAGAATAAACGTTGACCAAAGATAACCTACGGAATGTATAGAGTATATTTACGTTTAACTAGATAAGCGACACACGCATACGTGCATGTATGTAAGTTTGTTTGTATTTTGCTTGAACCAAGCAAATGGAAGAGCGATTGTATTCTAACCTAATTTTTTTCTTTTAATTTTAATCATTCAATTTTTAATAAAAAATAATAATTTAAATCGTTAGAGGCATTTTGTGAATTTTCCATGGATAATCTGACAAAACAAGTAAATATAATTTATTATTTTATTTTTATACGTAAATCTTGATTTTTATATAAAATCATTTCAGATAGAAGAAATAGAAGCTCTTACAGCTATCTATGGCTCAGAGTTCCAAATTGAAGATGGAATGAATAGATCTTACAGTATAAAAATTGTAAATGGATGCAATAGTAATTTATATGTAAAATTGTATGTGAAATTTACAGAGTCTTATCCTTCAGAATCACCTCCAACATTTGAAATTTCAGCACCACATCTACCTCATGAAACCAAATTACATTTGAGTAATCAATTGGAGGATGTTTATTTGTTGAGTACTAAACATAGTTGATTCCATTTCATAGTAAAACCTTTATTTGTTTTTAATTTTAAAAGTAATATGCCTTTATCAGATCAAACATTGGTCAAAATGTTATTTTTCAATGGATAGAAAGAATTAGAGAAGAATTATACAACTACTCTCCAAATGAAACAGATATAAAAGAGGAAAATCACGTAACTAAAACCCCTAAAGCACCAATTGATAATAATATTATAGAAAACTTTAAATGTCCATCAATTACACATGGTGAAGTCATCTTTGATAGAAAAAGTTCTTTCCAAGGGCATACTGCTATTGTTTTTTCTGTTGATCAAGTAAAGTGAGTCAAAATTTTTTAAATTTTGTTATAAATGTCACTTTAAAATCATTAAAATAGCTTGTTGCTTATATTTTTCTGCAGACTTGTTTTGAATAAACTAAAGGAAAACAAGAAAATACTCCAAGCAACGCATAATATGTATGCTTATAGAATTTATAATGAAAGTACAAAGTACTTTTTACATGACTGTGATGACGATGGCGAAGCACAAGCTGGTCGTAGATTGATGCATTTGCTAGAGGTGACTTTAATTTCACTTTATTTCACTGATATCACGTAATTTTACTCATAGTAAATATTAAAGTATATTTTCCCCGTTTGAAATTACAGATTATGGATGTAAAAAATCTTATAGTTGTAGTTTCTAGATGGTATGGTGGCATTCATCTTGGACCTGATCGTTTTAGGCACATAAATAATGCGGCTCGTCAAGTTTTAACTGCTGCCAATGTAATAAAAAATATAGAAAACAAATAAGTATCGGGAGATTACTAATGCATACGATTAATGTAAAAAGTTCATATTTTTATAAAAAAAAATTCTGTTTTCTTAATTCTTAAAACAACTGTTTTGTACATTTATAAACAGAATAAAAGGCAATTATTTATATAGAAACATTTGGTTTGCATTTTACGGTCATGTGTCTCCGGAAAATGTCATAATTATTCGCGTATATTTTGATTGCACAGGCGTCAACGTGCTTGTTTGCCATGCTGTTCAAGCAAAATTGATTTTAGTTTTTTAATAAAATATTCTAGGGGTACTGACGTAGAAATTAATTACAGTAGGTGTCGAGATCACCATGGTTACGAACTTGAAGTTTGATCGAATTCTCTGACTATCGCATACTCTTGATTGTTGCTTGTACGCTACCAGCTACCATTAAATCAACGATGTAATTACTTTTAAATAAATTTGCGTGAAATCATGGAAAATACGGCTGAAAAAGACGTGGGTTTTCTAGACGAAAGCGACGACAATGAATACCAGCCGAAATATTCAGTGCGTTATCGTGAAAATGTTTCACCACCGATGCAACAAAAATGGATATCCAACGTAGACGAGAATTTAAAAATCTTGGATCCCGATGATCCATTGATGAAGAGATTTCAAGATGCCCTTAAATCACATTTGCTACGCATAGACAACAAGTTGTCTGAAGAAATACGCGAGCTCGTGAGTATTGCACGTAAATTATGCGTAGATGGTCCAAGTTATGATTATTGTTTTACAAACGAATATCTAACACTCCACATGACAGGAGATAGCAATCAAAGATGCTAATAAGACAAGGGAGGACGAAGGCGTTGCCCTTTACGATGTGCAGCAAGAGGCCGCTCGACAGGAAGCGGCAATCGAAAATTACAAAGATATGCTGGCCGAAGTCATCAATTTGAGATCGGACACTGAAGAGCGGCTGAAAATCATCAAAGAGACCCATAAAAAGATCAACGACGAGTTTCAAGGTAAAAAGTCGAAAGCAAGCAAGTTATTACAGAGCATTGAGAGCCTCGACATGCTTCAGCGGCAATTTTCCAAGTGGCAGGACGAATTGTCCGGCAACGTCACCATCTCCCAAAGAATATCCGAGAAGGATGCTGCCGTGCAGCGCGAGCTGCTTTTTCAAAAGCAGCAGAAAGATTACATCCTGTACAAGCTCGAGGATGAGGTCTGGAGGCTTCAAAGCGAAATCAGAGATATCGACGAGCAGCTGCAGATCAAGGATCAGGAAAAAATTGCTCTGAGCCAAACGATAGCCGACGCGAACGCTGACCTCGAGGGCTTGAAGAAAGAACATAAAACTCTTTATAGCGCGTGGAACAGCGTTCTCAATCTTATAAGTCAACGGGATAAAATAAACGAAGAGATTATCGTTGAGCAAAGGTACGGCTGAAGTGACGCTTGCGAATACCATTGTTCGAGATAACAAACTCCGTAGTAATAAATTTCACGTTGTAGGAAAATTCGCGATTCCTTGCAAAATTTGCAAGCGCAGGTAGACAAGCTGAAGAAAGACTCTTCAAAGGAAATGGAAAGCAACGAGCGGCTCACAGCTTTGCAATCGAGAATCGGCGAAGAGATAAAAACAGTCAAGAAGCTTTATGACGCTGACAAAGACAAATACATGCATTTGGAACTGAATTTCGTCAAAGTATCAAAGCTCGTAGAGCAGAGTGAGAAAGAATTCAATGTAGTCCAGACGGTACGTTCAGAAATTTTCATTGCAAAATCTTTGCAATCTTTGTAATTTTATTTGAAAGTGGCAACTATTTTCAGGAATACGACTCGATCGTGCACGAGGAAAAATCGTTAATCAAAGAATTATCCAAATACGAGAATCAGAAAAGAGAATTGGAAGATGATGTAATAATAAAATTGGATGACAAAGTCACTCATGACAAAGCGATACGACATTTAAATAAGCTATTGCACGAATCTAAAGATTTCAATTTAGAAAACGAATTAAATTTAACTCGATTAGAAAATGCTTACGGCAAATCTTTGTTGGAATTGGAAAAGATCAATGCTCTTCTTGACAATGAAAAATTTGATTTAGATGTCGCTGAAAAAAGAAATTTTGAAAAACAAAAGGATATTGAGAAGTTGCAAATAGAATCGAGAAATTACGATATGTTATTAAAGCAAAAGGAACGAAAAATAGTTTTACTCAACAAAAAAATTGAGGAGGTAATGTAGAAAAATTATTCTTTTTTTTCTTCAATACAATTCATTGATAAATTTATACTTGCAGATATTAGTTAGTACAGGTAAAGAAGAATCAAACCCTTTAGATTTAAAAATCAAATCCATGGAAAAAAATATTGAGGAAATTGAAGGCAAAATAAAAAGAGCACAGCAATTTTGGCTGCGCCAGCAAGGTTTCATGTTTTCATTGAGCCAACAAAGAGATTTACAAATGCAAGAATTAGGCGTCATAAGTAAAGAAATAATGTTAATGGAGCAAAAAAATATGAAACTAGAAATGGAGCTTGAAAAACAGGAAAAAGAAGAGGTCAACATGAATAGAATAATGAACGCGTTACAGCAGAGATTGCTACAAATAAATATTAGACTCACGTCTCAAAAGGAAATGAAAAATGAACTAGAGGATAAAAATAACATGGTTAAAAACGAATATTTAAAGTCCCTCAAAGATGCCGAAATGGAACTTATTAAATTACAATCTGATATTAAAGAATTGAACGATAAAAAAATTTCGTTAAAAGAAGAGCTTAAATTTTCTCAGCAAGAGAGTCTTTCGTGGGAGAAAAAAGTATTAAATGAATAAAAGAACACTTTTTATCCAATTTTAAATTAATTTTACGCAAACTTATTAATTTATGTTTTAGGTGCACTTGGCAAGTGAGACTACTAAATCTTACAAAGAGGAAAGAAACGCAGGCGGTGATATTGCATTGATGAAAAGTGAAATACATAAAATGGAAATGCGTTTATCTTATTTGCGAAAAGCTCAAGAGAAACTTGTTCAAGACATGGAGTTTTGCATATCTAGAAGAGATAATATAATTGACGAAGCTATGGCAAGAGAGAAAAAAAATCCAAAAAGTCAACACAATCAAAGAATAGTACTCAGGAAAAGATTAGATGATCAGAAAATGAAAATCAAACAAATTAATAAAGTAACTTTGGAACTCATGAATGAAAACTATATTTATTTATCAAATGCATATAATAAACAAACTAAATTTTCTAGGAGATGAAACAAATGGATAACAAAATTGCAAATGTTGAAGCTGAACAGAACAAACTACTGGAATATCTGAATGAAGGTCAGAAATTGTTGAGAGAAAATGAAGATATTGTACCAGACATAGAAAAGCAAATCATTGAAGCTGAGCTTATCAAACATCACGTATGTTTTATACATCTTTTGTAATTATTTCTTGAAACAAACATGCAGTTTGAAACGTTGTTAATGAGTTGATTATTTGTTGTAGAATTTGGAAGTACTTGTAAGGAAGCAACGGAAAGTAAATATGCTCCGTGACTTGAAGAATGGCTGCTATAAACTACTTATAAAAAACGAAATAGCTGTGAATGATGAATGGCAAAAGCAGCAAGAGATTAATGGTTCTTTACAGCAAATCATGAAACAAACCGAACATGATTTTCCTTTATTAAAAAATGAAATAAGGAAAATATTATTAACTTTAGAAACCTCGTAATTTTTACGGAAAAATTGTAAAGCTCGTCGTGCGAATTGTAATAGTGCCTATTTTCATAAAGTATTATAAGTACATGGTTTCACGATTTGTGAGTTATTATTTTTCTAACAAAACATATAAATCAGAAATCACTTTTTTCAATTTATTTTAATTCTTCTACTCTGCGTAATGTCATCCAACGTACTAAATGATAATTTCTTTTACCAGTTCTTATAAGTGTTACATTGTTTGGTAATATATGAACACGTTGTTTTATGACAGTTTCTAAATCAGTAACTCTTTCATAATTTATGTATAAACCACCAGCTTTGATTATTCTGACAGCATCTCTTTCAGTCTTGAAACAATTTGCTTTCATCGCTAGATCAAAGACTGTCATTTCTCCATTTGGGACCAAATCTACAATGTGAGCACCCTCAAATGCTAAAGCAATCTGATCTTGTGTCATTGTTGATAATGATTCAATTGATTTATCATACAATAATAATGTTGCATTTTGAGCAGCTAATAATCCTTCCTCTGAAAATTTATAAATTTGTTCAGTATATTTTAAAAAAATTATTCACAATTAGAAGTAATTAATTACCTCCATGCACTAATAATGTAACATGCTCTGCTAATATCTGTTGAGCTTTTCTTAAATCAGGTTCTTTTTCATGTTCTTTCATAATATAAGTAATTTGTTTAAGAGGTAAAAAAGTAAAAAGTTTCAAATAGTTTTCAACATCAGCATCAGCTGTCCTGATAAAGTATTGGTACATTTCAAAACTAGATGACTTGTGGTGTGATAGCCAGACAGCATTATTAAGAGATTTTCCAAATTTCTTTCCTCCTTCTGCTGTTATTAAAGGTAATGTAAAACCAAAAACACGGTTTTTTTCAGTTCGACTGATCAATTCATGTCCTGCTGCAATGTTACCTAATTGATCACTTCCACCAATTTGAAAGCAACAACCATAATTTTTTAATAAACACAACCAGTCATAAGCTTGCAAGATTTGATATGTAAACTCAGCAAAACTCATTCCAGTCTTGGACTCTAAACGTGACTGAACAGAAGTTTTTATTAACATTGTTCCCATTCTAAAATGTATTCCTATATTTTTTATGAAATCAAGAACCTTCACATCTTTATACCAATCAATATTATTTACAATCATGATTGGTTTAAGAGGGTATGGATTATTTTGCCAGAAGTACTTTGCATGATTATCAAATATAGTTATTATATTTTGTTTAATACTTTCTATATTTCTTTTTAGTACTATATCATCCATAGCTATTCGTTCACTTGTGCGATGACTAGGATCTCCAATAAGACCAGTAGCACCACCAACTAAGGCTATGACTTGATGACCACCTCTTTGCCAATGCAAAAGATTCATTAATACTAACAAATTGCCAACATGTAAACTATCAGCTGTTGGATCAAAGCCTGCATAAACGCATTGTGGTGACCTATTCAAGATTATTGAAACGTTGTTTCTAAAAAAAATAAATTTTTAAGCATAAAATATTTTATAATAACGCAAAATCGACTTAAATTACTCTCTATTTTTTTTAGGCATAAAAGACAATTATACTTACGCACTGTCATCTGGAAATAAATCTTGATACATTCCTCTCTCATGCAACTTCAATATATTTCTATACTTATTTTTTGGTTCTTCAGAATAAAATCTGTGAATGTCATTAGTCTGAAATATTCTGCTGCAACATTTGCGTAACCTCAAGAAGTTAACGGCACGCATTGCGTATTGAAATATTAACTTGTCGGTAAAAATCTTATTTCTTCAACAAAAAAAAAAATTAAAAAAAAATTAGTTTTGCTTTACATACATTGCGTTCCCGCTGTCAAAATAAATGCTTTTCTTATTTTTTATTTTTAAATTACAAAGCACACAACAATGATACTTTCACATGGAACTGCTTGAGACTCAGAACACTGCGCACACAGCTCTACGCATAATATACTTACATACATACGTCTGTACTCTGTACAGTGTATAGCCAGTGACAGCTGATTTGTATTTGTTTTTTGTATGTATGTACATACATATTACATAGTGACTTGGCGTTTGTAGATTAGTTTATAAAAAAACATGTTTTTTAGCGTTAGTGTAGATATTTTGTTGTAATAAACGATTATCTATTTCTTTTTGAATCAATCATATTTTATTACTTAAAATTAGTTTTCTGAAATTTGAAAGTATATTCAATGAAGGACGTAACCTGAAAAGTAGTTTTGTTATTGTTATTAAACAAAAACCAAAATGTAATCCGTACTTGGTGAAGCACATTCGAAAAAAAATTACAATAACGAAGAATATGTAACTTTATATTGATGGAGTTAAATGGTAGAAATGAGATGTATCAAGTTTTTATCAGTGGGTACCGCCTGGCAAATATATCTCAGGGAAAACCGTATTATGTGTACATCATTGAAATGGTGGGTTCAAGTAATGGACATAGATATCTAATTGAGAAGAGATACAGTGAATTTAACACTCTGCATCGTATGGTAATATAGTAATTAGTTTGACTTTGTATCAATAGCCTAATCATGTCTAAAATGTATTTTTTTCAGTTGAAAAAGAATTGTCCAACTGTTCCATTTCCTCCCAAGAGAGTAAGAAATTCAAATCCAAAAGTTTTGGAGCAAAGAAGAGCTACTCTTGAAATTTATATGCAGAAAATGTTGAAATTATCTAGTACAAGACAGCAAGTTTTAAACTTTTTGGGTATTGAAGGAGGAGCTTCAGAAGTTTACCATAGAGGGTGAGAAAAATTATGTTTCTTATGTATAAAGGCTTCAGGACAAATTGATATTATTTCTTAATGAAATATAAATATTTTAGAGTGCAAACAATTTACAAAGATGATGATCTAATACAATCTAGTTCTTTACATCATCCAGTATTAAAATACCATTGTGATCCATATGTTCATGTTAATGAAACAACCAGTCTTCCAGACATTGTCACAGATGGTGTGCTTTTGGGTATTTATAAATCGTGAACAATTATACATGTGATGATATTTACAAAACTTATATTATTTTATTAATGTATTTGAAAAAAGTCATATCAAATTATGTATACAATTTTTTAATCCCTTACCATAAGTGAACTTTTTTATTTGCATTTTATTTAAAATCTTATAAATATTTTATATTGATGTATTTTAATGATATTTTATTAAAATTATTTGCATAAAATTACTCAATGTTAATCATTCAAACCGTTTAATCTATTCGGAAAATTACGTTTCCTTAATTAAAGTTAACGAAAAAAGGTAATAGGAGGAAATAACGTATACTGGACAGACAATTGTTTAGAGTGCATATATTTGCTAATTTTTTATAATTAAAAAATGCGTTTTAATGAGCTGAAGGAGTATTTACAAGTTTTTCATATAAAAAATTTATTAAAACGCTTGACTTATGTATATACGTTTCGCATAATATCAAATAATACAATTTTAAAACGCGATGTACTTATAATCAACGAAATTAACAATAATTAGTAATTTAAACCTTACAGTACATAATTCATTCATTCATTAATATTATATATTTATCTACAATGTTGCTATAATTATTCAATCCACTTAATTTTTACGAATTATTATTTTATAATTGTTGGCAGCCCTGGCTTTACTGGAATGTAGCATTTTTTTATCATGCAATGTGTACTGAAATTGCACAAAATCGTTTGACTCTTTACAATATTATTTTCATAAAACACTAGTTTACCTACTAAAAAAAATTGATCGTCAAGTTTGTTCATGAAGTCGTAATATCATCTAGCACAAAAGTTTGTCATGGTAAAGAATCTATAAAATAAAGAATCTATAAAATTGTCTTATCATAGCACAATCAAAATGATAGAAGCGTCATGTTAATTATATTTCATTAATTTTAAACATGATTTATCAAATCAGATCGTATCGTCTCATCTACATTCAACTGTAATTTTTCAACCACATTAGTGTTTATGTATATAACGCGAGTTTGACTCCTAATACTTAAAAAACATTTGATAATAGTAAGATCAATTATAAATATTTCTATGAGTTATTCATACTCCTCTTGATTCTCAAATTCGCAAAATAGCTGCCAATAACAATACGGTTAGTCGGAACAGTTTTCGTTTCAATAAAAATACACGCCAGTGCTTCATTCATAATAAATTTCTTGTAACAATAATTAACATTACGAGCAAGTTCATTCGCACACTAGAAATCGTCTTTCGGCAAGAATATCTATCTATATACAATTTTATTTTTTACTTGCCACTAACATGATTTTATCGCGCGTGTTGTATTTCTCAAATTTCTTCATATCAACGTAAAAAAAAATAAAGTTCATGATCGTACTTGTGCATCTCGTTTAAGTAAGATTTTGGAGAAAATCATGAACACTGTTAAATCTCTCATGCGGAATCCGTACAATTCTGATATATTCTAATATTTTCGCATGCTGAATATTATACAATGAAAAAACAATCTCTGTTACGTATTGGGTACCAAAAATAAAATTAAAAAAAAACGAAAATAATACTTGTCAGCGTTCGTTCATGTCGCAAAATTTTTGTGCGTCCACACGACTCTACTATCTCAATAGTAATACACGAGAACTAACTACATCGACGCAACAGATTACTCGCAATAGAATATATTGTACTATAATGCAGTAAACGAATTCCGCATATAAATAAAAATCTTTCAAATATAACTCAACATAATCAATTATTTGCCATTCACAAAGTATATAAAACTTCTTTACCAAAAATGATAAAATAAAAAAGAATGGAAAAAAAAATTTACATGATCGTTGGGATAGATTTAGCATCGTTGTACAACTTAAATATATGCGTATGTATATGACGTGTACATTTTTTCGTACGCTACATTCGCTTAACAAGAGTATTTTATTCAAAGACAACGTAGTCTATCGTTTCAGTCTCCTACGCAAGTAAGAAAAACATTCAAGTTGGCATGCATTAGAGAAGTCGCTTTTTATGGAATCATTCTTTCTTGCCTCGCCACTATAACGCAATTTCCAGCATCTATGTACAATGATGCTTTGTGTATATATATATGTATATATATATCGTCATGGTTTACAACCATATTTTCTGCATATCACAAGCAAACAAAAATATATCGATAATTATTTAAATACGGTTTTCTCTACCCCTTAGCCCTTGGCTCTCTTTATATTTTCCAGCTTAGTGTTTGTTTCTTCGTAATTATTTATAAAATAAATCTGAGGCTGTATTCGTGGACCACAAATTCATGGTATCCTTGTGGTGAATGGCATGTAACAACTTCAGACCGTCTACTTGTAATTAGTTATGTTTTGTTCCTTCACTCTATTTATAACATTAAAAAAAACATAACGAGGCACTTGCCCAAGTCCCTCTCATAAACTCGCATTCTTACCTCACGTCTAATCATTTTTACCTATATTCTGTATAATCTACTTTTATAGATGAAAACGCCAACAGATACATATGGAAGGCACGCCTCGACTGCGAATCTTAGTTTCTACGCAACGCATTTTCTTTATCATGGGTAAATTTTTGTGTTTTGTTTCATCTGAATCTAAGCACCTAACAGGCCACTACAAAGAACACACTTCTCAAGTCTTATCACATTTTTAGTAACATCCACTCTGTTCTAGTTGTATGCTTTACCTTTTGAAACCTCTGTAATTCTCGCGCCCCATCCCGCAACTCATTTGTTTTCCTGTGCCTACGCTTTTCTTCGAAAACCGAAATTATCCAACTATATACGTAATTTAATAAGCTTTCCGTCAAAGCTTCGACGACCCATATGCGTTCACGACATTGTCGCATAATCTGTGTGATTGCGCGAAGATGTTATACTCGTCCGAAGTTTTAATATAAAATTAGATTCTAGAAATGCCTTATTCATAGAAAGATGCACAATGCTTAATTGCGCAAACGACCGTCACGCTTATATCCGACATTTGTTCTCGCGCTTGCGCGCATTTGATCAAGCACAGCTTTTCGACGAACGCGACATTCTCGTGTTTCACTTAATTGCCTAGCAGAGAGGAGAGTGGTGTGCGTTGCACTCGACTGGAAGTGTTGTCTATTCCGTTGGTCGTCTGGCGTCAGCACCAGGTCGCCCCGGCGCTTCGACGTAACGGTCTTCCGGAGCGCCAGCCGCGAGCCTCGGCGGGCTGGAGGTCGGGCTCGCTCGTCCCAGGTCGAGGCGGCGACCGCGCGGCGCGGACCGACAGCAGGAGCTCAAGGCAGAGCTGGGCGCAGGCAGGGCGCGGGCGGAGGGGGCCTAGGAGAGAAAGTTGCCGAGGTCGTTGCGCGCGTTGAACTTTGATTTGGCTGCGGAGGCCGGCTGGCGCCTGAGGCTGGTCTGGGCCGCGCGCGGGCCGGCGAAGCCCTCGCGCCCGGCGCGGTCGAGCTCGAGGCTGGAGCGGTTGGCCGGGGCCGGCGCCTGCTGGCGGTAGGGCGGGCCGAGCCGCTCGCCGGCCTCGGCCACGATCTCCTGGTACTCGTCCGACTCGTTGGGGTAGTAGTTGCAGGCCGACTGCTCAGGCGCGTCGTAGCGCGAGACCAGCCTCATCACATCGCTGAAGTTGGGCAGGAACTGCGGGTTGAACAGGGAGGACTGCGGCGGCGGCAGCGCCAGGTGGTCCGTGGGCAGCATGTAGTGCTCGGGCTGACGGTAGTAGTCGTCGTGCTCGTTGTAGCCCGCGGCGTTCAATCTGTCGTAGTCGAGCTCGAGGAAGTCGGGCGGGCGGGGCGCGCCGACGCCGGGCTCCTGGTACTCGAGGTAGGCCTGCTTGTCGAGGGGCTGCTGCTGCTGCTGCTGCTGCTCGAGAGTACCGACCTCCTGGAACTTGGGCACGTAGGCAGAGTCGTAGTTGTGCAGGTAGCCGAGGCGCTGGTCTTTCTCTAGGTCCATCAGGCCGACGTCCAGGGCCTGCGGCGGCGGTGGCGGCGGCGGCGGCGGCTGCTGCTGCTGCTGCTGCTGCTGGTCCTGGCCGCGCTCGAGGTTGTTGTCGGAGCCACTACCGGCGCTGCTGTCGCTGCCGGATATGGTGCAAGGCGCGGAGGAGGAGGGCTTGCAGCGGCCGTAGGGGCTGTCCTCGGAGCCTGCGACACGCAACACACGAGAGAGACCTTGCTGAGCCGTGCGAGGGGACAACGGTACTCACCAGGGGAGCTGGAGGCCGGCGCCGCTTCGGGGGGTAAGCCTCAGACGGGCTGTCGGCGTCGGTATCATATGTAAGTCTTCTTGACCTTCTGCATGGGCTTGTTCTCGGCCGACGAGTTGGCGTTCTTGCCGTTGGGGTTCTTGGGCGGCACGTTGAGCACCAGGTTGATGGACTTGTTGTTGAAGCCCGGCGACTCGGTGGTCTCGGTCAGCCGGTTGAGCTGCTGGCGCTGCTCCGGTGGATCGGGATAGGGGGCGCCTCGCCATCGCTGCGAGAACCAGAAGCCCGAGGCGAAGCCGGCTATCAGCGAGAAGAGGCAGGTGCCGATCAGCGCGCCCGTGAGTGTCTGCGCCGAGTACACCTGCGGCGTCACCTTCACACCTGCCGAATCATTCCGAACGTCAAGCTCTGGCTGCGCGTCCGTCGAGCTGCCTCGTGTTAGTGGTCACATCGTCGGCCAGCCAACGGGATTAATGCGACGCCGCAGCGGCGCCTGCTGTGAGTGTGCGTTAATCGAGACATCGACAAACATACAACAGCGACACTGTATTAGCCACCAATGGAGTCAATACCAAAATGACCCGCCCCTCTTGCCCTCTGACCCTCCCGATGGCTTGTCCCGATGATTGCGCGGCACAATGAGACCCGGGCGACTGACATTCATGGATTTCGGTGGGCCGCGGCCAGCTCGACGAGTCCTCTCGGCCGCGAGCCCCGAATAAAATGCAACGAAATTGAATGACCAACGCTATTAAAAGAACGGACAGCTCGGTTCGGCTCGACAAGAGCGGATCCGCCGTGCCGTTAAATAATGAATCTTTAGCCAGCGCTCGGGCGAGCGCTCAGCCACGCTTCATGAATAATCGAATGACTTGAACCCCCAGATAACCCCCAGATAACCCCCAGAGAAAGCGGTCGATTCTGGAGGAGGCTCCGCTAACTGGTCGTCGTCTTGGCTAGCGCCTACGTCGTGGCTGAATGGATGGAACAAGCTACGTTACCTTGCGGCTCGTTAGCCCTCGGCTGGGTGCGACTGTACTGATTGTCCCGGTCCAGCTCGATGATGATCTCGTTGTCGCGCTCGTCGACCTGCTCGTTACCGCGGCCGATCCGCGGCGGCAGCATCGGTTGCACGGTTTTGGCCATCTCCGAGGCTACGTTCACTAATCGACACAGGGACAGGAAGAATGAGGTTACCACGTGCTGCGATTGCTCTTCTTTGCCTGCGCGCTCTCTCTCTCTCTCTTTCTCTTTCTCTTTCTTTATCTCCTCGTCAAATGAGAAATCAGCTTATCGTTTTAGTAGATGAGTGGTTAGAAGCAATGCGAGCGTGTTAATGGACCTCGCGGCTGACGGAAGCGTTTATTCGCACAGCGTGCGGGTTGCAAGCAAGCGCCCAGTTAGTTTGACCATACATAATATATTGCATATTAAAGCCAACGTCAAGCTCGCCGCTTTCAATTTGCGCTGGACAAAGTTTTTACGCGCGCGCGCTCTCAACTCCGGCTAATTTGCTAGTTTTGCAAAAATTACAAGCTCATTAACTAATCTACTTTGCCGCGAGTTTTTGATGGCTATCCGTTAAGAGAATTAGCGCGAATTGGGGCAGCGGCAAAAGTTGTAATCGTGGAACGCGCAAAAAGCAACTCCGGCCATCGCGGCGGGTTCCGTCGATCGGAAATCGTCGTCCACGCGCTCGGCGAAAGACAGCAGACAAGTAGGCCGTAGGAGAAGAATCCATCCGGCGCGGCGTGCACTGACCTTGCTCGGCGCCGCAACCCTTGTGCTTGCCGCTCGTGACGTTCTGGTAGAGCATCTTGTCGGCGTCGTTGTCGTGGAGGCGCGTCATCACGGCCACGCACTGGCCGTGCGCGGCGTCCCAGGCGCAGTGCGGGTCCTGGAGGCCGACGCACATGGCGCAGGAGGCCGCCTGCGCGGAGTCGCACTGGTGCAGCGGCACCGCCTTGATCTCCGAGTCGGCGATCACCATGAGCTTGCTCGCCTCGCCGGCCAGATGCACCACTTGCAGATCCTTGATCGCCTGACCTGCTCGGGTCGAAAGACTCGTTATTCCGAGCCGGGCTTTCGACGTCGAGGGCCGTGGTGCAGGGGAGGAGCAAGCAACGCAAGCGCCCGACATGTCGGCCCAAATGGACGACAAGTTTCGCGCGGCGGGAACAATCGAGTGCATCCGAAGTTGGCAGGCTCTCGGTACGGGGCCCGGAGCGTGGCCTTGGGCAGAGGCAGTAGAGTACATACTCACCGTATCTGAGCACTTGGACGTCGCTGACGATCACTTGATCGGAGTCGTTCCTCGACATCGGGCTCCTCGCGTTTAGGGCCTTCATTACTCGACCGTCGTCTGCAAACATGGAAAAGTCAGGGCCGTGAGCAGACGAGAGTGGACACGGCGCTTTGGCCAGCGGCGTTACTTACCAGTGCCCACGTAGAGCACGTCGTAGAGCTTGCCGTCGAGCGCCTTGACCTGTGGATCGACGGCGACCTTGGTGAAGCGGTAGCTGACAACAGAGACGAGCAGTTAGAGCGCGGAGAAAAGGGGGGCGGGGGCGGGGGGAGCAGCGAGAATACTGACTTGTAGGTGACCTTGGTGACGACGGGCGTGGCGAAGAAGGTCTGCACGGCGTCGTCCATCAGCGGGTGGCTCTTGACGAAGTTGACGGTGATGTCGGGCAGCGTGCGCGAGTCGTTGACGCAGGCGCCGGGCCGCGGCTCGGGCACCTTCTCCGGGAGCACGCGCAGCCAGTTGCTGTTGATGGTCTCCTGCTCCTTGAAGGCGCCTTGGAACACCTGCAGCACGTCGCCCATGGAGAAGGCGCACACGGCCGAGCCACCGATCGAGTTGACGGGCGTGGTGAACACGCCGTAGATCAGCTGAGCGTGGGCCTCGCTGTAGATGCCCTCGGTCACGTCGCTCGTCGACTCTGCAACCCACGCCACTCTGCTTCAGCCTAGTCGCGCTTGCGGTTGTTCGTCCGCGTGCTCGTGACCGCCGATCGGCCGGCGCCGTATCGAGCTTGCACGCTACCGTGGATTCGTTCTGCCCAAGCGATGTGATTACGCAAACGACATCGCGCCACCACTATCCAGCCAGCAGGCTGCTCGGCCTACGTTCCCTCGTTATTCGGATCGTTCGCGTGACCCTTTTATCGTCCCGGCGCCTCCTCGTAAATCAACACCAAATTGTCTTGTCGAGATAATGTATTCGACAGCTGTAAATATACCGCGAGTGGCTACCGACATTTTTTTACGAGTTTTCTGAAAGAAAAAAAGTAAAGGAAAGCGTGCGAGGGAAAAAAGGGCTGCCGACCTACGTCTTCGTTCTGAAGTCAAGTTAAGATGCAGGGCGCCGATAGCGATTGCCGGCAGTCGTGCTCGGAGCCTCGCGTTATCGTAAACAATATTTTAAACGCGGAATTGAATAATAGGCCACCGGGAGCTGTCTGTCGCGCGACGCGGCGAGCGATATTTTAAGGCGACGCGCGCGCGTCGATCGTCGGTCGAGCAACTAGACGTGACGTGACGCGACGCGACGCGACGCGACGCGATGCGACGCGATGCGACGCGCGTCACGGAAAAAGAAAGATAGAGCGGCGCGCGAGCGAGACGGAGCGCCGGGGCTAATGAAATTTCGCTTGCGAGCTACACGAGAGCCCCGGGGAGTCGCCGCCTGCCCCGTGTACTACGCGCCTCGCGCGTCCAAACGTAGCTGCAGCACCGCGGAGGGGAGAAGAGCGTCGGCGACGCAGCCTCGCTGACAGCTCGGGGCCGCTGCCGAGGGAGTGCTTCGGCAGCGCCGCTAAAAGCTGTCTCCGCTCCGGAGCGTACGAGGTACCCGCGAGTACAAAGGAGAGAGAGAGAGAGAGAGAGAGCTCGCGGGATTTATGCGCGGGCCTAGATTTCAATTTAAGATCTCGCGGGCGGCTATCGACGGTGGCGGGCACCTGCATTTTTGCACCCCCTCCCCCCCGTGTAAATCCTGGAGACGGAAGCCGCGGTGGTAGGCAGCCGCGCTCGCGGCTGGCTGGCCCCGCGCCAGGATCGAGCGGGCGCACCTGGCTCGCGTGCCAAACCGACTACGGGCGAGCTGCTCGGCGATGCTGGCCCGCGCGTCTGCGGCTTGCTCCCCCGCGCCGTAATTCTCCGCTCGTCTGCTCCGCTCTCGACGCGTTCGTCGCGATGGGAGAGTGTCGCAATTGAAAGTTGATCGGCGACTCGCGCTCCATCGACGCAGCCCCGGTGGAAATTTTCGCGCTCCGGCGTGCTACGTGAGCCGACTGAAATCGGACGAGAGCCCCTCGCTCGCGGGCGGATTGACTTTTGGACGCGTGATCCTCAAAGTAGTCTTTGCTAGTTGCGCCGTGAAAAATCTGCCGGACGCGTCGTTCCGTTTGAAACTGCGCGCCGTGCGCCCGATCGGCCGAGTCAAGGCGCGGCTCTCTCGTGTTCTCGCGAGCGGCAGCCATACGAGTAGCGAGCGCCTGCTCAGCTCTGTGACGTCGATACTGTTCCCACGGCTGCATCCCAGGACGCATTCCGGCATCCAATATTTAGGCGCATCATTGCGATGAATTGACTTTCCCTGCTCCCCTTTCTCGGATATTTTATAAGTGCAGATATTTAGTGGGATTCCTTACGGGTACGAAGTAATAGTATAAAAGAGTTGTCGGCTCGATGGTATTGGCGAGAGAGAGAGGGAGAGAGCAGGCGGCATAATCGAGGCACTATTCCGACTCGTCGTTTTGTTCCGCGCGGGGCCAATAAAAATCGATGAGCCGCGAGGCGCGCAATCGTCGAGACGCACTTTGTCACGAGTCGTCGCTTCCCTCCCGTAAAACTTGCCACTCTTGGCTGCGCCAAACTGTCGGTTGTATCGCATTGTCGTCGTCGTCGTCGTCGTCGTCGTCGTCGTCGTCGTCGTCGACTTTGCATATAATTCCTGAAATCCCATTCGAGGCACTTGGCGTCGGCGCTGCTCGCCACGCGGAAAGCGAAGTTGCCGCGTCTCGCCGTCGAAAAATTGGAGTCCCAGCGTATTTGGCGCGCACGGTCCTTTGGGGTCGTCGACGAGAGTCGCGAGGAGCGAACGGCGCGCTTCACTTACGGATCTCGTTGAAGTAGAACGGATAGTCGCCGGGCACGGAGCAATTGAGCCTGGCTTTGAGGAAGCTGGTCCACCTGTCGCCGAACGCGTGCGGTCCGCCTTTGTCGTGTTTGCACACCCTGGCCACTCGCGAGTAGACAGCCTGTAACATCGAGAGCGCGCGAGGCTTTAGTCCGCCTGTCTTTCACCGGCGCCCGAGCCGCTCGCCGTTCTCGCGCCGAGCCGGGGCGCCCGGTCGCAGCGCTGAGTTGGCCCAAGCCGATTATCGGCGATGCAATCAGCAGATTAAACTCTCGGCCAACAATGATTAAGCGTGGAACGAGCTTACCTTGCCGCAGTTCATGTACTCCACCGCGGTCTCGCGGTAGAAGAAGTACACGTAGTCGCCGTACGTGAAGGAACTCACGAAGTTCGGACCTGCAACAGATCGAGCAATCCATTAGAGTCGCTGCTGCGCTCTGAAAATGCACGCGCGCGAAAAGCCCTCGGAAATCCCGCGGCCGCGGATCGGCCCGATAAGAATCGCATTACCAGGCCGATTCGTAAAGCCACTCGCGAGTGCACAGCCTCCGCGGCAATTATCGCGTTCGGCTTATCTGCGCGGCCTTATACCTCGTTTTTATCCGCGTTCGCGCGCTGCCGCCACGGCCGCGGGCTATGCGGACGAAAAGAAAAAAAGAAAATACAACGTTCACGGGCAGCCGCGCGGAGCGCCTCTATGCACGCGCGCTTTTCGACGATCGCCGGGATTTCCGGCCCAAGTATTGCCTTTGAAGCGGCGTCGAATCGCTCCGCAGTTGAAATTCCAATGGGATCGGCCGCGAGCAACTTTGCGCGGCCGCTATCCTCGCTGGCGAACAACACTGCGGAATGACGCATTGCGGGTAAGGACGCCAAGCGTGGCTTACCGTTCAGCTGGTTCAGGTCCGAGCGCTCCGTGCGGATCTTCTCCCTGTGGATGAGGGGCTCGCCGCCCGACGAGTCGGCGAACGTCGCCGCGTACAGCTGGCCATCTGCGAACAGACAAAGGCGCGAGCGGCGCGTGAAAAAAAAAGAACGTGCTCTCCAGAATTGAAAAATCGCGCAAGGACAATGACGCGCTTCCCTCGTCGCGCGCACGCACACACGCCAAGTGTGCGCACCAGCGAGAGAGAAAAACCGACACAGCGCCGGGGAAGCAACAAAAAAATGCACCCGCGGCACGTCGCTTTGTTGCCGGAGCTGCAAATCGAATTTCAAATAACCTACGGATGCATTTGTCGCAGAACAAACGCGCGAGCAGAAGTAATGAAAATAAAACAAGCGCGAGCGAAATGAAAGAAAAAAAAACGAACGATATAACTGGGCTCTCTCCCTCTCTGGCGATTTTGTTTGATAAAAAACAGATCACCGCGGCGCGAAGTAAATGAATTTCGCCAGGCAGTTGTTTCGCTTTTATTTCTTGACGAGCGAGCGAGAGAATGGAAGGTCGCAATCAGTCGCTAGAGAGAGCGAGAGAACACGTGGGATAAACGCGCATTACAGCAAAGGCACATATCTGACCGCGGAATGAGAGAGGGAAAGAGAGAGGCTCTTTACGCTTGTCGGTTTGCGCCTGTAATGTCTGGCGTGTTGCGATTTACGCGCGACAGCGATGTGCCACCCGGAATGTGCACGTCGTTGGCATTATCGTTCGCTTGCACCCCTTTGACGCGGCCACCGGCGCGTCAAATACACTTGACCCGATCGAGAGAGCAGAGAGAGAGAGAGAGAGAGAGAGAGAGAGAGAGAGAGAGAGAGAGAGAGAGAGAGAGAGAGAGAGAGAGAGAGAGAGAGAGAGAGAGAGAGAGACGCTTGCGCGAGTTGCTTGTCGGGATGACGTCGTCATTGGGGAAAAAGGCGGGGCAGGCAGGTAATGGTAGGGCATAAATTGCAGCGATACACGGCGCGGCGGTAGAGTGCGAGGCGCTGCTGCTATTTACGAGGCAGCTAGGGATGTAGGCAGAAGAAGCAGCAACGACACGCGCAGCACTCGCTTAAATACAGCTTCATCGGGGCTGGGCCAGCCGGCAGCCTCGGCTAGATTTGTAGCCTGGCTCCCGAGCTCGCTACCTCCTTGCTCCCCCTCCCTCGTCCGCGAGCTCCGGTCTAGTTTACCGCCACGCAGACCCGCTCGTGTTTTGCACGCGCGCGTGCACGTAACGCGCGCCCACTTGCCGGCAGGCAGTGCCCGCGGCGCGCCGCTCAACGGCCTTCCGAGCGCTCGAGCAGCCAAAACTCATGGGAGTCGCAGCCGGGCAAACCCGTGGCGAGTCGAAGGAGAGGCGTCTTGAACTATCCGGACTGACGCGAACGCGGCGGAAAAGCGACGCAGCGCTACGTCGGTCGGCCAATTAGAAGCGTATCAGCCCGCTCATCGGCCGCGCCGTTCCGCCGAGAATTCGTGGCTGATCCGAGTTGGCGCGACTATGCGAGCGCGTCGACGATTTCGGTTTGGCCGAAGCTCGCGAGCGTACGAGGTCTACCCGGCGAGCTTTTTCGAGGCTTGCGCGTGCCGACAACTCTTCGATATCGGGAAATGCTCGGGGCACCTTGCGGCGGGGTCAAAGTTTCTCCCCGATAATTAGCGCGCGACGAAAAACCAATTTCGCGCGCGCGTCGACGGCCCGCCCGCGTGCGCTTGGAATTTTCGTGGCCGCGATCGGTCGGACTCGCATTTCTTACTTCTGTCGCTCCGTGGAGCGCGGCGATCGACGCGGGAGCGGAGGAAACGATCGCGGAACGACGATCGCAGGCCGCGCTCGCACGTCCCGATATTTAATTTTGAGAGGGACTGCTTGTTCCTTGGCGCGGATATTGGGTCAAATCGCGTTTCGGGAAATCGAAATGCGCGCGCGTCCCACCGGAGATTGATCGATCGGCGCGCTCGCTTTTTGCCCCCTCGCCCCCTCCGCCGCGCCGCGCCGCACCGTCCGTCAAAGCGGATGCAGACCGGAGTTTTTCCGTTCGATTTGCAAGTATTTGAGCGCGCGCAAAGAAAAAAACGGGCGAAGGCTCGAGATGTGGGCAAAGCTTCGATGGCGGGGGCACAGCTTGGGTGTCTCTTTGTTTGTTCGAACAGCTAAACGAGGCTCCAGTCGCGTGGGAGCGGGATATTTGAAAAATGAAAGGGGGAAAATTGTTGTGAGCGGTTGCCCACCGCGCGCACACAAGCGAAATTTAATTGGTTTGCACTGGCAGGAAAGCGAGGCGGGCTTTTCATAGCCGAGCTCGTAAAAGAGTGCATGCCGCGGCTATGAGTGGCATGGAAAAAAGAACGGACGAACGGGATATGCATTATTATTTCAAGTATTCTTTATGCGCCTCGGTGTTAATTATTTTCGACATTCATGTGTAGGAAAAAATAAAGAGCGGGGGAGGGAGGAAGCGAGGCGCACACAAGCGCTATTGTAATAACCGTAAAACTCTCGGTTTTAGCGCTCGCGAGAGCTGAATTTTAATAATTAATAATTCGCCCGCTGAATAGCAGCTTTTACGCTACGGCATAAAATATGATGTTGCCTTAAAGAGCTCGCGAGAAGAAACAGTGTTGCGTTGTTTTTTCTCCTCCCCCCCCCCTTCGAGCGCCGCTCACTGTAGCCGTAGCTTTTGTTTGGCGTGCTCGCGCCAAGCTTGCTGCAACCATCAGAGCCTTGTGTTTGACAAAAATGTTCGCCTCCATGAACTTTGTTGTTCCTCGTCGCAGCTATTATTCAGAACACGGCAATTATCAATTTGCGAGTGAAAGAGAGAAAATGCACAGAGATAAAGGCTTCGTAAGTGAGACTGTAACAATTAGCAATCGCGGAGCGTCAAATTGCACAAGAAAAAAAGAAGTAGAGAGATAGATAGGGGGAGAGAGAGAGAGAGAGAGAGAGAGAGAGGTGGTGGGGCGGTCTGAAGTATGCAAAAGATACGAGGGCGTGTGTCGGGAGATAGAGCAGACTGGTAAGGATGAAGGAAGAGTGTCCCGAGGGCGCTTACGTGACACACAGTCTCGGCGCGGTAATACGCTCGCGAGAGGAGTGAGATAGGGCGAGATGAGGCAGACTGCTGTGTGTGTCTCTCTCTCTCTCTCTCACTCTGTCTCTCTCGCCACTTACCGGCGAACACGGCGGTGCTGTTGTGCTGCGGGTTGTAGGGACAGAGTCCGAGGCCATCGCTGTCTCTCTCGCTCACGTAGTTGCCGTTCTGGAACAGAAAGAATGCACGGCAAATTGATTAAGCGCCTCCAAATGGACAGAGTCTCGACAGGCCGCTAATTGGTCCTGATCGCCGGAAGAGGAACTGCCTTCTCTGCTTTTATTCCCGGATTTACGATCGCGGACGCTCCCGCTGCGCCTCCGCACGCACGACGAGGGCACGAGTCTACTCGGCTGCAACTCGCTCGGAAACTGTCGCCAATTCCTTGCCGAGGCTTCCGCCTCTTGTTCATTTTTTGTCTTATTTTCCAGACCAATTCTTCCACTTCTCGTTCTCGTTGCTTCGCAGTAGGTCGCCGCGATCGACAATCGCGTCGCAGAAAATTTAGCAAGGGAAAAGCAGAGCGGAAGGCGGGGGAGCAATGATATAGCCGCTGGCGGCGGATAGTCGCCAGCGTGTAACCGTTCCTTCCCTTTTATCCCGACCCGCCGCTATTTTCTTTACGCGTCTTGTAGATATATACGCGGCGCGGATACGGGCTCGCATATACTCCCGCGACCACGACGCCAGGGGCACTTTTGCTCTCTCTCTCTCTCTCTCTCTCTCTCTCTCTCTCTCTCTCCCTCTCTTCCCTGTTCGCCGCCGCCGCCGCCGCCGCCGCCGCCGCGTATGCTCTTGCGTCTCTCGGGCTCAGGGCTCGCTCGACTTTCTAGCGCGCGTTATGCATTCGTTCTTGTCAGCAGTGGAGCGCGAAGCGCACTTCGCCTGGGCCATCTCGTCGACGCCGCCGCAAGTTCATTCGGGCCAACTGCGTGTTTCGGATTAGTGCGCAGCGTGCGCGCAATCCGCGCGGATGCCCGGCCCGACGCGCGAGTTTTGTCCCTATAACTTGCAATTTGCCTACTGCAGGCGAAAGCTCGCTGGCGTGCGCCCGCGCGCAGCCCAATTTAATTAGAGCAGAGCGAGCCAAACCCACCGAATTTATCGATCGCTCGCTAATCGAATTAGCCGGCAGAGCGTCCGCTCGTGCTTTTTTTTTCCTTCTCGCTTTGTTTTTTTTTTTACTTTTTAATCTCCTCCGCGCTCACGCCTCGCTGACGCTGATTCCACTCCCGAATCTTTGTCAGCTACTCGATTAAAACACTCCAAAATAGCGCTCACATTCGTCGGAATTCCTCGTCGCGCCTGCTGACTAGATACTTTATTTAGCGCGCCCGAGCTTCAAATTGGACGCGTGAAGAACAGGTGAATAAAAGTGTGCAAATGTGATTCGTCGAGATAAGGCCTCTCTCTCCTATTTATTCATTTGTTCAGCTATTTATCGCGGAGCTTTTCGCTCCGCTGTTATAGCGGAAACGACTTTGGCGATATTTTTAAAAGTATTTGTTAGCCGCCAAAGCAACGTTCGTACGACATATATTTGGCTTTGAAAAGGCACGAAATGTTGGACGATATAAGCGGATGCGAATTAAGTTCACCGAGTGGAATACATCTTGACAAAGCGAGCTCTATGTTTATAGACAAAAGACACGGCAGCGAATGAATAATGTAAATTGCATGCGCTGATATTACTCGACAAAACGGAATTGCAAATAAAATTTTTCGAGCGGGGCACGCGCCTCGCATTCGCCAAATGGAAAATAAATAAACAATCAATTAAACGGCGTATCGGCAAAAATAAGAGAGCAGTAAAAGGAAAAAAAATAGCGGCGGGTTGGAAAAAGCGCTTCGGCGGGGGCGAGAGCGCGAGAGAGCGGCGCGAGTGCGGTCAGGCGGAAGGGTATAAATCGTGGCTCTCGGCGCGTTCAGCGAGCCCAGACACCGCGCGGACTGACGCTCGGCCGAAAATACGCTGGCTATCGCGATAATTTCAGGGGCGACGTCGCCCGTGATTAGTCGCTCGATAATCATTCAACAAGCTCATTAACGTTCGCGGCGCCGGCGGGACGGGGGAGGGCCGGAGCTTTTTTATTTTTCAATAATGTCGCGCTGCTCCGCCGCGAGCACATCCATTTCCGCGTAATGAAGGCGTGTTTTACGGGCTGAATCTGGTGCACCGCGAGCTGCGCGCATTCGATGCAGCCGTATAATGGAGCTTTATCGAGACTGAATTTCCACATGATACGCCGGTTAAATTTCGTAATCGAGTGCGCCACCGTAAAGTTCTTGCTCGATCGTAATTTCCCGCGCTTTACGTCCGCCGCTCGTGCTTTCCATTTTCGGACGCGCCAGCCGAATCAGCCTTTTCGAGCTTCGGGCTCCGCGCTGCCAGCTATATACGCGCAGAATCTCGAAATGGAAATAAGAGGGGCACACGGGGGCATGTTCGAGCGCAGTCCAGGTGCGGATGGTCGATCGTGCATACCGGCGGAATTGCAAAGGATTTCGGCACGCCGGCCTTTTTTCCTGCGCGATACAACGGAAATTGGCAGTATTTCGCCCCCCCCCCCCTCTCGCTCTCTCTCTCTCTCTCTCTCGCTTCGCAGCTCTTTCCACCGAGTGAATACGCGTGCGGCTCGCGTTCACAAAGCGCGCGCGAGTCGTCATCGTCATTCGGCAGTGCAAATCTCACCATTGCGCTCTTGGGATCGACCCGGGCAGTTGGTGGATCTGCAATCCACCTTTTCGGATCCACAAGAGGTGTAGTGCAGATACGCGGGAGGAAATCGATTGGCTGTGAGCGAATTAAATCGCTCGCGCTCGATTGAACGTGATGTATATAGGTGAGCCGGAGCTCCAGCCAAGTTATAATCCCATAAATTTTTGGAACTCTCGGCCATACATTAAGCGAAAGAATAAAGAGAGAGAGAGAGAGAGAGAGAGAGAGAGAGAGAGTCGCTGTCGAAGCCAGTGCTCGAGATTTTCTTTCTTCTCCGGCGGCGACGAGGAACGCGCGCGATAAATCAGCCACGTACGCCACTTGAAAATTCATGAATTTTTGCCGCAGCCGCAGATAAAAGTCAATGACAGAAAGAGAGAGACTTCACCGAGCGTGTGCGTGAGCGCGGCGACGGGGGGAGGCGGCGAGGCGAGGAGAAGCACTTGCTTATTTACTCAGTGGCAACAAGAATCGACCTCGATCTATATACGCCCTTCGCGTAGGGGCATATATCTCGGTAGTGTCTGGCCGGGCGATAAAGCCCCGTAAAATCCAGCAGCACGAGTCAGCTGGGGAGAGATTGAGCGCCGGCAACGGCCATGAATACGGAATTTGCTTTTCCACGAATGAACAGCGCGATATACGCCTGTTCGGTTACAACGTCGGCCAGCGCGAAACGTATCCGGGCGCGCGAGTCCACATTGAATCTGGTGGCTCTGCGGCGACGCCTCGTCCACCATCTTCTAGCTTCCTCCACCCGCAGCATCGATTTTTCGTACCGCTGTCGCGCCGGCTCAAAGTGCGTGCAGCGTGCGAGCAGCTGGACTCTGATCCCGCTGTGCAAGCTACGCCACTTTACGACGAGATGCCACCGCCGCCGCCGTATTTTCGCATCGCGACCGTTGAAGCCCCAAGATCACGCCCGTATTAGAGTATAGCTTCTGTTCAGCGTCTGGTGTAGAGCTGCCTATCGCTCGGTGATTTGCGCCAGGGCAAAATCATTCGGTGGATTGACCGTCGGGAAAGAGGGCATCGGAAGGGGTCGAGGGCAGCATGGATTTAACGCTGGAAACAGTTGGCGCGCCATGGCTCCTTTCTTCAACATCAGCTGGCAAAGCTCCAAGGTAATATAGCACGTGCCCGCGTTACTATTATCGCCGAGTCGAGCTCGCCCCTTGATTTTTTGCCCCAACAAACTCCAGAATAAAAACAAAGAGAAGAGAGAGAGAGGCAAAGAAAGGCCGGCTTCCATTATCTTAAGCAGTCGACCGGTCTTTTCGAAAAGAAAGCCGTCGCTTGATAGCGAACGCTGTTTACGCTGTGGAGTAGCTCCGTCTGCGCCGCCGCAGCAACTTCGGCCAACTAATTATCATTAATTAGAAAAGTTGGCGAGTGCAGCTTTCAGCTCGCGCTGTAAATCTCTCAAGGCGAGTCACAGTCGCGGCCGAATTTTCATATGAATCCCGGCAACGAATGTTTTCTCGTGTTTGCTGTCGCTGTTGTCGCTACGCGCGTAAATCTCGGCGAGCTTTATAGACAACGCGAGCTCGAGAGCTAGCGGGGTGGGGGAGGCAAAGCGGCAAATTTATACGCTATCCTCTCGTAAAGCCTCGCGAGTTATATCGTCGCGGCTGTATTTCCTCGCGCCTATTACTATAAATATGAACGTCTACTTCTCGACGGCCGAAGCATTGTAATTCGTTTTTCTTTTTCGCGTTGGCGCGAATAGGCCCCCCCAATTCCCCCCCCCCCCCCCCACTTTCTCTCTCACTCCCTCTCTCTCTCTCTCTCTCGCGGTACCGAGGCGAAATTTTCAATTATGCAAACTATCTTTTCTACTCGCTCGTTCGTGCGCGCCTAGCGTGCTTTTTCGCCACGTTATCTCGCAAACAACGCGTGGGACGTTTTCTAGTCAAAATTCATAATGTTTCATACGCGAAACACGCACCGTTCACGCGCTCTAACTCGGTCTATTTTCACCGAGATCATGTAATAAATTGCGTTCGGCGGGGCACGGCGGGCGATTCGACTCTGTGCGCTTCATTTTTCACAACGAATCTAAAAATGAACTCGACGTAGTCGTTTCGGCCAAGAGGTAGAAAAAAAAATTTAGCGCGCCGCATTTCACGGCTTCAAAAGGGGGGTTGGGGGGGGGGGCGAAGGCGGTGAAAGAGAAAGAGAGCGAGAACGGTCGTATCGCCGTCGCGCGCGCGCGAGCAAGTGCGAAATAAAGCTGATCGGTGGGCGCTTTCCGCTGGCGCTTTTCGTGCGTTCGCGGGATAAAGAGGCCGACTCAGTCCGGCCGACAGCAGAATACGAACTAATGAAATAGCTCGCGCGCGTTTCACTTTGCGCGCGGCGACGCGTACGGGAAACGGGGAGTCGGCCGTGCGGCAAACAAACGAGCCGTCCGTCAAAAGCGCGCGCCGTCGGCGCTCCTCTCGCAGGCCGGCCGAGCGAAAAGTTAGTTTTGTTAAATAAAATTGTTTGCGACCGGCGGCGCAGAGACAGGCGTCGCTCAGCCGGGCCGATTCGATCCGGACGAGCGCGCGCGCGCGGCGGATCGGGACCGCCGGGACAAAGGCCTCGCGTGAGCGCCGCGGCGATCGATGCCGACGCTGGCCTCTCGGCGAGCGACGGGGCCTGCTGCGATCGGCGCCGATCGCCGCCCAGAGTCGCGTCGCGGGAGGTCGCTCGCGACGCGCGACGAGTGCACCGGGCCGAAATGAACGAGAGCTGCACGGTGTGCCCGTGGCTGCATAATTTACGAGCGCAGCACGGCAGTCCGCTCGTTAAACATATCAAGATTTGTCGCGTTATCAGCGCTTCGTCTCTGATGTCTGCCGACTGGTCCATCAATTATTACGCGCAATTTGGCGCGCTGATTTAATTGATTCAACGGCGATAACAGGCGTCGGCCGCGGCAATCGAGCGAGCTTTGATCGTTAATGATTTGTCGAAATGGCGGCGCGCATTGACCATCGGTGTCGAGCTTGTCCGCTCGAGAGACCCACTCGAGAGCGGAAGACGAAAAAGGCGTAATCTCCGGCTCTGGCTGCGAGTTTTCGGCAAACGAGTCGCGGCTAGTCGAACCTTCATTAAGGCGTTACTCATTTGGGCGCGCTCTTGTCATCCGCGCCGCGTGCGCCGCGCGTAAAATCGAGAACGAGGCTCGATGTTTGCGCACGTGTGCGAGCATCGCCGGGCGGCTTTCTCGGACATAAATTGGACCACAGTAGCAGTAGCAGCAGCAGCAGCAGCAGCAGCAGCAGCATCAACAGTAGCACCAGCAGTCGGTCTGTTGACGGTCGGCTTTTAATTTGGCGGAGCTCTCGCCGGGCGACGCTGTCGCAAGCGAGACGAACCGGAAAAGGCGACCGCGCCAGGGCGCAACAAAGGGGATAGGCGCGCGAAGCGCGAGATCCGGCCGCGATAAAGATGCCCACGGTGGAAATTCGGACGTGGACCGCCGAGCAGCTGCAGGTTTATTGCCAGAGACGGGGCATAATTGCGCGCGCGGCTAAGCTGCCTGGCGGAAGGTAGGCGGGTGCGCTCGCGAGGCAAGATCGAGTTGATGGCTTCGGAGAGTTGGCCGCTCGCAAGGAGCAATCAAGAGGCTGCTGGCGGCGGCCAATTAAATGGAGTGGGCCATCTTGGCCGCGGGCAAACAAAGCCTGAATATCCTGGGGGTCCAGCGCCGATATTACGTCTCGGCTTCCGGCGAAAGTCATTGCGGAAACGCTAGCGGCGGCCGGCCGAGGTTCCGGATTTACGCGCCAGCTGCCTTTCTCTCTATCGCGAGTGCCTATCCAAATGAGTGGTCCATAGGCTCGGCGAGAAGCCGCAGACGGGCTTTGCGAGCGCTCTTATCCCTTCCCTGCGCTTTTCTTCCCGGAGCGCTTCTTCCGCCCATTGTTGGCCGACTCGCCCAGACTGCGGCGGGACGGGCAGCGCTTTAATTTCGCAAGTGGCCTTGTCGATTCGCTGCCTGGCCGAACTCGGTCTGCGTCATCGTCGTCGTCGTTGCCGTGTATTCGAAACGGCGCGGACCGATGCGCTATAGTTGTCGTTCCGCTGATCAAACTGCAAGCTCGAGCCGGCGGATCGAAAAGTCATCGAAAAATCGAGCGAGGGGGCTGTCGCCGTCGCCGTCGACGTGAAACGCGGGCGATCGATCGGCGCCAAAGGAGAGCCCTGCCCGCGGTCGGCCGATGCGACCGCGGGCGCGGGCAAGGGGGAGGAGGGCAAAGATAGCGGCGGCGCCTTCGCCGGAGCTCGTTATCCGCGACGCGCACAGCCGCGGCCCGGCCGTAAATCATTATCGCCGACTTCGCGAGCCCGAGCCAGCTGCCTCTCTCGTCGCTGCGCTCGGCCGCCGCGGCGGGCAGCGCGCCCTTCTTCCTTCGGGCTTTTCCCGCCGAGACGGACGCGGCTTCTGCCAGCGCGCGGGCACCGATTGCTCGGCTCTCCTCTCGTCGAGATACGTGGCGCGGCTCGGGCTTATTCCGCGAGAGCGAGTCGCGAAGGAGGTCAGTCGGAAATGAAAAGAAGAAGGAAGCCGACTCGCGCTCGTCTTCGCGATCCGGACACCGCGAGGCGCACTGCCGCGCCGAACGGCGGACGGAAATAATTTTCGAGCGGCACGTCGAGCGCTCGCCTCCTTCGGCGTTCGCGCTCTCCCCGGAGCGAGGCGAGAGCAAACATCTGGCAGCGCGGCAAAGAGCACTCGGCCGCGGAGAAAAGTCGACGGCTCCACGGAGCTGCGCGTCGGACCGCATTATTCCATTAGCGCCGTCGGCGGCGAGCGTTTCCCACTCGTGGCGCGAGTCGACTCGAGTCGAGCGGGAGAGGCGGGGGGCGGAAAAAAAGTGCCGGGCAGCGTGCAAGCGGCGACAAAGGCGACAATTTGTCGTACGCGCGCCCCGCGGCAGACGAGGGCCGGAGGGCCGAAGGGCTCGAACACCTCCAGCGGCGAGCGCGACCGAGCGACGACAGTGCCAGCCCGATAATAAATCACGATACAGAGCTGGCGGCTTACGTTACACATTCCCGCGGGTAATACATCATTGTACCGTAATACAGCGTGTAAGTGCATGTTAAACGCCCCCCCCTCCCCATATCCCTTTCTCTATTTCTCTCTCTCTCTCTCTCGCTCGCTCGCTCGCTCGCTCGCTCGCTCGCTAGCCCCTTTCCGGCTTGGATTTCAACGCAGCGATACGCAATTCTCGAGCACGCGACGCGCACCAAACTGTTTAGCATAGAATCCATATTTTTCCGCGGCTCTTCGCCGTTGTCTCGTAAATAATGGAGCTTCGATCGAGCGGCAGAGGCGTATTATGCCGGAGCTTTTGGCGAGTCGCCTAGGCCGACAACTGCCTCGCCGGATTCCTTTGTGGCACTGCGTCATCGATCGTCAACTCGCCTCGCGATTGTCGAGGCAGCCCGTCGAATGCGCGCGGCGGCGCGGAGACAAAGCGACGCACCGAGAGAGGCCGCGAGGCTGGGAGGGGCACGGGAAAGCGGCAGCGTAGGTCGCGTGCTGGGCGCAAAACGTCTCGAACGACGCGACCCGGCGGCGCAGCAATAGCGGAGCATTGGCGAGCGCAAGGTCGGGCAGCGGCTGCGCGCGGGGCACGGAGGCGAGCGCGCGTCGTGCACTCGTGTCCCCGGAAGGAAGGAAGGAAGGAAGGCAGGCAGGCAGGCAGGCAGCAGCGGCTACGCGTACACGTAGGCTCGCGGCAATATTGCAGCTGGCGCGACTCCAACCGGCCCCGGACGCCGCGATATTGCACGGCTATGCGCGGCTCTCCTCCCCTCCCGGCTCCCGCGCGCAAACACACACCACGACCGAGGTATCCGCACTGCGCGCGTTAATGAGGCCGGGCCTTTTAATTGGCATCCCCGAACCCGCGGCCGGCTGGCTAAGAAGCTCGCGGCTGTGTCGGCCCCTCGTCGCGGCCAAACAATGCCGCGAGCCAAGTTCGCGCGAGACGCACGGATCGCAATTAAAGTCAGCGAGGCGCTTTGTTTCCGTGAATCACGTCGCGCGGGGCCAACTTTCATAACTCTCGGCGAGGCTCGATCTGCCGCGGCGCTAGGCGTTGTTGTCGCGCGCATTGTGTATCCCGGGTCCGCCGCCTGCCCTCGCTGCGGAATTCAGACGCTGCTCGGCCGCGCGCCAATTACCGGCCACAAAGGGAATGCCGATCGCCCGGCCAGCGGCATTCTCTCTCCCCGACGTTCTTCTGCCTTTGAGCTGTCTCCCGCAAATTACATACGCCCGGGCCGACGCGTGCGCGCGATCGCCGCCGACGAGCTTTCGCGATCCGCTTACGAGCTGCTTTCGCGCGGCGGCACCCCCGCTTTTCGCTTGTCCCGTCCCCCTTTTTTTTCCTCCGTCGCGCCGCCTCCCGCGGGGATCAAATGATAGTCCGTATCGGCGGAGCGAGCACGACTGCGCGGGGATTACGCCCCCGGCCAAACTCATTACGCACATTGTTCCCGAGTGCACGGCCCGTTCCGGAGCTCGCGCTTCGGCAAAATCCGATGCGACTGGCGTTTCTCCCTCTGCCCCGCGCTTTTGCCGTCGCGAAAAAAAGAGGATATTTCCATCGACGCGTGCGACGAAAATGTCCGGAAGCAGCAGCACGCGCGCGTTTTTTTTCCGATTGCCGGCCCGGCCTCGCGCGCTCGCATGACAATGAGAGCATGCATCACGAACGGCCCGACGCACGTGGCGCACAGTCGGATTATATTTACTCCGGGCCGTATGGCTTGACAATATAATTAAGCGACCGTCGGACTGTCCGGGAATAAAATATGCGAGGGATATGCAGAGGTGACGTGCGAGGCGCGACGAGCAGAGAGAGGCAGGAGGCAGCCGCTCGAAATGTCACAAAGGGCTTATCCGCCGAAGGCAGCTTGATGAATAATGACGAACGCGACCCGCTGAACTTGACACGCGCGCCTGCAGCCGGCGAATAAAAAACGAGCCTCAGCTGTGATTATTGATTCATCGGGTCGCGCGACTCCCGGAATAGCCCGCGCGGGGCGCGCTCGCAGCCGCGAATAATTGAAGTCACGGTTGCGCGACGCCGCGCGGCACACATTGCCGCGCCGAGTTCGGCCCGGACACAAAGGAAGAAAAAGGACGAGCGTCGCGCGGCTGCGATGTGGGCCGGCAAAAAAGATGGCGAGGCGCGCGCTTCAAGTTCAGCGACCCGGATTACCCGGCATCGATCTATCGCCGCGCGGCATTGTTTCCCCTCCGAGGAATATTCCAGCGGCGAGAGCCCACGGTCTCGCGCAGAACTCGATAATCCGTGAAATAATTTCTCGGCGCTTATCGCGCTCGGACGTGTAGGTGCGAGTCGCTCGTCCAAATGGGACTTGTTGTTGCCGCTGCCGATGTCGCGGAAAAAGCCCGGACGCCGGATACTCGTTTAACGCACATCCGGCCGAATTTCCAGATCGCAGCCGCGGCGCGGCGCCTTTACGATTGCGCGAGATCGTTGAGCTTTAGCGGTTGCGTCGCCTGCCTACGGACAATGCCGCGCAACCACGCCCCGCCGCCGAAGCCGACTCGTCGACGACTTTCGGCGGACGCGGCTCGCTTAGCCAAAGCGGACCAACGCTTCCCGGCCGTTCTCGTGTGCGGCTTGCGATCAACGCGTGCATACTGCGTCGACGCTCTCGGCGACGGCCGTCCCCGTCCGAGTCGCGCCCCGACGCGCGGAAGCAGCGCAGGAGAAGGTCGTCGACCGAGAGGGCATTTGTCGGCCCGGCAAAAACAAGCTCGCAATTCAGTCGGCCGTATAAATCATCGAATATCGGGTGGTGGAAAAAGCTCGGAAATAATTCAGAGCGAGAGAGACTTTGCTCGATCCCCGGCAGTAAGTCACATCAGTCCGCGACTGCTTGCTCAACTTTGACCCGGTTCTCCGCGAGCTCGTTCCGACGCACGCCCAGTAGCCGCAACTGTGCGCGCGCCAGCTGCGTTTGTCAATTGGCCGCGAGCGCGCGCGACTTAATTCGAGGGAGCGAGCTTTGCGTCTCTCTCTCTCTCTCTTTCCTGACTGCGCTGTCGAGTCGTTCTCTCGGCGCTAAACGATTTACGGCTCGGCGAGAGGAGCGCGTTCGGCCGTTATCTGCCGGGAGGCCACGGCAAGAAGTGCGCCGATACAGCTATCGCCGAGGCGGGACTAAATTCCAAATAAATGAAAACGTCGCTGCGGCTCATGAATAATCGACTCGAACGAGGGGCGGCTGTGAAAAAAAATGGGAAGCTCTCTTTCTCGTTTTCGAATCGTCTTAAAGGAGCGCCAAGTCGACCGGCGACGATAAGAGTGCTCGGCGCGCGCGAAAAGTTTATTGGAAAAGATACCGGGTGAGAAATTCGAGAGAGAGGGAGAGAGAGAGAGAGAGAGAGAGAAAGCAGCCGACGTCTGTATGAGCGATCACGTTCCAATACAATTTATCCAGCAGTTCAGCCGGCGCCCGCTTCCCGAGCCAAGTCCTCGGGGAAGAGGAGCGGAAAAATGCAGATTACAAGTTATTTAAGCCAAACAGATTGATATTCGTCGGCGAGGAAAAGCCGAAGAGGAGAAATCGAAGCTGGCTTCTTTATGGATTTCGGGGATAAAGAGGCAGATAGAGAGAGAGGGAGAGAGAGAGCCGAAGCAAAATCGACGGGGCAGAGGCTTTCTCTGTGCATTAAGCCACGTGACTGGAATACCCCGACGTACAGATGCAGTGTCGGTTGTCGTCGCGTAGGCGGCGCATGCCGAGCAGCCAGCGTACCGCTTGGCAAACTTTGCCCCTCCGCCCCTCCAATGATATTTTATCGGTATTTCAGGCCAAGTCAACTTCTGCTTGCTTGCGAGCGCGCCTGTGTACGTAATGAGGCCGATAAAAATTTCGCCGTCGGCATCGATTTCCTTCTCCTTCTTCTCCTTCTTCTTCTTCTTCTTCTTCTACTTCTTCTTCTTCTTCTTTTAGCTCGTCGCCGCCTGCAAACTCATCAAACTTCTTTTCTTGGCCTTGCGCTGCTAATCAAGCGGCGACCGCGCGCACGTACACGCTCGATCATTTGGCGCGCGTTCGACGACGCGGAGGTCAATGAATTTTTCTCGGGGACGGGCAGGAGGGCGCCGCCAAGATACGCTCCCCTCGGAATCACAGTGTCCTGAAATTGCGCACTCGCTCGCTAATCAGCGTGCGACTCGAAAGCCTCTTACGTCGACGTTCGACGCGCGACACAAGAGCGCGCCGCCTATCGTTGCCGCGAGCCCGTTTCGCCGTACACGACTTATTCGTCAAAGCAACCGGCGAGCGTTTGCCCTGGCCTGCTCGCGCAAGGCAGATAAAAAGCCGGTCGCGAGTCTAAGCGCCTTTTCTGCTCGCTGCTCGCTCTAATGCAATAGTGTAATTCGAGGCGGAAGCGCGCGGAGGAAGTTTGACGAGCGAGCTTTCTTGCCGAGGGGAGAGCGGTGGCGGCGGCGGCGGCGGCGGCGGCGGCGGCAAAGGAGAGGCAGAAAAGAAGGCTCTCCGTTGGAGGTGTAAGGCGCGCCTGGGAAAAGCCTCGGCTCGGCTAATTGAAAAAGCGTAATTCCAGAAAGAAGGAGCGCGGACGGGCTTTGTTTCTCGGCTTCCGAAATGACGCGCCGAGCAGCGGCAAGAAGGATGGAGATAAAGCGAGCGCGAGAGGCGAGTAAGTAGCGGAAGGAGCCAGCCAGCCACGCCTGATTTATTCGCTCGTTGGCAGTGTAGCCGGGCAGAGAAGAGCAGCGCGGCACTCGCCACTCGTGCGGACCTCGCTGCAGCTCTGCCCGGGAAAAGCTCTCGCCGATTACGAGCGCCGTGCGAAGCGAATAATTGAAAGGTCCTCATTTCGGCGCTCCGCCGCGGATCGACTCGGACCCCCCCCACCTCCCTCCCGCCGACTTGTTGCGGCAAATGAGATTTCGCTCTCTCTCTCTCTCTCTCTCTCTCTCTCTCTCTCTCTCTCTCTCTCTCTCTCTCTACCACGGCTACACACTCATGGATTATTCATGGCGCTGGCCTTAGCCGTGCCGCACACTCTCAATCATCGGTCGATTCCGCTAATAAGAAACCCGCCAGGCCGTTCGCCGAGAGGCATCCAAGCGCTCCAGCGGAAACGAAGACTAAAGGTGGGGGCGGCGCTGTACTCGTCGCTGGCTGGCGCGACGGCGAGCGGCCGCCGATCGTCGATTCCGACTGATTATGCAGCACCGGCGATCGCCGCCGATTTGTTCGGATGCCGGCCGAACCCGACGGCCAGCGATCGATCGATCGACCGCGGCCGCCTCGGTCAAGCCAATCAGCGACGATTACAAGGACGATCCAATTCGCAGCTTTGGCTCGACGATGGCTTTCGGCGGGCAGCTCGTACGGACGCGAACGGCTGCAAGCGCGCGAGGCGTCCCTGGAAAACGGTTGTCTCCCGCTCTTCTCTAGTCTCCGCCAGCTGCGGAATGGGATTCCAACGGCGACGCGACGCACTTGCGATTCCAGCGCGAGCCGCGCAATTCTCGGCGGCTTATTGCGATTCCGGCGATGCCGCGCGGTGCCGCGCGGTGCCGCGCGGTGCGCCAGACGCGAAGATCCCTTACTCACAGCTCGTCGACTTGACTGCCGCAGCGCGTCTCCCCTGCTCTCGCCCGCTGCTGTTTATCGGCGGCCGCTCGCTCGGCCGATGCATTATTCAGAGAGCCGACCGGAGCACAGGCGCGAGCCGCCAGCGAAAAGTGCACTGGCCGAACTCGCGCGACGTTAGCCCTGGCCCCGTCACGCCTGGCCGGCCGCGCGGACCGACGCGTGTCTGCCAAACGAGCTTTTGGCTCTTCCGTCGCTTGGCACGCGGGCGTCGACCCCTCTCCGCCTCTACGGTCTCGCCGCGGCCCGAACGGTCGCGTTTAATTGAGACGAGAGGCTTGATTGAATCCAAGTTGGCTGCGGGAGAAAAGTCGGCGCACCGTCTATTGGATTCCGGCCGAGGTCGACGAGCCGCGCGCAGAATGTTCGAACGAGTCGGGCGAAGAAAGCTGGAGACGTACGTAGGGGACGACTGATCGAGTGCGCGAGGTGGAGTGGCGACATTTGAATGTGAAATCGGCGCGCCAAGGGCCGAGAGGCAAGAACCGTTCTCGCTCTCTCAATAATGCATAATTCATGGGGGCTTCGAGTATCCGTGGAGCAGCCGCACCGGCAGCGCGACAAATTTAGCGTAGTGGGCGCATAACGGAAAATTGCACTGACCTGTATGCGGAAGAGCTTGCAGAGGGGCTTGTAGGCGTTGGTGCCGCAGGTCATGAACCTGTCGGGGCCCAGACGGCCGAACACCCTCACGTAGTTTTGGCACGTGTCCTTGTCGCCGCCCTTGAGGTGGCACAGCTCCTGGTGCGCGTCGCTGCTCGGCCACTGCAGCCTCTGCAACAAACGTATCGCGCGATTAGTCTCGGGCGCCAGCTGCGGCGGCGAGGTCGCGGCCACCGCCACCTCGCCCTCTCGCGCTTGTCTCTCGCCATTTCGGGCGGCGTTGCGCGCCTCATTGCTCGCGCTGCCTCTTAGCCGCCGAGGCGAAGAAGGCATCTCATGCATAATTCAGAGCTAAGGACTTGCCAAACAAACAAATAGCGAAAGCTGCGCCGTGCTCGTAGCAAATGAGAAATTCCGCCGGGAAAGCGCGCGATTCTCTCTCTCTCTCTCTGCCTCCTGTTTTCGAGGCCGTCGCTCCGCCGCGACATCAAGGAAATTTATATAAGCCAAAGTGAGTCGCTGGTCGGAGCGCCGGGGGACGCTGTTTTCCTTTTTTCTCTCCTTTTCCAGCGGCTTGCCGCTTTGATACGTCGGCCCGGCCTCCCCTCGCTCCCTCGCGGCGCTCTCTCCGCCGATAAGCCAGCTGCTTTCTTGCGACCGCGCGGATTTCCTTTATTCCAGCTCCAGTCGCCCGTCCGCGTGTAGCAAAAAAGGGGGAGAAGACGCTCTGCCGTCGTGCAAATAGATAAAGTGGAGCGCCACGGCGGAGAGGGATTAAAAAGACGAGAGAGCTAACGAAAAAAAGGAAGAGCGAAAGAGTGGAGATAAGGCGCCGCCAACGAGGGAACGACTTCGGAATAGCCAAGAAGGTCACAGGATGCTGCCTCCGTTCGCTCGCTTCTTTTCTCCGGTGCGCTGCAACTTTGCGACTCGATGCCGCCTCCTTCTTGTTCCAGTCTCCTGCTGCTGCGTGGCCGCCGCCGACACTTGTCCATTGAAAACTAGCGGGGGCAAAAAGCTCGACGCCGGCTTTTACAACGCACCACGCGCTGGCTCTGTTGCCATTGTTGCTGCTGTTGTAGTCGTCCTCGTGCGCGTCCTCCTGCTCGTCCTCCTGCTCGTCCTCCTACTCGTCCTCCTCCTCCTCCTCCTCATCCTCCTCGTCGTCGCTGAGCCAATCAGGCGGCAAGTTCCGCGTGAATATTCATGGAGCTGTGGCGCTTGGCTTCGGCAGCCGGAGAGGCGCGCGGAGGCTCACGGAGGGTGGGACGTTAAAGGACTCGGCTCTCGCAGACTTGCGGGCGTGCGTCAGGTGAGCCGAAGCGCTTAAAGCTCGCCTGACGTTTCTCTGATTTGTCCCGAGAAGCGCACGCCTCTACGCAGCTGCTGCACCGCGCCTCGCCGACGCGAGAGCTGCGTAACTTTGAGGCGCGCGGCCGACGCGACTGGCGCTCGAATTTCTCGCAGACGCGCTCGAACTTGGCCGCAGCGGCGCTGGCGTCTCGCCTCCCCCGCGTTTCTTTTTCCCTTTTCGCGCATTTCAATCGGCTGCTCGCTGCGAAACAGCAAATCGAGCAACTTGGAATCCAAGCGCAGACGTGCGTCTTGCCTGCAACCGAGTTTCGGTGGCGGGAGTAACGAGTGGTAAATGCCTCGACATTCATCGAGAAGTTAAATAAGTCTTAGCGCGCGCGCGCGCGAGCTGCGCCAAAGAAAGGCCATGAATTCTGTTTATACAGGTTATACATGCAAATTGCACAGAGCGAGCGTGCGCGCAAGTTCCATCGCGAGAGCAAGTTTTGCGCCGGCTACAATTGAATTGCTCGGCTGCTTTGCATACCAACGCCGCGGCAGCGAGCGATTTTCCCTCCTAATAAGCCAGAAACAATAACGCAAGAGCGCAAGCCCTTGTCTCCCGCGTGCCCGTTGCCGCTGCGTATCTGAGTCGCGCGGGGCCGAAAAACCACGAGCGCGCGGCTGCCTCCGGTCTCGCGTAGTCGTGGTCGTCGTCGTCGTCGTCGTCGTCGTCGTCGTCGTCATTGCGCAAGCCGACAATGCCGATCGCGACGCGCGGCCATTATAGAAATGCCTCTTGGCCGACGGAATCCGACGCGCTCGTCGCGCAATTAGCGAGCGGCGGCTGAAAGGAACGAACGGTTCTCGCGAATTCCTGGGCGACGCTCGGCCCGCGTAAGCCGTCAATTAGAGACGGATTGCCGCCGGGTTGACCGTACTTTTGCGAGAAGCCCGGAGCCGCGCGCCATCGAAAGCGCCGCGAGCACGAGCTAATTGTCTTTCGGCTGGCGACGAGGCAACGGTTCCGCGGCCACTGGCAGGCGCGTAATTGCGAGAGAGGGGCTCTCCACGACTGATTCCCGACCTTCGGCCGTGTGCTTTCGCCGCGTCTCGACCTCTTAATTGCTTGACAAATTCGCGCAAAGTATAGACATATATATATATGTATATATATATACACATCTGCCTGCACGGCGCAACCCCGTCGACTATAGACTCGTATTAACCTTAGTTGGCGGTATGTAGTCGGCAACTTTGTTCTATTCTTGCGCACGCGCAGCTCATTTAATATTCACGTGCCGTAATCTGCGCTAAAATTAAAGTCCGCTGCCACCGCTGAGCTTTGCATGACAAGACGATTTTAGATAGAGAGTTGGAGGTAGAAAAGGAGCAGGGCAAATCCCTAAAAATGTCGGAAAGTTGAACGAAACTTTGAGCAAGTTTGAAAACTAGCTGGGGCGCGAGCCTGGTATCGGAGAGCATCAGCTGGCCTCTCTTTCTCGATGAAATTTATTAAAGAGAGTGAGAGAGTGGCGGAGCGCGGCCCGGAAGACAGACGCGACAGCCATAAGTCAGGAAAAAGTGCCTCCGCGCAAGGTTTCCCTGGGCAAAACGTCGAGGGCCAGTGCAGCAGGCGAGGAGCAACGAAATTAAACGTCGCTCCGCCGCCGGCCTGCCGCAATCGAAGTTCGGCCGGCGGAATGCGCCTCGCGAAATCAGAATCGCAATCAGCGAGGAAACAAAGGGAGAGCCGACCGGCGAGCTGTTTCTTTGGCTCGTTGTCCGTCTGCTCGAGAGCCAGGCTCTATCTCTATTTTTCACCCGCCCCGGCCGTCTCTTATTATTACGCCAGCCAAGTTTCGAGGCTAGTTTCCGAACGGCGAGCGAGCCCCGCCCTCATTGTTCTCCGCTGAGCAACTCTCGGCTGTGCTGCCGAGCAAACCGACATTGTTTCCGCGATATTTTCCCCCCGACGCAGCCTGCTAGCTCCTGCTTGCTCGCCTCTTATTCCGGACAATCGGCTCTCCAACAGCCGAGAGTCTGAGCTTAATCCAAGTGCCGTTTAAGAAGAAGAACGAGGCCTTTGATTAAGCTCGACTCGCCGGTCAGAGCCGGGGCTGCAACAGCGCCAGGCGCAGCCCGCGCGCGAGCTCGCCAAGTGTTTTTATTTTCCGGGCGAGAAAGTTGGAAAGGCAAAACGCCAGAGGTAATGGACCGCGGGGAACGAAGCCGACGCGCTCGTACTCTCGCCAAACGACCCCCAGCGCGCGCGCGCTGCCTCTTGCTCTCGCCCGCGCGCCCGTGATCGATTGATTACCACGCTAATCGCGAGCGGCGAGCGGCCAAAGTCCCTCGTGCATCGCCGACGACGTACGTACACACCGGTGTGCGATAGCCAACAGCCTTCCTGGCGTTTTTCGACTGCGCGCTGCCGATATTGCCGAGTCGCCCGTTCGCCGTCCGAACTGCTCCTTGTCGCGAACCAATCGAGGGCCTGGCTTTCTTTCTCGCGCCCCCGCTCGCGGCGCCGTTCTATCGCGACTTCTCCGATACATCTGATTATTTGCGCGGGGCGTCGCGGAAAAAGCACGAGAGAACGGAGAGGGAGAGAGGAAATATTCTCGGCTCGGTTGGGATAATAAAGTGCGAACGTCACGCGAGCAGCGTCTAATTATGATTGGACGTCACGTGAGCGAGCTATAAAAAGACTCTCCTTCTCTCGTTTTTTTCTTTCCCCTCTCTCTTTGTGGATCCCCTTATTTTGTTGTGCCAATAACCGGCGACGGCTCGTCGTCCCGATAAAGCCATCGATTTTTCGTTCAGCCACGCGCGCACTTTGTTTAGCCGCTCGTAAAGAGTTCACGACGAATTGTTCGCTTTCCACGGGCGTGTTATTATAAGGAAATCATCGTAGCGGCCTCGTCGGCTCCGCCAGCGTCCCTGCGTCTACAATCGCGTGGCGTACAGTCGTCTCTCCCTCACGCTAACTCGCTGCAAACCATCAATAAAGACCTTCGTAAAGTATGCAAACCCCCACTGTGGCAAGCCAAGTTTTCACTCCGGCATTAACTTCGGATAACTGTATTAAGCGTTTCGTCGATTCTCCGCTAATTTAATGAAACCGATCCTCAATTGGCTGCAACGTATTCGCTATAACGGTTCAACGACATCCACATTCTCTCTCTATCTCGAGTGCTAAATATAAAGTGCTGACTGCGGCCGCGGATGACGGTGCTCGACACGCGCACCTGAAAATCAACCGAGCTACCATAGATTATTGACGGTCTAATTTGCTGGAAATTCACGAGTGTTGCACGTGCGACAAAAAGAGAAAAAGCTCCGACGTGGATTTAACTATGTGTAGCTGGTTGATTAAGCTATGGGACCTCCTCAATTTTAAACGCCCACGTGGTCTTCCTCCGAAATGGCTCTCGCCATGTAAAAGTTGGAGTTGCGCTTGGCCGAGCGTTTTCCTCAACGGTCACCGATACTATCGTACGTGCCGTGTACGCGCGTACGCAGCGGAGACTGCCGATTATTCCGCGTTTACTTAGCACTCCAAGGTGAGCCGAGGCGAAATAATGCCTCGGCTCAGAGCTCGTCGCGCTTGCGCATCCGGTGTCGGTGTCGCGCTGCCAGGAGGACGATAATGCAGGCTCCCTCTGCTTATTCTATTATTCAGCAAGTTTCTCTCTCTCTCTCTCTCTCTCTCTCTCTCTCTCTCTCTCTCTCTCTCTTCCGTTCTCGTTCCCCGCTAATCGAGTCAGCGCAAAAGAGAGAGAGAGAGAGAGAGAGAGAGAGAGAGAGAGAGAGAGAGAGAGAGACAGAGAACGGCCGAGAGATAGGAGCACTCGGCTCTCATCAATGCTTTCATCCATCATGGCTTTGTTGAGGCAAGCGCCGGCGACGACTACTACGACGGCGACGGCGCACTCTCGCGCATCAATCTAATTTGGCCGCCCTCTCGTTCGCGCACACACACTCTCCGTCTCTGTCTCTCTGTTTTTGCGCAGTCCTTTGACGCTGCGTCGCATTGATTAAACTAACCGCGCCAATTGGCTAGCCTCGACGTGTTCCTTTTAGCAATGGCACTCGGCGAGCTCACTCGATCGCTGCCGCACACGGCGAAAACGACTGTGTCTCGTTGAAATATGCAAGAGCGCTTTGGCGCTTGCTAAGCGGCGAGAAAAAGGAGCCACCGCAGCGAGACCGTGGCGCAAAAAATGTTCGCGCGCGCTCCGAGCCCGGCAGGCGTACGTATGCGGACCAATCGAGGCGCAGCGAATCGAGAGCGGCGCGAGCTGCCGTCGCGCGCCAACCTGTTTCGGCGCAAGGCCAAGAGGCTCGATAAATCGCGCGAATCGCCCGAGTCCCTTTAGCGCGAGCGGACGTCAACGGCGACGACGACGACGACGACGACGACGTGAAAGTCGTCGAGGGAAGAAAGAGAGGGGCGGCCGTGCTTTTTACGCCCGCCGCTAAGTGAATGACCGGTCAGAGCCGCCTGCCGTCGCCAGCGCTGGCTTTTGCCTCTCACTACCCCCACCTCCCGCTCGATATCTCGCTGAGCGTTCTGCATGTTGCGCTACCTGCTTGCATGCTCTCGCGCCGCCTGTAATATTATCGGCGAATCGGCGCGACATTGGGTTACCGCGGCTAATTAGCCAGGCCCAAGGGGCCGGCCCCGTGAAACTTTAACGCGCTCGGTCCTTGGTGGCGTGGCCCGAGGGCTCTCATTCGCGTGCTTCGTGCGAGACGCGGCTCGGATTAAGCGGCGCGCCGTAATAACTGCTGCGGACGTCTCGCACTGCTCGCCGGCTGGCTGCTTCTTGTTCTCCACTTTTTGTCAGCGCTGCCGTGTACCCGTGGAATTGCTACTCGTAAATTATACAGGCGCGACACAGTACAGTCCCGCTCGACGTTCGCAAATGCTTCTCGATCCGGCGCGGAAAGGATCGAAAAGCCGTCAAGGCGATACGCAGAGCAAGTCGGATCGCAGGCGAGAAAAACAATGGCAGGTTCGCGCGGTCCCATTCTCGGCCGCGCGCGCGCAGTCGGTTGAGTTACGGTGCAGGTGCAACGGCTGCGGGACACGAGTGTGTCTCGACGGGCGGCGCAAGTGCGCACGAGCCAGTCGCCGGGCGAGAAGAAGCGAGCGAGCGAGAGAGTTGTGCAAACGCGGAGAGAGAATTATGCTCGGGCCCGTTATGCGCTCGGCTCGGTTGCGCGCTGCACCGCTAGCTCTATCGCGCGCGCGCGCGCGCGCCAGGCATTCCCCGCGGGCATCCCCGCCGATAAGCTATCGCGGTGCCCGAGCTTCCGCGCGGCGACGCGTTCGGGAAAAGCCCGTCGCGGGGCCCAACTTCCTCTCCGCTCGCCTTTCCACCATCGCCTTCGGCCATCCGACGCATTCTCGTCTACTCGCGTTCCCTCGCTTTTTTTATTAACCAGCGCCAACGAGCAGCAGTAGCTCGAGAATGTCAGCCTGCAGCGAGAATCGCGCGAAAAAAAGTTAAAAGAGCCTAAAATTCCGATAAAACGCCTCATTAACAGCCAAAGCGAGGTGGCGGAAGGGCGGAAAGGTGGAGGGGGGGAGCGAGTCTCGCGCTGATTGCCGACGAAATCAGCAGTGGCCGCAGCCGACACAAGAAGCGCGCTGGATTTTCGAGGCGCCGACGTCCCAACGATTTCCGGTATCACCGGCGCGCGGAAAACGTGACCGAGTCACTAATTGCGCGCAGACGACAACGACTGCGATGACCTTACACACGCCTCGTTATAAAGCCGCTTCGCGCGCGAAAACGTGTAATAGTGCCATGAAGCATTATCTGGCTGCAGCTGCCGCTTCTCTTCCTGGATAACGGAAACACGACGTCCGTGTGCGTGTGTGTGTGCGCCGCTGCGGGCTTTAGGGATCGACCGATGACTTCGTATTTACGGCTAACTATTAGATCCAGCCGATCCGCGTCGGGCGCGCGCCATTGTAATGCAGGCTCTAGCGGATTTCGTCGCGATATCCGATATCGCGCTACTAATTATTTTGCGGCCAAACGGCATCTACGCGACCGAGGGATCATTTTTCAAAAAAAAAAAAAAAAAAACAGAAAAAAACGGACGCTCGTACATCACTCGGCCCGGCATTCTCGCGCAACACGCGAACAGGGCGCGTTTTGCGTAATCGGTCCCTCGATTTATCATCGCGGCCACCGCGATAGAAGGAAGGGAGCCACCGGAGGGGAGCACGGTAAAATCCGATAGACGCGCGTACCGTTGGGGGGGGGGGGGGGGCTGCGTCTAGCGCGTGGCTACCGAGTGCGGCACTCGGTTCGCGACCGAGAACGCCAGCAGGTCTTGCGAAAATTGGGGCGGCCAAGTCGTTGCCTCGGCAGGGTGGTAAGCCTAGGAAGTTGTTAACTCGAGTCCTTCGGCAGCACCATCAGGAGACGATGACTCGGCCGTGAAAGCCGGCTCAGCGGGGAGAGGGAGGAGCGAGTCGTCCCCGAGTAGTCTGGCGGCGCGTGGCCGCGGGCCTGGCCGTAGGTCGATAGCAGCCCCAGCTGCGCACGAGCCAACTTGACGAGGAAAAAACTTGGCAGGGATTAGTCGCGCTAATATCCGCTATGAGGCTGCTGATGCGCGGCGTTGTTAGCGAATTAGCGGAGCTTTGGCAGCGTTAATTCGGCTTATTCCGTCCGCGTCGCAGCCAATTAACGGCCACATCTAGAGGGCTGATTTCGGTAGCTGCATAATGGCCAATTTAGCCAGTGAGTTTGTTTTATTGGGCCGCGAGGATAATCAAACTGGAAGAGATCGCGGCTCGCAGGCTGCGGCGCGCGGCCATCCAATTACTCGACGGCCGATAAATCGGACAAAGGGCATTGTCGTTTTATCGGTATCCGTTAAAAATAATAAACAGGCCGTAAAAAGAGAGACGGGGAGCGCTCTAGGCGGCGCGCCGAGAGACCGTTAAACGCGGAAAAAGATGGAAAAGCGGACTTATTGTGCCGTAAAAAGTCCAGCGAGAGCCAGAGACCAGACGCTCCCTTTAATAAGACGAGCAGAGAGAGGGAGCGAGAGAGGCTTAACGACTTGCCGCGCGGCGCAATAAAAAAGCACTCATTATCCGCCAGAGAGGGAATATCGTCCTCCAGTGCCGAGTCCATTGAAAGCAAAGCTACGGCACGCGCATCCGCATCTCCCGCGCACAGCTCTGCTCGGCTTCCAGCTGCACGGGCCTTTTGGAGTTTTGCTGGAGTCGCCAGGAGCAAGAAGAAGAAGAAGAAGAAGAAGAAGAAGAAGAAGAAGAAGAAGAAGAAGAAGAAGAAGAAGGAGAAGGAGAGGCAGAAGGGAAGAAAAAAAGAAAACAAGCGAGCGAGCGGCAGAGTTGCCGCGCGCTGACTTTAAACTTTGATTAGCGAACTCGCAGCAGCCAACTTCCTCGCCGACTTTGGCTTGGCGCTGCGGCGCAAAACTCGAGGCTCTGCTCCCTTCAGTCGGCGCGCGATAATAACTACAATTTAGAAAGCGTGTATCGCGCAGTACGTAGCGCTATCAAACGCCAAACTTTGCCGACCCACAAAACGCTCGCAAGGCGCTTTGGGAGCGAAGGGCGAGGTCGGGCGGGGAGAGGGAAGGGGAAAGACCGGGCACTTTGTCAGGGCGGGCCGAGTGTCATATGCCAAGCGAGGAATCATTAATTGCCGTGATTGCAAGTCTCATAGCGCGCTCGGCCGCAATCAGCCTCGGCGGGCCGCACGACCAGTTGGTCGGCGGAGAGGCAGCCCGCAATTAGGCAGCTTATCTCTAATTGAAAAAGAAACGAGTCGGCTGGGCACGGCGGCGCGCGCCCAAGCCAACGCAAGTGGATTACAGACTCACCTGATCCGGGATTTCCGTGAGGTCGTGCAGGCTCACGTTGTAGATGGCGTTCCTGCAACAGGCAAAGAGAGCGCGACAATTGAGAGAGAGGCGGCGGAGAGCGGGCGCGTGGCGTGAGCGACGCCAGCGGGGATTAGCGGCGGCCGGGGCGGCCCGGGGGCGCCCGCATGAATTTGCAAACGCGACTCCTCATCACGCGACAGCGCTGAAACACGCGATAACGCTGCTCGCGCGCTCGGCGTAATTAATAAAAGCGCCGTCGCGGATGTATAGGCTTAATCGCGCGGCCGCGCCGGTGGCCTGTAACGGCAAACAAACAAACCTACCTAATTGCCAACAAAAGCCCTATGTTGATTCGCCGCCCCGCCGCCCCGCCACCCCGCCGCTCGGGCGCGCCGATCGACGGCGCGCTGCCTTATCGGCTCGAGCCCTTGTCGAGTCGCGCAAAAATTCGCTCGCGCGGCTATCTGGATTACGATCCACAGTGGCGGCCCGGGAGGGGGGAAAGAGGCGGCTATCGCGGCCACAGGACCATTCCATAAATCCGCGTAATGCGCGAGGTAAACGTGCCGGGCAACATCGACACCAAGCCAATAGCCGTCCGTAGATCTCGTCGCGTTTGCAGCCGCAATTGGGCGCGCCGCGGAGAAAAAGCCCGGGCGGAGCACTTGGCCTCGTCACGCGGGCCGAATATAACTCACTTAGGAGGGGGGGCGGCGCTCCGAGCTCGGCTCGCGCGGCGGGCTTGGGGCGCAAATTTACGCGATAACGAGCCGTCTAATGGCGTGTACACCGAGCCGCCGGGGCATTTGTACATGCGCCCGCCAGCGGCACATAACTTTGCCGATTACGCGTACACGGGCGGCGGACCGCGGCGCGCGATGCAAGCAGCGCTCCCCGAGGAGGCCAGCGGTCGCCGACTGCCCCTGCGGGGCGTACGCGCACCGGCGAAGGAAGAGGCAATCGCGAATCGGCCCGAGCGGGTCGAGAGACGGCGCAGCGCGGCGACGAGTGCGCCGATTCCGCGCGCAGGATCCGCCGGCAGCAGCAGTCGGCCGAGAATAATACGCGCAGCTGCCGGCACCGCCGCCCTCATAAACGTATCTCGCTGCGAGCAGCCGCTGCGAATGCCGGGACGTAAATTTTCATGGCGCACTTGCCGCCGTCGCCGCCACGCGCTTTCTTCGATAAGCGCCCGCGGCAATTCATCGTTTCGCCGCGGCGAGGAGCGGCAGCCAGCGCGCCCGCCGCCGTCGACTTCTGTTCTGCTGAATGTACTCGACGCCACACGCCGGAGCCTTTCGCCCGAAAATCATCGTTCGCGATGCCAGTCTCTCCGTCTTTCTTTCTCAAATTTTCAAAGGGACGACCGACTATACGCGCGCTTGCCAAGGCGGAACTTGCCACAACTGTTTACGGGCTCGTCGGCGCCAGCTCCGCCCGTGCACAATGTCGCTTTGTAAACCGCGCGCGTAGACAAAAACTACATGGCTCATTCCGCCACTGCAAGCTCGACCTCACTATATTCCGCGATTCGAAATTCGCGACAGACGTAATGAGCTCAGTTGCACCGGGAGAAGCTAAGTTAAATTAATAATTAGTAAAAAATTTAATGCGACAGCTACAGCGTGCATTGCTAATTATTTGCATAAAAATAAATTGAAATTAGGTTACAGCTCTCAATTTATTTACAACGTAGGTCGCCTACTTGTTAAAATCACCTGGATTGAAACGAGCGAACTGTAACCTGATTTGAAAGCACGTCTGCATACGATATGACGAGCAAAGTGCATTGCGACTTATGCGCTTGCAATTCTCGATTTGAACGTAGGTATCTTTGAGGAGTTGGACCGAACCGACGCGGCGAACACGAGGAACGACAAGTTCGGCGCGGGCGCGACCGAAATGCCGACGGTCTGGACGCGGCGAGGTCCACGCGCTCGATTCGCGGTCCGAGACGAGGTTATCCAGCCGAGCAGTCCATCAGCTTTGGGCGACGCGACGACAATTAGCCTAATTCCGTTTGTCCGGGCCGGCGCGCCTTTTCGCTCGGCGCTGCGCGTCTTGCTTGATTGGATTGCGCCGGCGATTTTTGCCGCTGGCCCGATCGCGTTAACAGTCACGGCGCGGCGGCGAGCAAAGTGCCGTGGAAGCGAGCAACAAGTGCGGGGTGCCCCCTCCTCCTTGCCCCGTCAATCGTCCGCGTCGGGCGCGCGATTTAATGCGCCGATAATGGACGTGTGCAGGCTGCTGGGCGGCGAGCTCGTCGATCGACAACTCGGCGGCGCACGCGCTCTTCGGCGCGGGCCAACTTGGCTTTCACCGTCCGATGGCCAGATTGCGCGGATCCCCCCGTTAGTCGTTGGCCTTTCGTCGAAGACTCATTTGCGAGCCGGTTTCTCGCTGCGAACGGGCTGATTCCAGAGCCCAATTGAGTCATCGACTCGCGAGTCGCGGCAGCGGTGTCGATCGCTCGCGAGCGTCGAGTTCCCGAGCAAATCAGCGCTCCGCAAATCGATTGTGGGCTGCGCGGGCCGCTGGACGGCCTGATGGGGTACTAGACAAGAGGCGGCAAAGCGCGCGCCCCTCTGTATATACATTACCTTGCGCCAATCAGGACGAAAGTGGAGGAGCGCTCGAGGAGTTTGAAGTGCTCGACGTGGCTCTCGTTGCCGAGGAAGCGCTGGCCGATCACCTCGCCTGCAACATAAAACGAAGACCCAGCTTCAGAGAGAGAGAGAGAGAGAGAGAAGAGCAGCATAGCGAGGCGGCGGTGGCGGCGGCGCGCCGAGCAAATTTAAATTTTGCGCTCTAGTGGCCGGCCGACTGATCCGGTTGCCAGCGCCAACTTTAAATTAAAACTTGCGCTCTCGTCAATTTTTCATTTTTCCGCGAGGCACGCAGATTGGTTGACTCGGTGCGGCGACGGCGGAGCCTATTAGCCGCCCGAGCTGGAAAAACGGTCGCAGTCGGCGTCCAATTTCGCCTTGGATAAAATTTCAATTAGCCGAAGGCGCCTCGGCGGCGCTGCTCGCGGGCCGAACGGAGGGGCGCTTCTGCCGGAGCGTCGATTGTTCCCCCGATGCGGAGCGCGCGCAAGGTGCCATAATCGCGCTTCCGAGGGCCGCGCTAATTAACTCGGGCGAGGCGATTGTTTTGCGGGCTGCTCGTCTCCTCGGCGCGCGCAGATTTATTCATCGCGGCTGATTCGAAGTGGGCCGAACGAGTTTGCCATGAATTTTCATGGGCTCGTTGCGCGAGCTCTTGAAAAAGAGATCGAGCGCGAGCCGAGGAGGACGAGGCGGTCGCGCGCGCGACAGCCGCGCGCCGGCGTCTGTTGTAAAATTCCATGCATCCGAGAGGCAGCGCGCGAGCTGTGGGGGCTACGTCACGCTCGCGCATGCACGGCCCGAGTACGTGGGTCAGAGTGTATCGGGGACGCGATCAACGGTTCTGCGCCGACGACCGCGCGCTGTACCGTTCGGCTCGACTGTTACCGCGAGAGTGAGGAGAGTCGGCTCCGCGCACGCAGAGCGGAGCTCGCGGCCGACCGCGGCTGGACCGCTTCGGTCGAGTTGGGAGCTCGGTCGGGCCGAATTCGGTCGAATCGATCGGCGGTGCAGCAGGCAGCGCGCGCTTCGCCGAGGAAATCCGCGGCAATGCACTTGGAGCAGCAGCAGACGCGAGAATAGCCTCCTTATTTGCAGACCTGCTCGCTGTGCCAACTAGGATACGCCGCGGAGGATTGCGGACGCGTCATCCGTCGCATTCGTTCTCCTTTCTCATGAAATTCTCAAGACGCCGGGAAAGAGGAAGAGGAAGCTCCCGAGTCTCATCGGGCGGAGCGAGAGCGGAGGGAGGGGTCGGAGGGGGCGACTTTATGAATTTTTCAGCGAACCTTCGAGGCTTCAATCTGCAGCTGACGGCGCCGGAGAGATCTTCGCGCTGCTCGTGCTCGGCCAAGCGCAGTGCGAGTCGGCGAGTATCGATGATACTCGGCGCGCGCGCGCGCGAGATGATTATTTGACGCGGGCCCGGCCTCCGGACAAGGGCAGGCAGGCCGGACGGCCGATTTATCAGCCGGCACGCTCGGCCGCCCGCCGGCGATTCATCCGGCGGCCGCCGCTGAATTCGTCATCGCGTTGGCTGCCCGTGGCGTGGACCAGCCGCGCGTCGACTGGCCCCCGCCGGCGGTCAATCAAGTAACGATGGCGAAGGGGGCGAGCCCAGGCCACAAAGGCGGGGCCAACGCACGGAGGAGCCCCGAGGAAAGCGCGACAGCGCGAGTCTCCGAGGAGGCGAGAGGCGAGCGCGTCGTCGTCGGGTGCGCGGGGCGCGGGGGCCGGCGTTATCGCGCTCGCACGGCCGACACCCACGCGGGCCGCGCTCGCACGGCGGAGCCCCCTTTTAAAGTGCCATTCCGCTGGCGTGCGTTTTCTTATCGGCCGGCCGGCCGACTGGCGCGCCGGCTCTCCGCCTGCTCGGAATGCGGCGCTCCACGGGCCTTTGTGCGGCTCCGCTCGTAAACCGACTATCTCGCGCCTGCAGGTGATATCCCAGGCGTCGAGGAGAAAAGAACGGAAGAAACGGCGGGGCCGGGCGAGCGGTGGAACAAGTGCACAACAAAATTGGCGTCGCGTGCAATTAAAAGTTGCCGGGGCGAGCAGAGACAGTTGGCAGCGCGGCGATGAATCAGTGGGTCACGCGAGCTTGCGAGCTCCGCCGGCTGGTACCAAGCGGTGCCCACCCCCTCTGGCGCGCCGGATCACTCTTATTCTTGCCTTTGCATTTTTAGCCGCGCGCGCTCACCCATAACCGGCGCTCCGTGCGCGCGGCCACCAGCGTGTGATTGCGGCTCCTCCAACTATCTGTTCGACCTGGTTTTCGTCCTCGCGAGCGGCCGAGCATTCATCATCGTGAGCGCGGTCGGCGCCGTACCCGCTGCCACTGCTATATTGCTCTTTGTGCTTTAGCTCGCAGTTAAAGCTGCTCTTAATGAGGAGGGATTTACGAGGTCGAGCAGGGCTGGCTCGGTGTGATTCGCTTGCGCCGCGCCTCTCTGCATCGGGAATTGTGGGACAGGCTGCCCGGGCTGCGCTCTCGCGCGTCGGCATCCGCGTCGGCGCCCGCGTCGGCACCCGCGTCGGCACCCGCGTCGATCCGACGGCTGCCCGCGACTGCGGGCGGCCGCGCCGGCGATCAACTAGCCTGCTCCGCGGCGGCTCGTCGGCGCCGGCGAATCGAAAATTTGGCTCGGCTTATCGGCGTTGCCGAGCGCTTATCTCAGCTCGGTGCAAGCTCGCGCGCGCGGAGATGCGCCCGTCCGATAAATCGCTGAATCGCTGCCCCTTATGGCTCCGGCGCACGCGAGCCGACGTCTCTCCTCGTGCGTGGCACGCACCGCTGCTCGTCGCCCCGGCCGCTCGCCGAGCTTCTCGAAAAATTAGCTCCGAGTTTGTCGCGCGAAAGTCGAGTTGCAGCCCGCGCCTGGGGCGAACTTTGCCCATTAACATACGCAGTGGCGTCGGGCCGCGGCATCGTCATTTCCAATGGGGCCAGCTCGCGGCCTCGAGGAGCCGGGCTGTCCCGTCGAAAATTGAAAAATCGAGTTGGGAAATTCGCGCGACGCTCGGGCGCGGGATCCGTGGCCGCGCGCAAAAGCTCGTCGCCTGGCTCGCGGCGAGCAACGCGAAGCGCGGATAACGCTCGCGGGCGATCGAGGCTGCGGCGCCGAGGAAAAACCGAGCACGCCGCGGCGTCGGCGCTGCAGCTGATGGCTCTCGCGGCGGCGGCACGGTGCAGCCCATGAATAAGGCTAACGCGAGCGACCGAGCGACATCAATATTGCATGAATGCGCGCGAGCGCGAGCGGCCATAAATTACGGAATTTCTACGCAGCCGTGAGGCCACAGTGCCGCCACGGCGCTGCTGCAGGTGTTCCACGTTCTCGGATTTTCAATGCTCCGAAAAAAAAAAAGGGAAAGAAAAAAGCGATCGGCTCGCTGCTGCTCCCGAGCGGCTAATTAATCACAATCAGCTCGACAGCCGAGCGAAGAGGCGCTTTCCTCATCGGCGTCAATCGAGTCGACGGGATTCGCCGAGCCAGGGACGGCTCGCGTTGCGCCAGATATCCTGGCACGCATTGTGCAGCCTTTTAAAGGCTAAGCGCGAGAGCAGCAGCGCCGGCTAAGCTAAAAAGGCCAGAGCCGGCGAAACTGGATACATCTGCGCGCTCGCCAGGGAGCTTCTTACCTCCGCCGAGTCGTTGAACTCGACTCGCCGCGAGGCCTGTCTCTCGGCCCCTCTCCTTGCCATCGCGCTGCCGTCCCGTTCGCAAAAAACCGCCTAATGGCTGGCACTCGTGCGAGCCTCGATACTCCCCCCCCCCCTGCTCCGAGCATCCAGATCGGCGCCGCGCCGATCCTCGTGGCCTCGCTCCACCGACGATCTTTCGCAAAACTTGTCGTTTGCCCTCGTCGCTTACCGTCGAGGCTTGTCCGATAAGCGTCCAAGCAGAAACAGCGAGAGCTTCCCGCATGGCTCCGACGGCCAAAACTCATGCACTCCGCGCAAGTTCATTTCCCAGGAGGACGCCCACGCACGCGGCCAGCGTAGATGCAAAAACTGGTCGTACCTCCGCGGAGCAGCTGGTCCGAAGACGCTCGAGCACGGCCGAGGAAGGCAAGCGCGCAATCGTCGAGAGGCTGCGAGCTAGCTAATGACGAGGACTGTGACGCGCGCGGAATCGCGTGTTGCGCGAGCTTCTTAGCCGAGGCCGCTCGTACGCAAGAACAGCGTCTCGGAGCGCAACGCGATTAGCGAAAGTCGCGCGGCAGTGGAGCGCCGCGCGTTGTCAAAAGTTTTACACGGAAAACGGGGGGAATAGTCGCTAGATTAATCTCGTGGTCGGGTTTATCGCGCGCGCGGAATGCCATCCTGCTGCGAATTGCACTTGCAATTATTAAAGGCTCGGCCGCTTTGCTCGCCAATTTATCGCGGAGCCCGACTGTTATTCGCCGCAGTTTTCGGATCTCGGTCTCTCGCTCGAGCTCACAGTGCGAGTGCGGTGACGCAAGAGAGTGAGAGAGCGCGAGAATGAGACGCATCGCACAACGGTGCTGCCGGAGCAATGTCTCTTGTATATACGTGATTAGCGGGCTGCTTGCTACCGCCGTCGCCGCCGCCGCTGCCGGCGATCGATCCTCATCCTCGGCTAATTAATTTACTGTGGCTATGCGCGGCGCTGGCTGGCCGCACTAATTTGGCCATCGATTACTCTCGCGGCCGGCCGCAGCGATACGCCCAATAACCCGAATATTATCGTCGTCGTACCTCTCCGCGTTGCGGCGCTTTCCAGCGCTAATATCTGTGCCAGAGACGAGACTGCACTGCTATGTCTCCTCTTTGGCAAAAGCCCCTCGAGCGCGGAAACACAGAGGGAGAGAGGGGGAAGAGAGAGAGGGAGAGAGCTGCTGTAGATAACACAAAGCCGTAGCGCTTGGCAGTCAAACTTGAGCCCGAAAGCACCGCAACCGACAGCTACTCGCTCTGCCTCAGTGCTAGCGAAGGAGATACGGATTTAAGCGAGTAAGCCTCCTCCCCCCCATGCTCTCTCTCTCTCTTTCGCTCGGCCTCCCTGTTATTTTAAGCAAATGTTGTACTTTGATAAATCCTGAACTAATATGTAACCGCTCACGCTTATCCTCATCCTTCGCAGTCCGACTGTTAGACGTTAAACCGATGACTTACATGTATTCATACCCACGATCCACCTTTCGACTTGCAGAGATTGCACTTTGGTGTAAGCACGGGCAAAAATAGTTTCGGTCATTGATCAACTCGTATTCCCAAAACTCTGATTCGACCTACAAATGTTTAACGGAAACGCTGACTCAATTTCCTTTTCGTAGAGAGTTGACTCAAGAGCAACGATCAGTCTAGGAGTGATCAGCTTTCGCCATCGAGGAAATGGTTTAATCAGCTTTTCACGGCATTATTTCGGCCTTTGAGAATCGAGCCTCGAAGCGAGGCGGCATTGTTGCCGATACGGCGAGGGTGGGCTGAGCGTAGTAGACTCGGCGAAGCACGGGCGTCGTCGAGTGCTTATAATCACAGCTTCCGTCCGTTCGCCGGCGGAACAGCGTCTGCCGAAAACGCAAGCTCGGTTGCGCCCATTGACCGCCGCGTCGGCCGTAACCGAAGACACAATAGTCGAAGCTCGCTCGAGGCACTTGGCCGTAAGGTCCAGCGGCATCTGGCAGCTGGAACGACCGGGTATAACTGCGGCGGCGCGGTCGGGCTGTTTTGCCGAGTTGGCCCGCAACCCCGAGCTCTCCCCGACGATCACCTATGCGTACGCGCAAGTCCAACTCGGCTCGGGAGCCGCGCACTCCGCGCGCTACTTTGACCCGCTTTGCCGCCTCGCGGCGGGCATTATTTGTCTCGATAATCGATAGCGCGCGCACCCTCGCGCCGCGTGCTCTCGCGATGCTCGTCAGACGGAATCGAGAACGAAGAGTGCGAGCTTTATTGGGAAACGCGGTTGCCGAAGCGACCTGTCGAGTAGCGACGATCTCGCGCCTCGCTTGCTCGGAGAGCCGCGATCGATCGCTTAACGCCGTTATCGACTCGTCGGAGCCGACAAATGGCCAGCTATAGCTGTAGCTGCGAATTCTTTCCCGGCAATACAGCCGCGGATTGGCGCTCGCCTTGAATATTTTCCCGGGCAAGCCGGGGAGCGAAAGCGCGCGGCCCATTGTGTTTAGCGCCGTTGCGCGTCGTCGGCGACGACGACGACGACGCCGAAAAGATTTGCAGCCATTGCAGCTGCGCGCATTGTGCAACTTTGAACGAGCGACTCGAGAAGGACTTTTGTCATTTCCCACGAGAGATTTAATGAGCGGTGGGCAGAAGCGATCTCCCTGCGGCGGGGCTCCGCTGCTCGAGCGAGACGCGCTCCATTTTTCAGTTTACCGGCGCTCGGCGACGTATCGGACCATTCGCTCGGGCGCGGGCTCGGTCACTGGATCGCCCCGTCGCTCGCCGGCAGTTGGCCTCCGCGAGCTGCCTGCGGCGAGTCTCGCTCGAGGATGTACCTGGCGCCGCTTGTGGCCGAGCGCTTATTTGACTTTGCGAATGACTAATTCAGAGCGAGCGCCGCTGTCGGGGACGACGAGCCGCGGCAGACGGGCGGTCGTGAGCCCGCGCAGTTTCATCCCGAGTGCCAGCCGCGCCGGTGCGCCGACGGGAGCAACTCTTCGACCCGAGGAGCGGGAGGGGGGATGCGTCGTGGGAGCGCCGTGGAAGCGAGGGCGATGCGCGCGTCGCGCCCGCGGTAATGCAATCTGCTGCATCGAGACCGCACGCAAGCTCGCGTGACTCGGCGGCCGCGAGAGCCCCGAAAATTTGGGCCTCGCGAGCTCGGCGCGCATCTTCCCTCGGTCGCTCCGCGCATTTATTATTTCAGAGTGCGAGAACGCGCGGGGCCCGCGGCGGATTATCGCGCGCCGGGCGCCAAGCCGGGAACAAAGGGGGCGACGAGAGACCTGCGTGCCGCGCGCGTCGGATAAAAACAAGGATAAACAGCAGCGGCAGTGGCAACGACACGCCAGCGTCGGAGAGGAAAGGGCAATTAGGCGGCGCACAAAGAGTGCGTAGGTGGCCATGCAGATGGGAACGAGGCGGACGAGAATGGCGCACGCGAGCGCTAATTAGCCGGCTTACCCGCAGATCGCCGCCTCGAGATTCGACTCCCGGGAAATCCGCCGCGACTCGGAAGAACCTTGCGCGCCGCCGCTTGGTCACCGCACCGAACTCGCGCTGCAGTTTTGTAAAACGCATAAGCAACATCAGCATAACTTGATATTAACTCGCTGCAAACACTCCTCGTTAGTGGCACTAAGGATTCTCGGCGCACGTCGCCGGCTCGTGGCTCGTTCCGAGGAGCCAGCGAAAAAGAATTTAATTAGACGCCCGAAAGTGGGAAGAGGGAGGGGGGGGGGGCTCGTCTATACTCTCGGATAACAAAGCCCGGCTGTCGGCGCGATGCGCGGCCACTTAATTTTCACTTTGACGCCCTGCAAATGAGAAGGGCCTCCGTGAGAATTCCAACGAGGAATGCGGGGCCACTCATCCTCACGCAACAGCAGCAGCTCCTCGTCGTTATCGCTTTGCCTCGCTGGCGTTCCTCGCTCGAATCAGCGCCACGGACGCTCGTCGATTCCCGATCGAAGCTGGGTTTATTTCGCGACGCGCCTCCTTCACTCTCACTAGAACGAAGAGACCAAGTTCGCCCATCGATGGCTTAGCCAGCGGAAATTGCCGAGTACTTACTTGGCGCGTTGGAATATCAAATGAGAAGGAAAAAGAGAGCGAGATGGGAAGGGGGGAGGTGGCAGACTCGTAGCTCTGATCCGCAACTGAGACTCCACCGAAAAATTCGCACGCGAGTCGTAAATGCCCGTAGGCGAGATAGGAACGAAGAGAGGCGAAGGGGGAGGGAGGGTGGTGTCGATCATCGAAAGCCGAAAAGTCGTGGGAACGCATAGCACGGTCTTTTCTACTCGGGGGCACTTTGGCGTGGCACTTTCGACGTTTGACTGGCGAGGCTCGCAGTTGCGCGCGCGTCCGACGCGAGATTTCTTCGGCAATTTATCGCGCGAAAGGGGGAGAGCAGCCGAGGAAACAAACGTCTACGCGCTCGATAAAGCCGGCTAAGAGGGCATAAAGCTCTATTTATAGGCTAATACGGTCGGGGGAAGTGGCGCGCGATTGAAATGCCGCATGAACGACTCTATTCGCGCAAAAAGAAAGACGGACTGCCGCGATTTCTCTCGGCGGATGATGCGTTAAATTCAGTGCGGGCGCTCGCTACGATCCCCCGGCTCCTGCTGACCGTTGCACCTCGTGAAGCTCCCGCTCCCTCTCTCTCTCTCTCTGCTTTTTACGAGCTTTCTCACGAATCAAAGGCCCGGCCGAGTTTCACGCGGCACTTCATCTAGTTAAGCGCAAGGGCACTTTGGCCAAATAGTTTTCAATTTCCATCGGTGTACTGGCGCGCTGCGAAATTGCAGCTGGCAATAGGCGCTCCTGCGAGGGCTTTTTACGGCGTTCGGCGGAGTAGCCTCGGAAAATTGGAGGGCGAGACAAAAGCGCGCGCGCAGTCTGCTTTTTCGAGTGGTCGATGACTATGCGCGGCTGCCGTGTGCCGGACAAAAGCGCGCGGGCACTTCACAGTGGCGTCGCGCCGAGACGTCGCGGACTCGTTTCTCGTTCGACTCCTTATACGGCGTTGCGCGCACGCGAGTACTTGCTCGATTCGCACCTGGCGCACGCATCCATCACAATAGAGAGCCACGGGCCGAGCTAATTCCCGCGGCCTGGCGGCGTGGCGGCGCGGCGGCGATTGCGCCAATCAAAAAGTCCGCGCAATGGCCCGACGAAGACGGATCAGCTTATACGGTAGTCCAGGATCGTATCCACTACTCTCGCTCTCCAGGGCTTAATACACCTGACCTGACCTGAGAGCCAGCGCTTATCCTCTCTCTCTCTCTCACTCTCTCTCTCTCTCTCTCTCTCTCTGAAGCGAGCGGGCGTATGGACACTCGCTCTCGCTCCGTGATTGATCGGTCAGAGGAAGACCAAGTACCGAGCTCTCGAGAGCAGTTGCTTCGAAGCAGCAGACCGCCCCTTGTCCCTGATCCGCGTGGAAAATGTCGATTGGCGCGAGTATCCGCTTAAAAATTATTTTTAAAAAACCGTCGCGCAGCGAAGCCAACATTTCGTCCGAGTAGAAATATGAGACGTGGTGCGCGCGGACTGCCGCCCCCTCCTCTCATCTCGGCCAGCTGGCCTGGCACTCGAGAGCGCAATCCGCCAGCGAAAACGCTCCAGAGACCTTGGCGGATACAGCGACGCGGCTCCGAAACGAGAGAGACGCGCGCGGCGCAAAGGCGTCCTCGTTAATGGGTCTCTTCAGCGGGACTCCCTCTGATCGCTTCACCGCAGACTCGTCGTCGTCGCGCGCGCGCGTCTTTCCCCGATGATCGAGCGACACTTACTTTGACGCCCGGCGGTCTTTTGTATCGCCGCTCCACTTTTCATCGCCTGTTGCCCCTGCCCTCCGCCTCCTCCCAGCCATCCAGACAGCTGTTTCCAACTCCGCGCGCCAAGTTGGCGCGTCAGCTCGTCAAAAAGTTAGCGCCTCACCGGCGGCGAGCTTTCCTCCCTCGCGCGCGCGTCCTCGAATGAAAATTAATCATATGGTCGGCGCGGCTACGGCGAGAGGGCTGCGCCGAGCGCTAAGGCTCGGGCGAGTGCCGGGCTACAGTCGAACTCGGCCAAAGTCGAAGACGCGCGTGCGTCGGGCTCTGGCTTGCGGACTGGCAACAGGGCCACCGAGCAGACGCGCCAGCGAGAGGGATAAAAAGTGGCGTGCGTCGGGGATAAGAGAGGGCGAGAGAGAGAGAGAGAGAGAGCGCGCGAGAAAATGGGCCATTAAAATTGAGGTTATGCAAGCGCGAAGAAAAGCCCCGAGGGGGAGCTCGAACAATCGCCGGCCATCCAGCGGAGCCACGCGCGCGCGCCAGGGTGAACGAGCGAGCGAGGGAGAAAAAGAGATCAAAGGCGTGGGAGCTTGGGAGCTTTCAGGCGCGCAGCTTTTGTAGGTGAGAAAGCTGGCTGCACGGTGCATTAGAAGGCGAAGCGCGCGGGCAATCTAGCTCGCGAGATGAATAATGGCGCGCGGGCCCATTACCCGGCCGAGATGCGCCTTCGACGGCGGCCGATGCCCGCGAGGAACGCCGGTACATCGCCAAGAGAGGCCAAAGAGATACGGCTGCGCGCGGACGCCGCGGTCTCCCGAGGCTAGCCGAGGCGCAGCGCATCGGCGGCGGCCGCGTTCCAAAGGGGCCCCGAGCCCACATCCGAATCGCGCCTCGCATCGCGAGCGCTGCAACGCGCGGCTCTCGTCCGAATTGCGATTGCGACCGCTGTGCCGCGACAAGCTAAGCGTCGGCGGAGCAGGCACGCGAGGGCCACGCGAGCAGCTGATGCCGGGTTGTCGGCGGAGAGTCGAGAGCGAGAGCGCGCAGCTGTGGGCGTGTCTCTCGCGGGGAAAATTTAATTAGCGATCACCCGTATCGCGGATGCAAAAACCAGCTGACGTTTAATTTAATAGCGTTGCAGCGGCGCCCGGCTGGAGTCGAATGGCGGGCTACAAGGATATAGCGATGTAGCGGCTGGACGGGGGCCTATCGTGGCCTGCAATCGGCCGGATTTGCCTGGCGCTCGGCCTCGCGCTTCAATTGATCGCGGAAAGAAGCGTCGGCGGCGGGCCTATCTTCGCGAGATTGAACGAGGCACGAGGAGGACTCTTGGCGTCTGTGTGTGTCGTCTGGCGGCCGGCCAAGCGACCGCTGGAATTGAAAGGGCCCCGGCGAGTAAAAAGAGGCTGGCCGTTGAATGGCGAGCCAGCCAAATTGGAGGTGCCGCTTGCACATCCCTCGGTAGACTGGCGGGCAGCGGGGAGGAGAAGAGTCGGCCGCTTTTCAAGACGACGCCGAATCGAGAGTGCCGGCGCGCATTGTCGCGCCGCACCTCGCCGTCGAGCATAATAGGCAAGTCGGCCCGGGCGAGCGAGCCTGCCGCGGCCCGGCTTTTCGGCGACGGAGTTTCATCCCGGAGCGGCCGCGAGGCTTGTCAGCGGATAATCATAGATGGAGCGTCGAGCGGCAAGACAGAGCGGCAGACGAGCGCGGGGGACGGGACACGGGACACGAGACGCAGACCTCGATCCCCGGCGGTGCGGATGTGCGGCGGCGGAGGCGGCTGTGCTCGGCGGTCGATCGATATATCGGCCGCTGAGATAGACAGCTCGCTGGCTCGGCAGTCGCAGCTAGTCGGCGTAAAATATACATACGCAGAGGAGTAGCGCGCGGTGCAACGTCCCTAATTCAATTACCGTCTCCAGCCTGCCTGCCTGCCTGCCTGCCTGCCTCCACGCCGGCGGTGTATCCTCCAGCGACAGGAGAGAGCGCGAGCAAGCCTGCGGTGAAAGCCGATCGAGTGCAGCGATGAATTTCATTTTTCCGAGGAGCGCGATCGATCGGCGGCAATGTGGGCGCGCGAGCGTCAGTGGAAAGTCTTCCGCGGGATTAGCGATAAACGATTAGACTGCGGGACGCAGAGCTTGGAAATGGTAGGTGGCGATAGGGTAGACGGGAAGGAAGCGAGATAGTAAAACATGCACGCGAGGAGATAGCCGCGTCTGCTCCCCGCCCCCTCCCAGCCGAGCTCGCTCTGCCTATATGACACAATGCTGAACTGGTATCATCCGAGATATGCAAATTATCCCGGGCGCTCGCTGGCTCGCACGGAGACTGTCTCTGCAGCAGCAAGCCATCGATCCACATCCGCCTGAAGCCCAAGCCTCGCGCACGTGCAACGCGACACCGCCGCCGCCGCCGCCGCAGCTCTATTAACGAAGCGATACGCGCGCAAGCAAGCAAGCAAGCAAGCAACGCCAACTCTCCACGGTATATAGGGTGATTCGAGCGTGCCATATACATAAGCGACAGCTCCTCCGAATTCCATTATGCAGATCCCCCTCCTCCCGCGGCGCGCTCTTCCAGCTCTTTCCTTGTCTCTTTTGTTTATGCTGATGCGCCCGCTCGGACAACTCCCACCACGCCGGCGCGGCGTATGCTCTCGGTTTTTTCTGCCTCTTTATCCCGCTCTCCTTTACTTCGGTTCATTTGGATATTTCATTGTTTCGCCGCGTCCGCTAATGGATTTTACACTTGGGGCGCGCGAGCGAGATTGCGCGCTCAACTTGGCCGCGACAGAGCACATTTCGACGACATTAGCGCTTCGCTCGACATTAACCGCATGATCAAATGGCATTTCGACGACATTAGCGCATCTCTCGCCGTGCTGCGCTCGACCGATTTCGCCGAAGTCGCCATCGCGGCCGTTCGGCCCGATCTTCACCCACGGAGTGCCACTATCGACCGCGAGACTAGGATGTGCCGGAGCGCTCGGGTTGAGCGGAAGGGCGCGTGGCAGTGTCAGATAAATCACGCCGCCGCTAGATCGAAAGGTTGTTTACGCCGCGCCGGCTTTCTCTCTCTCTCTCTCTCTCTCTCTCTCTCTCTCTCTCTCTCTCTCTCTCTCTCTCTCTCGAGAGGGCGAGGTTTTCCATTATTAGCCCACAACAGCGCCAGCGCCAACCAATCATCCTTCGGTAGGCATAGACTCGCGTGTCGAGCCGCAGTATTGCGCCTCGGCCAAGTCGCTCTTTCCGCTCTCGCGGCTTTCAATTGAAAAGGAGAGCACAAGCGGAGAGTGCGCGCGCGTGTGCGTTTCTCGCGCCTCATAAATTCTTCGAAAATCCAAAAAGTATTGCTCGGCGTTCGCGCTCCGAGCTTCGATATAAAAGGCCGCGCGGGCCGGATTAACCGGCGCCCTAGGCGCGCGAGACTCCGTTTATTAGCCGCGCGCCAAGTTGTAAGCCGCTGCGCGTCAACTGCGACATTTCGACGCTTGCGCTGCTTTTCGGGAGGAGGCGCGATGCGATCGGCCCCAGCGATAAGCCACGGCCGGGTAGGGCTAAAACTTTGCCGGCGGGGGAAGGGCGGCAGGCCGTTAAAGCGTGTCGCTACGACACGCGCGCCGAATGCAATCCGATTGCAGAGTTAAGCAAGATTCGAGCGAGTGCATAATATTGCGACGGAGGAGCCGAGCGCGCCGCCGTTAAAGCCGATATCCGGGCGGCCAAATCGCCTTGCCCCCAATGAAATATTCGACGAAAGTCAAGTCGTGGGCTTTGGCGGCGGGGCGAGAAGGACCCTCGCTCCGCGCGCGAGGGCTGCTCGTGCGTCGATTGCGCACTTGGCGCGCGCGTTCTTCAGTCTGCCGGGATCCGCCTTTCCCCGTCGTCTCTCTTTGCGGCCCCGGCAGTTCGCTCTCGTTCGACAATCGAGACAAATGACGCGCTTGATAGCGGCGGCAAGGCCGTCGTCGTTTGCCATAAGTGTCGAGTGCAGCAGGCACCGGCCAGACACGCCGAATGGAAGTGAGCGCGCAGAGGAGGGACGGACGGCGCGTTGAAAAGTGGCGCTGTAAGCGACAGCCGCCGCGCCGCCGTCCGTTGCCCCGCCGCCGAAAGGCCCGCGAGAGCTCCGAGTGGGCCGCGCGGCGGCGGGAGCAGCCCCAGCGACGCGCCACTGAGCTCGCGCGTTGCGACATCGGCGCGCTGCGCCTTCTTCGAGGCCGCGAGCCCGGCAATGTTCGGGCGGCCAATGGCGGCGAGCGCCCGCGGATGAGGTGGCTCGGGGCTTGCGGTGGCGCGCATTGATCCGCGCTCGCAGCTGCTCCTCTGCCAAGTGGTCGGGCGTCACGGGCGTCTTTGCTTTGTGCAGGCGAGAATGCGGGGCAACGCGCACGACAAGCCGAGTGGCGGGCACAGGGCGATTGACCTTTGACTGCTGCGAGTAGACGCGAGCGCAAGGCTGCATTGCACAGCTATAAAGCGGCCGAGCTGTGCGGGCGTAATGGAGAGGCAAGCCACCGGCGGCTTTAATTAAGACGTCGGTCGCTCGACTGTGCGCGCGCGCGGATATCCATTACTTTCGTTCTTAGACTCGGCCGACTTGGAGACGCGGCTGTACCTCGCCAATTAACGAGACGAGGTTAGCTCACACAGGGCTCTGATTGAACGCTGTCAACGAGATAATTCGCCTCGACTCCTCCCGCCGCAGCAGCCTCAATCTAGCGCAATTTATATAATACAACGCCATTGAAATGGCCCGGTCGAGCTACTGCATTGAGAGAGCTGCCAGTAAAAATCAAAGAAACTTGTTCGCAAAGAGGGAGAGAGAGAGAGGAAACGAGTGTAAAAAAGCGCAGAACAGAGCGACGATGAAAGCGTAGGAATGAACGAAGAGAGCTTTTCTCTCTCTCTCTCTCTCTCTCTCTCTCTCTCTCTCTCTCTCTCTCTCTCTCTCTCTCTCTCTCTCTCTCTCTGCCTCTCTCGGCAGCGCGCAAAGTGTTAAATCGAGCAACGGAACCCCCTCCCTGGCTCCCCTCGCCGCTCGTCGCAGCGGCTGCAGCCGGCCGAATTAAAGGGGAGCGCGAAAAAGCGCAATGCCTCGCTGCAATTCAGCGAAATTCGACGACGCGGCGAGCTGGCTCTGGCCGTCGGGCAGGCCCTTTTCAATGCAAAACTCAATGTCCAGTCGCCACGGCGACGGACTTTGCCTTTTTGTCTCTCCTCGCGAGCGCAGCGCCCCCCCCCCCCCCTCGCTCGTCCGCTTCCTTTCCGTAGTGGAGCCCCTTCAGGATATTCAGGCGGAGCGCTGCAGAACGCGGAAGAGCGCGGGATGTAGGGCGGCTCATTAAATGTTCAAGCCGAGTTAGCGAAGGCAATCGGCACTTAATTGAGACATCGTCGGGTTATCGATTAGCCCGATGCGGACAGCGGCGGGGCAGGCCGCCTAGCCGTCGAAACGCGGCGCGGCAGTGGGAGCGAGCGTCAGTCATGCAGAGACGCGCGTGCACGGGGAAAGCCCTTGAGCCGCCGGCCTGCCAGCTTGACGTGCGCCAAGTATCATAGCGGCGGATGCATAGGCGTGCTCGCGATTTCGGCGCACGCGGCGACTAACGATCCTCCGGGGAGGCTGTTTACATTAGCCCCCAGGATACCAGCTCGTCGTAGTCGTCGTCGTCGTCGTCGTCGTCGTGGCCTCCACTCATCAAAGATTCGCGCTCGATCGGTCCGGGGAGAATACGCGCCTGTGGTAGCGACGCAGCTTCGGTCGCTTGGGAGACGCCCGCCGATCCGACGCTCCACGGGCGACTCGTTAGCGGCACGAGTCCGCGGCTCGCGCCGATGCCGCGTACGGCAAAGCGATCCTTTGAACTCGGCAGCGAGCGGCAAAGCAAGTGCTGGGCGAAACCCAGTCAAAGAAGACTGCGGTGACGATAGCGCGGCACACTCGACTCGAAAGCCATCGGCGGCGGCGGACAGCCGAGCCCCGACAAAGACCATCAGATGCGTCGCTAGATTTCGCCCTGGCGCGCGACAATGGCGTCGGCCGCGAGAGCATTCTTTGTAACGGCAGACGAGGAGGAAGCCACATCGAGCGCTGGATGAGGAAGGGTGCAGTTCGGGCTAGGCGGGCTCGTCGGCAGTCGCACCGCAGGTACCGAGAGGCTTTTTACCGATCGCGCGAGATCAGCGCAACTTGGATTAATCAAGTGCTCGGAGCCGCGGCGGGCCGCGTCGAGCACGCCGATCGCAACCGCACGAGTCGCGCGCTTGCATTGCAATTAGTGACGCAGCTTGCGCGCGGCAGTTAGTCGCGCGGCTCCAACAGTCAAAGCACGGCGACTGAAGTGTGCCAAGAAGAACCGCCGCCAGCTGCAAGGTCAGACATCTTGAATGGCATTGCAGTGCAGATGCTGGCGCGGATCATTAGGAAGCTACGTGGCACCTCGACTCGGATTCGCGGTATAATATTACTCGTGGAGTACAGACGGCGAGGAGGAGGAGGAGGCGTCTAAGGCGGCGGCAGGCGAGCCCGCAATCCGATATACGTGCAGTGGATGTGTACACACAATGGAGGATCATGACGACACGGAGACGCTGCTTCGCCTCGGCTATTGGCGCTGAACGAGGCCAACGGTGCCCCTTTGTGTGCTCAGTGGAGTCGCGCACGCGGCGTTTCTCTTTGCATGTCGCGCTGCCTCGCGCGACGCTCGACGCGGGGCGCGCGCGCCGATCGCTCGCCAGGCTTGCCGCCGACTCGCCGAATCATTGCCCCGTCATTGGCTCACTCTCAGGTGAGTCGACCGCGAGCCCAGCCGAGCGAGCGCGCGCCAGTCTGCTCGTCTCTCGCCTCGCGCCGCGACTCGAGTAACAACCGCTCGTTCGCCGTAACGACGATCGTAGCTGCACAGCTGGCATTATCGGTAATCGATATGCAAGCTGCGAGCTTCGATTGTAGCTCGCGGGGACGACGAGGATAAGTTGCGGGCGGACGAGCAGCTCGCTGCTCGGCGTTGCCGCGCCGAGGAGGACGTCGACGGCGAGCGGTCGGCGGCTCCGGCTCGGCCTCGTTCGGGCGGGCCGCGCCTGTGCGTGTCGACCGGCGATTATTCGGCTGCGGAGCGGGAACGCCGCGGGAATCCGAGCGGCCCGCTAATCGATCGCGTTGCGCAAAGCCGTCGCCGACGAGAGGCAGCATCGAGGCGCGCCGAGTGGCGCCCGGCTGCTCTCGCGCTGCGACGTAATCCCCTCGGGATTGCCGGCGACGAGCCGTACGCGCGCGGAGAGCAGCGCCGACGCTGCCCGCCGGCTGCCCCTTCCAGCCAGCGCCGCGGGCGGACGTCGAGAGCAATTCACAGGACTCGCTAATCCGCGCGGATGTAAATCCGCAAGATGACGGCCGAGATTTGCAGCCAGCCCCTTCGCAACGCTAACAATGGCGAAAAATGTGTGTGTGCCCACTGGCTCAGCGGCGCGGCCGAGCGCACCTGACAAATGTGCCACGAGAAAGTGCAAGGCGGCCCCGGCCACTTTCCATTAAATTTATCCGCCGGACGAGCATTCCCCGTCCGCTTCGTTTTATCGCCGCGAGGAGCCCGCGCCTCCGCGACTTTCCATCTGCGTGGGCCGACGGCGCTTACGTCCGTTCGATCGAGCGCGAGGTAAAAGCCGGCTAAGCGGCCCTGTATCCGAACTCGAGGGGAAGGCAGCCCACGGGCCCTTCCTGAGATCAAAAATCGCTTTGGTGGCGAGCGTATAAAAAAGCCGCAAACGACCGGCTAACGAGGGGACGCGCGCGCTAATGTCGCTCGCCCGGCCTTTTTCCTCTCTCTCTCTCTCTCTCTCTCTCTCTCTCTCTCTCTCTCTCTCTCTCTCTCTCTCTCTCTCTCTCTCTCTCTCTCTCTCTCTCTCTCTCTCTCTCTCTCTTTCGATGCCGTGGCTGAAAGTTTCTCGAACAGGCTTTAATTAAAAATTAAGACGAGCCGCGCGCGGATAACGCGAGTAAAATTGGTCGCTCCGGGAGGAAAAGAACGATTGGCGAGTAGAAACGAGTCCTGGCAGTCGGGCCGCATCGGAGAGATCGAACGATCTCCCCTTCTGTTCTCTGCAGGCTGCCAATGGTCGATTGCTCGTCGCCAGATGTTGATTGGTGCCCGCTGTCCGTGTCGTTCGATCGCGAGGCCAGTGGAATGGATATTCGGCGTCGAGAGAGCGAGAGGGAGAGGCCAATTTCGTGCGCGCCACGGCGACGATTCTTATCCCGATAGCGCGCTACGCTTTCGCCTTGTCCGGGCCGCCAACGCGAGGGCTCCCTTAGTTTTGTTCTGATTTATACCTCATTTCCGCGCTATCAGCGCCGCTCGATCTGCTTCCCTCTGCGCGACGCGCCATTACGCGTGATTTTTCGCGCGTGGCCTTTCCGGGATGTTGCAAGATCGGCGACGTTCTGCGAGCGAGCCAATAAAAGCACACGGCGCTTCCGGAGTCGGCGCTCTTGGTTGGCTAAAAATAGCAGCTCGCTGGAGGCACAATGGCAGCCGCAATTGGCGGTTTGCCGCGGCTCGCCCGAATAATTCGATCGGGGCCCGTGCGTGGCTGGCGACTGGTTGTCTCGGACCACAGCGAAGCGTCTTGCGGAGCCCCTCGCGAGACGGAGCCGCGCATGGCGATCGCGGATAACCGAACGTGAACGCGCGTCGCTCGATCCACCTGTCATTGCACTGGCGCGTTTGTTGTCACTGGCCATTCGATCGAGTCGAGTCGACATCGTGCGCTCCGGCTGTACTCCATATCCATTTAAAATTAATAGCCGGCGTTCTCGATCCGTGACAATCCATGAATATTCAGGCTCACGGAGAACTCAGACTGATCGAGAATTCAAGCGCGTTTTGGATGCGACTCCCCTCCCAATCAAACGGCAACCAACGAGGATGAATTAAAAAGAGAACAAAAAAAGAACAAAAAAAGAACAAAAATAGAAAAAAAGAAGCCGCGTATATAACTGCGCGAGAATATCGAATTTCGGTATATAGTGGCGGACGTAGATGCCATCTATATTCATAATGAAATTAGAACGCGAGTGCACACTAAATCCCCGGAGCCCGCGAGGAGGAGCTGTCCTCTGCACGGTTTTTGGCGCGCGCCCGCGGGTGCATGCAGCCTCGAGCTGGGGGAGGGGGCGGGGAATGGCGCTCTTTTTATCCACTGGCCGGGCGAGCGCGCAATCCATATGCGTATCAAGTCTAATGCATATTTATCACGGCCCAATAAATCGCTTGCTTGGACCGTCGCTTCTTTACTATTATACTTTCGCGTGATTTTTCCTCTTCCAATTTGTCGCGCGACGCGCGGCTGAGCTACGCGCCACTCGTGGATTTTTCGACGACCACGTCCAATCACCGAGAAATCCGCGGGCGTTCGTTAGTTGCGAGACTGCAGCGACCGCAGTGAGCGCGCGAGGAGCAGAGTTGGAAGTAGAGGAGGGAAGCCGCGTAAGCCGTTTAGCGGGGGAGACGGGGGAGAAGGATCGGTTACCTTTTGGCTGGGTATTCGGGACGCGTAGCACCTCCTAATCGACTTACGAACTCGGGGCGGGGAGGGGGGGGGGGCAAAAATAAAAAGCGAGCTCGAAACTTCCGAATAATCGAGAAAAAGCCAAGTAGACGCCGGGCCGAGTGGCGAATTTAATTATAATAGCACTCCGGCAACTCGCGCGACTACACTGTCGAGGGTTGTCGTTCTCGAGGATGATGATCATTAAAATGCTTCGTTACGCGGCCCTTCGTTCGCGCGATGGTCATTAAGTATTGAAATTTGCGCGCACCCAACTCCGTTCGAGAGAGAGTGAGCGCGCGAACAAACTTTGTGTATCTTCGTGCTTCCGGGAATAAGTTTTCTCACTAATTTTCTGCAAATGCATCGCCCGGCGAGCTCTCCCGTTAATTAAAAGCCAGATCGGCCCGCGCGTGAGCAAATCGATTTCGGGATGATTAATCGATGCGACGACAACTTAGAAATGACTAATGACGCTCGCTATGAAATTTCAGAGGCGCGCATTCAATCACTTAGGGGTCAAGGAAATGGGATCGAGACACACGCGTCAATGCGGCCGGAGTGGAAAAATGGAAATTCATTTTACTCGCGGGCCAAACGGCCGCGCATAAGCACACATACATTCCTTATCTAAACAATTCATTAACATGCAAGCACACGCGAGACACGTGTTCTCGCCGCGATAAAACTGGAGCGCGCTTCAATTACGGCAGCCCCCCACGGAATGATTCGAGCGCGATCGCCCCCGATGAGTTAATACGCGGCCGCTGTGAATTGCGCGCCTCTAATTGTCGAGAAAAAACACACGAAGGAAGACCGCGCGCAAAAGAGAGCAGAAACGCGCGGTTAATTAAAGAGCTAGAGGTGGGCGAAAGAAGTCGCGAGGATCGCGGCATTGTCCTCGCAATTTCAGCGACTTTCCTTGGCTTAATTAACGTGAATATATTTCAGTAGCCGCTCCGGTCGTCGTTATTAACGCCGAGTAATGACGGGCTTCTTTTGTTCGCGCGGCCGGCTTTAGCCTCTTGGCCCATTATTGCGCTTCCCGATTAATCTTGCCGCTAAACATTTGCATGCCAGAGGCAACGATAATCCGTCAACGAGCGCTGAAAGGAGCAGTCATCTCGGCGATGACTGCGGCAGAACACTCGAGAGCAGAGCAAAGCCGAGCTCGTGCTCTGCTATTGCCAAGGGCCGGCATTTGCATCTGCCCGGTGAATCATCATCCGAGCCTCGATCAATTCGCGCACAGCCACAGCTCCCTTCTCGTTTTTTCCTTGCGTTCCGCGGGGGGCTACGCGCACGCACACACATACACACACGTACACACGCAGAGCAATCGATGCGAACGCGGGAGCTCCACCGAGGGAGAGTTCATTTGGCGCGCTCCTCGAGTGGCAATACGCATTGTCCGCTCTCCGGCTTCTTTCTCTCTTTCGATTCCGTGCCGCGGCCCCGAAACGCTAAAAGGGCCGCTGCCGCGCACTCGAGGCTTTGAGCTTTGCAGCCCCGTCGCTCTCTGCGCACTTTGATGAATCTGCACTCTGCGCGCAAAAGGCGAGCGCTCGGCCGGCTCTTTTTCTCGAGCGCGACAAAGCGGCAGGCTGCACTCCGCGGCGCCGCGGCGCGCGCGCGCGCGCGATCGATCTCGCAGACGGGCGGCTCGGGGAGGGGGCTCGCCGAGTTAATTAAGCGAGCGCCGGGGGATAAGGAGTGACCGGAGCCGCGCGCGCTGCCTTTGACAGTTGTCGTTACGCCCGGCAAACACGCCATTCCGCATCGGCGACACTCGCGATCGCGCAAATCAGATTTCCGTTGGCGCGGCGCTCCGCCCGACGGCGCGCTCGAGAAATTCGAGCGACCGCCGCTCCATTATCGAGGGAGCACGCGGCGCCCGTTGCCGGCCGCGAGAAGCGCCGTGTATTATAATTAGCCCCGGCGTGCCGATGAATTTTTACGCGCACGCTTTTAACGACCGGCCGGAGGCTGCGCGCGCGAAGCGTAATTGCTTGGAGATAAGCGCGCAAGCTTGCAATTTCGACTGCTAGGCAAACATTAAACGGCGGAGCACCTTGGCTCGGGGGCGCCGGTAGCAGTCTGCTAATTATCCCGGGACGTTGCTTTCCGAGAGAGAGAGAGGGAGAGAGAGAGAGCGAGTGCACACTGACGCGTGCCAAGGAAGTCGAGAGAGCTTCGATCGCTGCTGCCTCCCCGTTGCCGCGAACTTCTATTAAGTAGCTTGTCGGAGCTGAACTTGTGCGCTTGCCAGCACACATCGGCCGTCGCCGCCACCGTCGCCGCCACCGTCGCCTCCTCTTCCTCCGCCCCTGCATCAATACATGCATCTCGCGACGAAACTCTGGCGCATTGTCATTCGCTCTCTCGGTCGTCTGCTACTGGCAAAAGTGGAAAATCTTATATTAAAATCTCGCCGAGCGAGGCTAGTCTATTGTCGCGCCTCGCATGTCGCTCGCAGTCTACGCGACCTCTCCTCGACCGCCCCTCTCTCTCTCTCTCTCTCTCTCTCTTTTCTGCCATCCGACGGAGGCTTTCCACATCCCTCGGATATTAAGCAGCCATCGAAATGTTTCTTTTCTCGTTTCCCTTCTCTTTTTTTTGCTCGGCGTGCAGGCCCAGTTGCAGCTGACAGTCAATTTCTCGCTGGCTGATTGCGAGAGCGCGCGGAGGAAGAAGAGGAGCAGCGGCGAGAAGCGAGGCGCACGGGGCGTATATTTGTACGTCGGCAACAATGGGCAATCGCGAAAACGTCCAGCAATTGAAACATCAAGTGTAAGAAAGGAGAAAAGATTGAGCGCGCGGAGAGAAATATTAATGGAGGTACGTTCGGCCGCGCGGCGTTATTTAGCGAGCAGGTCAAACGGAAAAACCAATCTCTCTCTCTCGGGGCAGCGTTAGCGTAAAATCATCATTTGACGAGTAGCGCGCCAGGTGCGTCCAACTGCAAGCTTCCGAGCCATTCTTTTTCCTTATTCCGATCGGGGAGAGAGCCAGCGGAAAATAAACAAGACCGAGAGAAAGGCACGCGTATATAATCCACTCGATCTCATTCCGTCTCCGGTTGCTCGCTCGCGATAATTCTCGGAGCAGCGCCAGCAGTAGGAATAGTGGCCGAACAAATCGCCGGCGAAAAAGATTGCGAGTCTCCGGCTGCTCTCGAGGTGTACGTACGTGCTCGGCCTCGTCACGAGCTGCTTTTGCCGCGCGGCGCCAACCGGAAAACGGACTGCTCGCTCATTTTTCTGGCCTGCGTCGCGCGCCCCCCCCTCTTCCGCGATTACCGGCGGGAGAAGAAAAGCCTCGCTCCTGCCGCTGCGCTCGTCGATTTGTACGTGCGCCACCGACGCTGCCTTTTCTCTTGGTGCCCGTCGCAGTCGCGGCCGCGCGTCAAATTTCAGAAATTAATATCGATAGACGACTTCGTGGCAATCCCATAGACGGACGGCTTAATGGAGCGAAGCGACGAGCGACAATTAAAAAGTACCGATGAAAAGTAGAGAACGAGAGAGCGTTCGCGCGACTCTGACGGTTCTTGACCTCCGCGCGCCTACTCTATATATGTATAGAGAAAGAGAGAGTGTGTGTGTGTTCGCGTATCGATTCGCCCGCCCTCGTATCACTGCATTCAACTGCGACTATTAATAAAGCCCCACTCGCTCGCCAGCCCGGCGTCTCTTTTAAAGCGGAAATAATAAATAGGAGCTGTGAACAAGTGTACGTGCGTGCGTGCGTGCGTGTGTGTATGTTTGATTTCGCGTCAACGATCAAAAAGCTTATCGAAGCTCTCGCGCCCGATTTAACCGAGCGAACGCCTCTCCGGTTTTCCCTTTTATCCGTCTCCCTCGACCAGCTTTCTTCAGCGCGGTCGACGCGTTTCCCAACGCTGCGCAAATTTCCGATCGTTCCGTTCCCATGGCGCGCAACTCGCGTACGGTCGTACGCGATCTAATCAGCGGCCTTACGTAAAGGTTAATTTTAGCGGGGGCGCTTTATGAAAACAGAAAAAAAAAGGAAAGAAAAAAAAGGAAGAGGATAAAGGAGGGAAAAGGCGAGAAGGGCGTTTCGAGGCGCGAGGGCAGGAAGAAAACAGGTGGCGCGCTCGTTGTTGCACGTTATTTATACGCCGAGAGTATGTGGCTTATCTCGAGGGACAGAGCGACTGATATAAATCCGGAGCTTTCCCCCGGCGTCCTTTTCCCAATTCGACTTTGCCGAATGTACGAGCGAGCGCCGTTACTTTCTCACGCGTCCACCGCTCACATACACGGCGCTTTCACTTTTCCGCGCGTTCCGTCTCTGATTAGACGAACTTTCATTTATTTCGTCCTCTTTTGTTCTGCGTTTGCGGCGCTCGGCTCCTCCTTCCACGCGGTCTTCGACGAGTGCGTCCGATTGAGAAATGGTTGGTCAATCATTTGGTTGGAGACTGTGAGAAGTCGGGCGACGATGTCCAAACGAGGTGGTTTCGCTTCGGGGCGTGCGTCAGAGCCACAGGTTCCGCGAGAGACAGAAGCGGCGGAGATGATCGAGAGCGTTGTCAACGTCAGTCAGTCACATGTCGGCATCGGACCGAGCGAGAGTGCATTAGCCTTGGCCGCGTATAATTGCGTAATCGGAATGCGATTATCGAGAGCCGCGTGTGCCCGTGCGAGCGGCCTACTCCCACGCCCGTGTCTCTCTGCGAGAACCTTAAACGCTTGATATATTAACGCAGCCACTCGAGCCTCGCGTAACATTTCAAATTAACATGTTGTCAGGATTATTATTCATTTTCCGACTTCTGCCACTGCTGCTGCTACCGCCGCCGCCGCCGCCGCCGCAGCTGCTGCCGACGCCACTGCTGCTGCGGCTCTCTATGTAAATATTTCGCTCGGCCGGATTTCCGTTTCAAAAAGCTTGATTTTCGGAGGAAAAAAAAAGCGCGGAACGGTCCGAGCGGAATCCCAGCTATCCATCAGAGGGAGGACTCACAATCGGTATCGCGTGGAATTTCGCCAGCGCACAAAAGCCGACGACAATGGTGGATCTGCCAAATCGAGCGGCTTTTCCCGGAGCGAGCCGTTGAATTTTTCAGCGTCAGTTTGATCCCTCGCTACCCATATACGTTCCCACCATCTCCCCCACCTCTCTCTTTCTCGGCGTCTCTCTGCGATTCCGTGCGTGTGTGCTCGCGTGCCGGAGTTGCAAACATTGAAATTAGACATCTGAGGGGTTGGGCCGCGTACATTTGGTCCCCTTCGACTGTCAATTTGAATGCACTTACGGCTTTCATACTCCGAGCGCATGCAAATGCAAATGGAACTTTTATAAAGCTCGAGTTGCCTGCACACTCCGCGCCTTTCTTCCTTGCTCTCGCTATGAAGCTTTGCAAATTTCAGCATTGCTCGCTCTCCCGATCAGTGCGCCGCACAACGCACTACAGTTAGCCCCTCAATTATGCAACGAGCTCCATGGTATATTCAAGAGTGCAATGTGTGCGCGAGAGCTGCAGCGAGCGACAGAGAGAGAGAGACGAAGGAAGTAATCATACGCGACCTCCTGCCGCTGCTTGTACGCACGCGCCGCTTTCGCTGATGCACGATTGAATGACGCGGAAGACACGGAGCGTCGATCCGCGTCGTATCCAGTCGCGCCGCAAGGCAATTAAGCGACCGCTGAGAAGGATTCCTTCATTGTCGTCACGACGATTGTCGCGGAAAGCAATCGCGTCTCGACGACGCAAACCAGGCTCGTCGATCAATCTCTCGAAATTCGCTTTGCCTTGCACGCGCGCGAAATCCCGCCAAATGCTGGTGCCACTCGTGTTTTCTAGCTGCCCGCCTCGTAAAGGCGGCGCTCCCGTCAAACACCGAGCTAAAAGAAGATCACACGCGCGCCTCGCTTCGGCGCGCGGCACTCCGAGAGATTTTCGCGAGAGAGCAATAAACTGCAAATGGAATTTGTCCCGTCGCTCGCGCGCTACTTCTACTTTTATGCGCGCATCATCGTTCGTTACTCGCATCCGTTTCACTTACTCTCGCATCGCTGTTATTATCGCTGCCGGATGGGGTGGGGCCCGGAGAGGAGCTGGCCTGATGCGACTTCGCCGACGCGAAAAGCCCGCGCTTCTTTTATGAATTCGTTAAGTTTTAACGCGCGGATATATCGCCCCCTCCCGCCCCTTGCCGGGGCCTCTCCGCTGTCCACGCACTCGCCTCTTTCTCCGCGCGCGCTAGTCACACGCCTGAGTCAGGCATAGAGACGCGCACTGACTCACGCCCGCGAAGGTGAAGCGACGTAATTACGCAAAATTGATGACTAACGAACATCATCGCCGTTATACAGTATGAATCAGCGCTAATCCGCGCGCGGCCCATTGAATTAAATGTCTAAGAGCGCGCGCGAGGGGGGGAACGTAGCGCTCGCTGACTCATGCAACCCCTTCAGACATGCAGATTGCCGGTTGCTGCTGGTCAGCTGTCTAGCCCTCATCGATCGGCGTCGTCGCGGGGCGAGCGTTGAAAAGTGATTTGCCCCCACCAGCGTACCGCCGCCGTACGCCTGCTTTCTCCTTTCTCGTTGGGCTGCGATGATCGATTGCAGCCTCAGCCGAGCGAGCGGAATCAAGTTTGGCCGAGATAAAACCGCCGCGGCAACAACAAAACTTTCGGCTGCTTTCTCCGGCGCGCGGCCTGTCCCGACCTTTTTGCGCGCTTATTATTTCCCCCCCCCCCCCCCGTGAATTTATCGGGCAATAACAGCTCCTTCCTTCTGTGCGCGGCGCGGCCTTTGATTTAGAGCGATCAGCCGAAAGCGATTGAAAAATTCCCCGCTAGCCGCCGAAGAATTTTCCGATTATGGCTCCTTCTCCGGCGACGGCGGGAGGGAGAGGCCGAGGGTCGAGTTATTGCGCTTTGTACGGCTAAACTTTCGCTTTGTCAGCGAATTTCCGCGCGGCGGACAAAGCGATCGCTCGTTACCGGCGCTGACCCGCGCGCGCCACTAATGATTTATCGCGTGTCATTTGGCCGGCGCGCGACGAAAATATTCGCGGGCGCGCGCGGCCCAGCAGCTGATTTATACTTTGCGCGCGTAAGCCCGCCGATCGCGGCTAAATGACATTTAGCGCGACCGGTGCTTTCAAGTTTCATTCAGCATTTTCCGATTATTTCGCCCGGCGAGCGCGAGCTCGCCTTTCAAAAAGCTTTTAAAAGCAGCTTTTCCACTTACCGCATTATTTAAATTTCGGCCGATTGAGAGCAACGTTAATCCATCGGGACTGGCCGATGTATTTGCTCGGCGGCGCTCAAAGCCGCAAGAATGAACGATGCTATGCTCGTTAAATTTTCGATTCGCCCGGCCGAATCAATTAACTCGCGCGCGCCCGATCCGCACTCGAACACCGAAATTCGGCCGCGCAAAGAGTTATCGTTTGGAATTGCGCCGGCGGCGAGTCGGCTGTTGGCTCGGACTCGCCGCAACAGCTTTCGGCGAAAAGCGCGCCTCAATTTTTGAGAGGACACCGGCGACGGACGTCGGAAAGCAGCTTTCTGGCGCACGCGCCGCTTTTATTTATGCGCCCGCGCGGAAGTCCCGACGACGACGACGACGACGACGACGACGACGACGACGACGTGGCCAAGGCACGAGAATTTATGTGGGCAACGAGCAGGCCGCGCCGCCCAAAGCCACGGATTTTGAGCTCCGAGCTCCCAGACGACCGTCCCTTCTATTCACGAAATGCATAATACGGTCGCGAACGAAGATTAACGTTGATTGCCAATGAAAGCAGCCTCGTCCAGACGCCACAGTCAATTCTAACACCCTACGCTTGCGAATGATTAGCAGCAAAGTGGCTCATTAACGGCGCGAACGATCTGGCGCGTCGCGTTGGATCGTCATCGGAACGAGAGCGGCATGCAAGTCGCACAATGGCACCACAGCCGCAGATTAAGTAGCGCTCGAAGAAAGAAAGAAAGAAAAAAAAAAAAAAAAACAGGCAGTTTGTGGGGCCGCGCACTCGGCGAGGGAAAGAGCGGAAACCAGCTAGAGAGCTGGTCGCGCTGTGGCGAATAAATGGGCGTCGTAGCGCCAGCGGGACAGGTAATAGAGCATAGAGCGCGCGCAGAGCAGCAGCGGGATAATCGGCTTGAGTCTCTTTCTCGTGGCGAGTTAATCGCGGGCGCCGCGAATAATGGGCCTCGCGCTCTCCGGAATTTTTTCTCCTCTCCGCGGCTATCTCGCCTTTGTCCCAGATGCGACTCGGCTTTTACGACGCTAAGTACCCCCGGACCTCGAATTATTACGGCATTAGTCTGCTTTTCTTTTTTCTTCATTGTCCTCCGAATAGATTTCCCGCTCGCATCGATTTGCCGCGGAGTATGTAGGCTAATTTGGAAATCAATAACCGCGCGACCGTGATTTATCTGGCTCGACGTCTCTTCGCGCTTGTGAAACACATTTTCCCCCGAGAAAGTCGGCGTCGACGTTGAAAAGTTTCGTCTGTCGCAATCGCGCCGTAGAAGAGGAGCCCTAATCGGACAAACAATCCGGAATCGCGGCGGCTGCTGCTGCTGCTGTTGCGCTCGACTGATCGGCAGCGATTCGCGACCAGTAAGACGACGAATGAGCCGGCAGAGAATGGCGATGTGCTAATCCAAACAGAGAGAGAGAGAGAGAGAACGAGTCGCCTGGCTACTTTTTCTGCTCTAATTAGCCAGTCGGAGCACCGAGCTTTGTCCGACGTACGTCGCCAGAGCTAGGAGGAGGCATATCGGAGAATAATGAGGAGGATCCATTAGTGTAGGGTGTCAGTGCAGCATTAACTAGTAGGCCGGGCCAGCTGCCAGAATGGCTTGATTAAGCATTGGCTAATGAGCAGGGATTGCCCAGCTCCTATTCCATATACATGTACTTTTGTTTCGATGCTCTCAAAAACTAATGAAAGAAGCAGCAATCTCCAGAGAGGAAGAGAGAGACGCGTGATTTAGACGGGAATAAGGGCGGTCATCAGAGCGAGCGAGCGAGCGAGCAGAAGCACGAGAGTGGAGGTTGGCCCTTGGGGGATTGCCGCCCGTGGCATGCAGCAGCAGCGTAGCCATTACCTAAGTAAGTCGCTGCTAAATTTTTCGCTGAATGGGGAGCCAGCCGGCCGGCTGAATGGAGCCGGCGCGCTCTATCTCGCCGCGTCCGCAAAAAAGGGAAGAAAGACAAGAAAAAAAAAAACAAAGACAAACAAAAGCGAGAGGCGAAGATAAAGCGGAGCACGAAAAGCAGCGGCTCGCTAATCGCTTCTGATGGCCTCCGAAGGGGGATGTTCATTAGCCCACCTGCTCGCCGCTCAATTGGTTTATCTGCTTACGCGCCCCCACGTGTCCGCGCGCGAGCGCCGCCGCGACCTCGATTCTTTAACTCCGGTGGCGGCCCTCGTGAATCAGGCTAAGCCGCCCCGGCGATAACCTGGCGCGCGCTCGGCTCTTCTTTTTAATACAGTGCGCACCGACGGACGGGCTTCATTACGCGGATTATCACATTTCTCGCCCTCCGTTTCTTTTTCTCTCTCTTTCCTTTTTTCTGCCCCCCCCCCCCTCTCGCTCCACCTGCATACCTGCATAATTCCTAATGTACTCTCGCGCCAGAAGAATGGCGCTGTACGCGTCGGAATGAAAAGTAAATAGAAGAAATGGGCGCTGGTTGCGCCGGGTTATAATAACTTGATGGATCCCTGTAAAAAATTGATTGCCGTCATTTGTTGAAGCGAGAGAGAGAGAGAGAGAGAGAGAGAGAGAGAGAGAGAGAGAGAGAGAGGAGAGCTCGTTTAGACTCATCTGTCAAGAAGACTGGCTGGCTGTGAATAGAGCGACCATCATTAATACGAATTTATCGAGTGATTCACTCACCAAGACACAGCTCCTGAGAGAAAGGCGAAGAACAGAAGGAGGAGAAAAAAAACACATTACCGTCTCGTTAAAAATACAAAATACCGCAGTGCTCGCTGCTTGCTACTCGTCGTCTACTCCTCACCGCGCGCGCGCGAGGCTTAACCTCGTTGCCAGTAAAAACACAGGCCGTACATGTGCGCGTTAAGCGTTTGCCCAATGCACTCTTCACTCTTCTCTCTCTCTTTTCCTCTTCCAACTCTCGACTCTCTCTCTCTCTCTCTCTCGCGTCAATGAAGTAGCGTTTCATAATACACGCGCCGAGTCCAGATGAAATCCCATGGAACGTACCGTTACGAAATGCTAAGACGCATCTCGCCTCGACGCGGCTAATTGTACCTGCGTGCGAGCGGCTTTTTCTTCTTCTCCACCGTTTCTTTCGGGCGCTCGATTATTGACGCGCGCCGCCAATTCCGCTTGATCGGCTTACGTAACGTCAGCTTGGTCCGAGTTAATCATGCGTCCCGCGGGCAAATGCCCGACGATAGTGTTTCTCATGATCCCTCCGAGGGAGAAAGTGTCGAGTCGAAGCGAGAAGAAAGCAGGAAGCGCGAGCGTCCGCTCGTACGTTGGGTCGGCGACGTCGCGACGGCAACGATCGCGCAGTATTGCTCGTGACAGGCCGCACCGCGACCCAAATACCCAATTGTACGCGCGATCCGCTCTCGTCGATGTAGTACATCAGGGCAGCGCGCGGTGCTCTCTCGGCGTCGCCTGTGACGCATCCGTCGCCGAAGCGGGCCTCGTAAAAAAAATTACAGCTCAATTTCCCGAATGGCCGGGTCGCGCTCGCGCGTCGATACGTATTGGCGGTCATGTATAGCCGAGGGAGTTGAGCCTCTGGTTTATGCCAGCCGTCAGACCTACCCCTGCCCTCCCCGCGGCCCAGCTATCTGCTCTCCTCGCGATAAAATGCGCTTGCCCGAAATTACTTCTTGTTTGCGCTCTCGTTCCGATGCTATCGGGCCGCCGCGGCGCTTGTGTCACGGTCGAGCGGCCGCTCGTCGCGCTGGAAACAAGTGACGCGCGGATTCGGTTTTGCTCTGCTGCCCGTTTGCGGCGTTTCCTGGCCAAGCACAAGGGAGTCGACGAGCCGAGGCGCTCAGCGGCTATCGACAGCCCGGGCTCGGCAGTCGGCAAAGACGCTTGCCGTGGACGGGTAATTGCTCGTCAATATTCCAACGCGAATAACCACACTGCCGAGAGCACGAGATGAAGTTGACGCACTGCGGCGTTTGTTGCTCGATCAATTGGACTTACGGTGTTTGATGTGGAGTCTGGGCAGCGGATCCATGGGCCAGCAGCCGGCCGCCTGAAGGATGGCGAGGGCCGCCACAACGATGCACGCGATATTGCGCTCCATGGTCCTCGGCAGCAGCAGCTGCGACGACTGGCTTGCGAGCGCGCTGGAGTGCCGATGCTCACTCGCGAGGACTGCCGCGACAAGCCGGTCAGCCTGCCCTCGGCATCACCGTCGTCATCTCCGTTCCCTCGGCTGCCTGCAACACCAATCGAGGATCAATTGCAGCTCCGCGTCACGCTCTCGGCGAGAGAGCCTTTACGTAAGGCGCCGTCGCGTGCATGATTCGGCAATCGGAGCAGTCGCCGCGACGACGACGACAACAAGGAGGTAAAAACGTCGCTCGGCATCGCCAAATCATAATAAATCCGTCTCGATCGAATGGAAAGCGAAGCCGATGGACGGCCGCCACGGCGCGCTTTCACCGCTCGCGGTCGCCGGCGAGGACAGCTTGGCGCGCGCCTGCACCGTCGAAGGACGACGCTCGAGCGGCGGCCAGTTCAGCTCTGCGCGCGAGACGAAGAAAAGAACGCCGGCGCACTCGATGCTTTGTCTCGACGCGAGGCGCGAAAGTTGCCTCTAGGGCGCTCGCCACGCTAAATCGATCGTTTTGCGGGCGCAAAACGTGTCGCCACTTTGCACGAGACTCGCGGGGGGGGGGGGGGGGGGGGGAGACAGCAGCGTCTCGGGCCCCGGCGTCGTCGTCGACACTACGACAAAGATGGGGAGCGCGCCGCCTCAATTTGCAAGCGTAAATAAATTAGAGGCGCCGCGGTGGCGACACGCGACTAAAAACTCGCGGGCGACACGCGTAACAGTAGAATGCGCGACGTAGGCGCGGGCGAACTCGGAGTACCTAAATGATCGGCGCGGCGCTTGCATATGCATGGCGCAGCCAGGCATCGGCGACCGCACTCGTAGTCGGCCTTCTGACCTGAGGGCATATCGTTGACGCTCGGGCTCCTGAATATTCAGCCCCGGCAGCGCCGATCGCCGCCACAATAAACTTGGAGGTCGGGGCGCGAGAGGAGGCAGCGCGCGCCGGAGAGGAATGCTAATACCGGCTCTCGAATGAAAAGCTGCCGGGAGCTTTTATCGCTGCCGTGGCGCGCTCGCGAGCCCGACGCGGAACAATGCGCACGCGACAACATGCGGGCAGCGCGCAGGGGGGCGGGGGACCCCCATAAGGGATCTGCGGCGCGCGCGCGCCTAATGTGTGCACGTCGCCCGCGCGGCTGCTTGTTTTTCGCGCGGCCGCTTGTTTGCCGTGCGCCCCCAGCGCCTCGCCTCGGATGTTAATTGAAGTACGAAGTTGGAGCGCAGTTCGCCTCGGTTATGCTCTCCGCGAGAGGCAGTTTCCAGGCAAGTTTCTTCGCCGGGGCGAAGGCTGTTTTTACAAGCTGCCAACCGGCCCCGACTGACGCGCGCAGCCTGCTAAATTAGCGCGGCGCGCGGGCGCCAGAAAAAGGCAGCGACGCGTGCGCGACATTAAAAGCGACTCTCGACGACGCCGGCGAAGCACGCGCGCCGGGTTAACTTTGTTTTTAATTTGCTACGTGTGCGCGCGCGAGTCGGAATCGACGGGTGCGCGCGAGCGGCGTAGGCGGGCAGAAAGCAAGCCGCAGCAGCTGCGCCGGCTCTGGCTGTCGCCGCGAAATTCATAAATCTGCCGCGGCGACAGCGCCGCGGAAAAACAAAGCCGAGTCGTCGCGCCGGGGGTCGATATTGCGCCCGACTAATAATGAATTCCGCGTGTACGGCCCGCGGCAAGTTGCGCACCCCGATTGAATTCGAAATCAGCCGGCGCCGCCACTGCGTCAGCTTTCGGCAGTGCAAATATCGGTAAATTGGCCGAGTCGCGAGAGGTGGGAGAGCGAAAGGGCAAGTTGGCCGGCTGCGGTGCTCGGAGGAGAGCTCGCTGCTGGATGCAGGCTGACCGAACGCGCCGCGCCCCCGCTCGCCTTGGCGCTCTCGCAACTTGTTGCGCGCCCGAATCCGCGAGCGGCGCCGCGCCATCGGCAGTTTTAATCGCCCGCGGCCTCGGGCTTGGCGGCTCGGAAAATGCACTCGCCGCCGGCGCGTCGCCCCGGGACTGGCATCAAGGGCCCGGACCACGAAGCTCTTCGTCCGCTCGGGCTTTGTCCGAGAGGGCTCCTCGCAGTTCATCGTGCGTCGCGCCCATGTGGCGGCCTCCTCCCCCGGGAGAGCGCGGACGGCCGCCGCGTTGTGTTGGCCGTCGACGCAGTGACCTGTAACACGCGATTGCCGAATCCTCCTCCAGGATCATCCCCCTGCTCCGCCGCTGAACTCGAAGCCTATGCGTGAGCCGGGGAGGAAGCGAGAACAAGCGTCGACAGGCTCGATTCCTAACGAATGCGAGGTGCAGTTGCTTCGGCACTCGGATATTCCAATATCCCGGCCGGAATAAAAGAAGGGCCATTGCACAGCGGACTATCGCGCACGCGGGAGTCGATCGAATAACGCTCTGGCAATATTTATAAAAATTGCAAGGTTCGCGCCGGCGCATTCTCTCTCTGTGCGGCCATAAACTGCGATAGGTCATGAAATTCAATTTCTTACTCGCTCTCCCGCTCTCTTGCACAATGGGCGAAATTCCGGGGCGCGCACTCGCTCTCCCTGTCTCTCTCTAAGGCGAATCGTCGAGGGAAAAATTATTCCATGGAAATTTCGAGATAAAGCAACGGCGCGTGTAAGCTATGGAAAACGCCGCTGCGCGCCGTGTAGTTCGCCTATATGGAAATGTATTCCAGGCAAATTTCGTTGAATGACTGAGACGCCGCCTGCGCCTTCTCCTCCGCGGCTGACTTGGCGCTTGCTCAATATTTTCCTCCTCGGCGCGCCGAAAACCCGGAGGCTCGCGCGCGCGCCCTCGCCAATCGGCATCGCGTTCGTCGACGCGGCCGCGGTAATTGATGGAAAATTGCTTATCATCTGTTAATAATTAACAATGGATGGTGCGCGAGATTAGTCGGCAGCTATAGCGAGCTGCGCGCGTAATCAACGGCATAATTAATTAGTTTGTTAATTCAATGCAACAGCAGCGGGAGCAACGGGAGCAGCGGTGGCAGCGGCAGTAGCAACGGCAACTGCAGCAGCCGCGAGACCGGGGGCAGGGGCGGGCGGTGCCATAATTGCTCCATGCGAATCAGCATGCGGAAACGGTTGATAATGCGCGCAGCCGCGCGTCCCCTTCGATGGCACAATGGGACTGGAGCGGGGCAAGATTTCCGAGCGCTTAGCGGCGAATTATCAGGCGGAGCCGCGTTTGCTTTTCCCAGCAAATCAGCGAAAAGCAATAACGGGCCGGCAGCGACGTCTGCCCGCCGTAAATCGCTCGTCGCGTCCGCGCGCGACCAAAAGCAACGCCGGACAAACGAGTGCGCACCGATCGTAAATCCATCCCTCGAGCCGCTCACTGTTAATCGCATTAACAGGTGCGCGCGATGCAGCCTGCGAGCCTCCCGTTCCATTTGCCTGGCTTTCCCACTTTATCATTCGCCGGTTTATCTCGCACTCTAGCGAGCGACGGAAGGACAGAGACGGATAGACGGCCGACTCGGACAGATGGACGACGACGGCGTCAGCGGATGTTTTGCTGGGCGATCAGCGCTCCGCGCGGCGAGAGAGAGTCTCGCGACGACGCTGCTACTTCGCGTGGCAGCGAGTCGGAGGATAATGGCAGAGGCGGGGCCGCGAGCTGCTCGTCGAACTCCCGAGGTCGCGGCCGAGAATGAAAAGCCGATTGTTCGAGGCGACGTCCGACACTCGGCCGGGGCTCGCTACCGGAAATGACCGATAAGCGATCGCGAGGACGAGAACGGCGACGGCGGCGGCGCCGCAGCCGGCAATCTGGCCAAAGAGCTCTGCCGGCGGCTCGAGATAGCGGCACAGCCGAATTTCGCGGATGAAGGAATTCAGCCGTTTGGTTAGTGCTCTCCCGGCCGCTACCGCGCTACTGCTGATTTCCTCGGGGGAGGATATTCGCCGGGGTGAGACCCTATTACGCTGAAATGGAAATATTCGCGGCCATTACGCCAAGAAGCAGCGCCAAGGAGTGAGCGGATGAAGCTGCCGGCGCTGCTGAAATATCACCGAGTCCGCCGACGGGGGATTCTTTGTTGCATTAACTATTTCTTCGTATTAGCTCGGGCGCATTATTCATGCGGCTTTGTGCCCGGCGAGGATCATCCGCAGTCTTGGAGATTTGCGAGATTAAGCGATCCGGCCGAAAGGGAGCGCGTCGAGGGCGCGAACTCGCGGACGCGCGCCGCATCGCCACCGCCGCCGCCGCCGCCGCCGCCGCCGCCGCCGGAGGAGCTGCGGCCGCGGCGATCTATTGACCAACGCGCGGGCATCGCAACCTACTTCTCGCCCTCGTACCCCACCCCGCGACATGAATAAGTATTCATTTTTCATGCGGCGCTTTTTCCGTCGGAATTTGCTGAATTTATAACCCATGAAGCCGCAGTCGCAGCCATTGTTTGAATAATTCAATCGTAGTCGGTCTCTCTGTCTCTCTCCCCTTGGTCGGCGCAGCCAGCACCGCCATGAATGCATAAAGTCCACCGAGTTTAATTAAAAATTTTCCTCGAAATATTATCCTGCGCGAACGACGTGGATCTCTCAATTGGCGCGGGAGCGGGGCTAAAAATACGCGTGCCCTCTGCGCGGAGAGCGGCGCTGAATTAAAGTCGAGGGCGCGAGCGAAATTGGAGCGGAAAGACAACGGGGAGCAAGGAGGAAAATCAGAGCGAGGAGGGAGAGCCGAGCAGACGGCCGGGCCGCGCGGGGGAGCGAGAGGCGAGCGCGTTCCCGCCGAATCAGCGCGGCAGATAAATCCTCGCGCGCGTGTACGCGCGGCAACATGCACGCCTCCGTCGGCCGGGAAAGCTACACCTTGCGACGGCTTCCTCGGCTCCTCCTCGGCTCCCCGAGAAATAGGAGCAGGTTTAAGCAGGGAATATTAGAGCCCGCCGGGGAGGAGAGGCTCCAGCCGCTCATAAAGAAAGATTCTTTTTGTTTTGGAATTTCATTTCGCCGTCGCCGTCGTTTGCGTCGCGAGTACTGCGATCTAGCCCGAGTTAATAAGGGGCCCGTGAAGGAGAACTGCAGCGAGCCACTGGAATACAAAAGTTACGGGCAAATTTTATCCCCCCTTTTTTTTCGAGACCGAGATATCTCTGCCGGAGAAAAGGAGAACAAAAAGGGGGCAAAAAGGAGATGGCAGGCATTTAAACTTTTCTCTTTACCAAGCCTCCACTCGACACTTCAATTAAAGCCCTCCCACCGCTGCCGTGCGCCCGCTGCTTCGCTGCTTCGAGCTCTTTCGACCTCTTTCGGAATCTTCTTAATGACTGCCATTTTTGTTTGTCCGCAAATTTACTTTCGAATTTGCCCATAATGAAGAGCGAGAGAGAGCTCATTATCAGGCAGAAGCCATTAGCTACCTCGGCGCGCTCGCCGATTACAATTGCCGAGAATTTTTCTAATTAAAATTTCAAGTAGCCGTCGCTACATTTGTCTTTGAGGCTAGGGCTTATTGGCAAAGTTCGGCTGCTGTCCGCGAGCGCGACTGGCTCATTTATCAAATCGACCCGGCACGCATCGAGGAATGCTAGTCGCCGGCTTTTCGCGGCTCGACGGAGCGACAGCTAATTTCCGAGCCGGTCGGCTTGACGCGCCGACCAATTTCTGCGCTCGCTCGCGAAAGCCAGCGCGACTACCGGAGACTCGTCGGCGATGTACGATGCCGGATATCTAGCGCCGGCGCTGCTCTTACAGTGGAAGCGAGATCAAGCCTCGTCGAGAGGAGAGCAGTCAAGCTCGACTCGCTCACTCTCTCTCTCTCTCTCTCTCTCTCTTCAACTCGGGATGTTCTTTATCGGCGGCGCTCGCCAAAGTGGTGATCTTACATTCAATCGGGTCGGCGTACGCGCTTGGCCAGCCCGACGCTGGCCTGGGGTATGCATTATTCTGGCCGAGCTCTCAACTATTCCATCATCTCTCGCGAGCGAGCCAATTTCCCGGCTAGGCGCGCGTTCGGCGCTGCGTCGACGAGCCTGACATTAAGGACGAGACAAGTCGAGCAGCAGCGGCTGGCGGGGCGCTGCCTGCCTCTTTGTCCCTTGCACGCGATAAAACTACCGGCTCGGCCGGTTCCCGCTCCCAAGGTGGACGAGCTCCCCCTCGCGACTCCTCCTCTGCCGCCGCCATGCGGGAGACGTTGCGTGGAAAGAGTGCGGAAAAAACGCTTAATTGAAGCTCGATTCGCGCACGCGCGCGCTTTGTCCGTAGCGAGCCCGTCGGCCTCGATGAATTATGCAGCCCGAGCTTCGCAGCGGCTCGGAGGACAGGGGACTTTGGCGCCGCGGAGCGCTTTCCCCGCCGCAGCTCGCGAGGCCAACCGTTCCGATCGGAGGCGCGCGACCGCACTTCGCGCCGCGATCTTCCGCTCGGCCGCCAACTGCATGCCTCGCGCGTCAAATATTAATTTGCCGACAGACGCTCGCGCGAATACGCGACAATGTACGCGCGCCGAGCGCTAGCTCGTACATCAATTTGTCGATATAGACGCGCGTGGAAAACTGCAGCGGCCGAGAGAATTCTCTGCCGGTGTGGCAGGAGCCGGGCAGAGAGGGAGGGGGAGGAGAGTTCTGGAATTAAACGAGAAAGCGCTCTCCTAGAGCGGCCAATAAATTGCTCAACGTCTCGCTGCCAGCAGATAACGCGCGAGCCGCAGCTCTTCTCGCGGAGGGAGGCAGATGCACTGGTGTGTGCGCGTGCGCCCTACGATACGAGATAATGAGCCGACTCCTTTTCCTTTTTGCTTCCGAGGCTGCGCGCGTTTGTTTGCTCGCTCCCGTTTAATTGCAGCCAAAATGAGAGAGAGAGAGAGAGAGAGAGAGAGAGAGAGAGAGAGAGAGAGAGAGAGATGGAGGGAGGGAGGACGGAAATTGAATTAGCGTGCGTTGTCGCTGAAGGTCTTGGGAACAGATTGGCTTGTTACGGGGGAATGGCTCGGGCCGCAGCCGGCTGAACTCGGCGAATATCCAGCAGCGCGGCAGTCGAACGGCGAAGGACAAAGCGATCGAATGTTAATGCAATCAGTCTGCCGGGCGATTAGTTGGCGCGGCCCCGGGAAAAACCGGGCTGCCCTCGAGCCGCGACCAAACTGATGGTTCACCTGTTACGCCTGCGCCACGTCGCGCTCGCCCTGGCTCGATCAATTCGAGCTCGCAGCTCCGCATAATTAGTTGTGTGAAATTAATTTGTTTGTTTCGTCGGTCGCATGCATGCGAATGACGCGGCCGCTGAAGCGGTCGATTTATCAGAGCACTCCGCGAATCATAGAGCTTTCGGCCGATATATCGCGTCCGAGCCGCGCAAATTAATGCGAAAGGAGAGAGAGAAGAGAGAGAGAGAGAGAGAGAGAGAGAGAGAGAGAGAGAGAGAGAGAGAGAGAGAGACGCGCTGCCGAGGGCTCGAAGGGTCGATGAACAACGCGCGCGCGACAGATGCGGCTGCTTTCGCGGAAAAAGCTACGCGATTAGCTCGGCCGGGTTAACTTTGAGAATTAATCGGGTTTAAGCGGCCAATTAATCCGCAGGCTGCATCGTGCAGCAACGCGCCGGGGTTACACGCGCGCCCGCTGAAAATCCGAGCGGCGCCCCGCGCCAATGAAAGAGGCACTTCATTATGGCTGCTCCCTCGCCAGCTCGACTTGTTTGCGCTAATTAAGGCGAATCAATGGACCTATCACTGAATCGTGCCGGCGCTCCGGGTCGCCAATTATAAATGCATACACGCATTGTCGGCACTTTCCATTGCAAATCCGCAGGTTATCGACTCGGCGGCGCTCAACTTTCAGCTTTTTCCTGCTGCGCCAATCTCAATCGAATTCCACCACCACTCTTTTACCTTGACGTCGTTCATTTTCAACACAGCTTCGTGCATTTTTTCGACACATCGAGACAAACATCTCTACCAATGCTCAAACCAATGTGCTAGTTTTTTCAAAGGTTTTCGAGCATTTCGTGAAAATTGCGTTGTTCTTTGAAAGCAAATCTCGGCAACCAAATCGGGAGGAACTCTTCTACTTGAAGTCTAAAAATATTAATAGGGAGATTTAGTTTATTAGTTAGTGACAATTTTATCGCGATTTTTTATAAACATTAGCCTACAGCTAATAGAGTTGAAATTTTATCTAAAAACTTTTTGTTCCAACTTGGTGTTCCTTGGCATTTTTACTGTTGAAAACGACGATAAAAACGCGTGATTTACTGAAGAAGAGGCGTAGTAAGCAATAAACCAAGTCAACACACATCGAACCTTTTCAATATAGAAAAAGTTTATTGCAATCCATGTTGGTCAGAATACTAGTCCGAGTATGAAAGTTAAACAGAATTCACGATACGTTTATTCAGATGAAGAAAAAGTACTAGAATCACAATCAAATGTAAAAATCTAATCAGATATCAAGTAATCAAGAAGATTGTGCACTGATAAATCATTCATTTGTTATTTCGGGCAATAGGAAACTTAGGAATTGGGAAAATTGGCGTTGTCTTATAAAGTCGTATATATATTCGATGAGTTTATATCATAAAATTAATTGCAAAGGGCTTGCTATTGTCGTACGTTTAAATAATATCACTTACAATAATAAAATACTAACAGAATACCCGACGAAACACTGTTCGCTCTAAAGGGTACGTCATAACTATCCATCATACTGTGAGCCGAGACAAGCTAGCACAAGCCAAAGGCGAATGTTTTCTGATAGCTTAAGTCAAGTACTGCGAACGTTCGAAATCCAAAGAAACCTCATATACATAATACACTGTTCTTTTCAAGTATGCATTTTGATTTTGTGATGTACTAAAAAGAGAAACTGGATTGACGATTTTTCAACTAGGTCAATAAAACCTATTATGACTCCGGTACTATATATTTACGGTACACGAAAGAAGGTTCTGGGCGGAAAACACTCCTTTAAACGTTTGCTTCGAACTGGTTTAGTTGTAAGCGGACGCTAAAAAAGTTGATGGAATTGGTATTAACAAATAAGATGGTTTTTACTAATAATATTTTTAAAGTTTGTTACGAGCACTCGAAATTTATAAGGTTATTCCGACAGGTTCGGTGGTTACCGAGACATTTGCTTTCAACAAGAGGGCCATTTTTGCGAAATTTTAATGGTTATCGAGAATTGGCAGAGATGTCGATCCCAACGTGCCCGATAACCGTAGCAAGCGCGATGAAAATCGATGACGCCGCGGTGAAAAAAAGCGTCAAAATTGGACTGGCTGTGCCGGAGAAAAATGGCGCGCACCGCAAGTGAACCGCGAATAGAGCGCGCGGCTGTACCGCGGGCAAATAACGCGGGCAGATAATAATTTTCGTACGGTAAAAGTTGAAAAATGGAAGCGCTAGGAGCGCGCGAGCGCGGATTGAAGTTGCCTCTCGCGCGCTTGTTTGTTGGGTTGAACTTTGGCGCACTCGCCGAGGCACGCAGGCGGGCGCGCTTTGCGCTTTGCGTTTCGCGAGCTGTTGCGCGCGCGGTATACGGGATACTGGCCCTCTTCCCGCGGGCTTCCCCGTCTCGCGATGAATTCGTCGTGCGAGGGCGCGGCGCGGCCGCCAACGAATGCGAGTCTTGGAAAAGTTGGCCTCGGCGCGGAACGCCGAAGACTGCGAAGCAACGAGGGCTCGCGGTCCGAAGCCGCGGTGGCCACTGGGGCTGCTGCGCCGGCAGCGCGCCAGAATAACCGCTCGCACGCGTGCGCGGAGGGGCAAGTTTGCATGCTCGCGATCGTTATCGCACGCGAGCGGGCATCTCTGAACTGGCTCGCTCTCTCTCTCTCTCTCTCTCGGGCTACGTGCTCTCATCAAAAGCGCCGGCTATCGGTAGCGGGCAATCTCGGGGCTCGCACGCGCGCGGCCGGAGGAGCGAGCGTCGATTAGGATCGTCCGAAAGCAAGCGAGCCGGGCAAGGATTGAAATTCGCCTTTTTCCACTCTGGATCCGCCGCAATCTGCCTCGGTTTTCGATGTGCGCGAATTTATCGGTCGTGGCGGATCGCCGCGCGGCACTCTCGCTCGCGCCGCGTCCGCGGCGAGCATCGATTGGCGATAAAGGCCCGCGAGGATATGAGAGAAATACCTCGGGGAGCGCGCGCGCGCGCGCGCTTCGCTTTTCGTCCGCCGCGCGCAAAGTTTCGCAATTAACATGCGCGCCGCGCCGAGTTCGCGCCTGCCTTGAGCCTTTAATTTCCACGGGAGCTCGCGGCTCCAAGATCGATCGCTCTAATTGCCAAGGAATGACTCGACTACCCAGCTGCAGCCAAAGCAAATGGACTGGCGCGCTCGTTATCCCCGGCAGCCTTCGCGTATCGTTCCGAATCATTCGCTGATTGCAATTACCAGCCGAAAGAAATGCAGCCGTCGCATCGGCGCGAAAGCCCGCGTCGACGGATTGATTTATCATTTCAATACTCGCGCGCCCGGAGAGAAGTGCGACGTGTAAAATTCCCGGCAAGTCGACGACGAGGACGACGGGCACGACGGTCTGGAAATTTCATATTAAAGCAGCTGTGAGAGCGGACGCGCCGCGGTGCCGCCGTCCCGTAAAGTCAAAATCGCTTCTGAATGCGAAAGTCACTCGAGGAAATTGAATATTTCAGCAATAATAAAAGCAAACGAGGGGGAGCGCGAAATAAAATAAGCTCGGCCGAAGCAAAGTTTGCTCTGCAAATAAAAGGCGAATGATTTGGAGCTGGTTTGCAAAGTTGGCGATAACGGTGGCACAGCGGCGGCGGCGGCGACGGCGGTGGCGGCAGCGGCACGTAAGAAATTAAACCGGCCGAGAGGAATCATTGTCTCGTTTCTTCCTCGTTGCCAGAGAGCGGAGAGCGGACTGCGGGGCAATTTATCAGGGCGGGCAAAGTTGGCGAGCGGCGACGAGTTCATTTTGCCAAGAACGAGATGCGCAAGGCTGATGGAGCGAGGAGACGACGCGACGCCAGCGGAGTCAATGAACGCGCGCGAGAGAAGGACGAGGAGGACCGTTATGCCGGGCTATATATCTGCACTTCCGGACTCGGGCGCGCGAGCCGCTCGTCCACGCCAGAATTAATCTGCCTGCCGGCGAAAGACCGACGCGATGCACTTTATCCGCAAACGAATGCTCGGATTGCGTGTCGCACCCGGCGATTGCCCGCGCGGCTCTTATTGAATTTGCGGCCCGGCGTGGAATCGATCGGACGCAAGGGCGTGCACCAAGGCGAGCGACTTGCCGGCATGGCGACGGACCTCTTTGGCCTGCGTCGGCTCGTCGGCCGAAAACCCGAGGACGCTACCGAGCTGCAGCTGGCCGCGTGCGCGCGACAGTCCAAATTCATTCGAGCGGCGAGCTCCTTTTCGTCGCCTCCGTAGAGCAGCAGCGCTCCATTTCGGAGAAATGTATCTTCCACCGCCGCGTTTACCGTAATACCGCTTGATTTTTACAATCGTTCGAGCGGACTTTCTCGTCGGAAGCAGCTTTCGCGAAATCAGCGGATTGGATCGGCGGGAATAAAGCCGAGATTTCAGCGGCCAATTGAAATCGCGAGGTCGCCAGCGTCGAATACAGAAAAGCCGCGCGCAGCTCTCTCGCACAGCGCCGCATTTGTTTAGGCAAATGGAATATCGAACTCGCCGGCGGCCAGTTGAAATAATGATGCGCATCGGCTTCCCATCGTCATCTGATTTCACCAATGGCGTACGCGATTTCAGCTCTGCGCGCTCTAATGAAACGAATACCCTTGTTCGGACTGCTGCGGCCTCTGCGCGCGCTCGTCCGAATCCGCTCGTTAAATCCTCGCGAACGCGAGAGCCTTTATAGCTTTTCATTGTGACATGCGCGAATTACGCGGGACGAAAAAAAAGACAAAAAGGACAAAAGTGCGAAAAACGAGGTGGTCGATGAAACGGGGTGGGGGGGGGGGGGGGGAGCCTTTCACCAGAGACAACGGTAGAAGCGCAAGCCGAGTGAGTAAAGAGGCGCAGAAGTCGGATATCAGACGGTGTGGGGTGCAGCGACCTATCCGGCAACGATAGGCCGCTGCGCACCTGCGGCCACAAATTCAACGGCGCCGCTGCCTGCGCTACACTGCTGTCCTCTCGTTATCTTGCATGATTCCGACCGAACGACCATGGGGTCCCGCACGATCTGCCTTTCGTCTCGCATCGCGCTCTTTCCCCTTTAGCCGCGCGCGTAAACGCGATAATCCCGTGATAATTCGTCGGCGGCGAGTCGACGTGCCACTCCGGTCCAGCGCGCTCGTTGAAAAACAAGGGCGGATTTCTGGAGGACGATCGCGGCCTCAAAGTGCATCAAACGTATCTCACGCGAATGCAGGCGACACTCGACGATCGACCAATGAGCGGCAAGCACGACGCTTCCACTTGCTCGTTCGTCCAGTGGCGAAACAACTTTGCCCATTTATCGGCAATCTGGGTTTTTCAATCTGCAATCGAATTTGGCTGGAAGCGCCAGCAGGTACGGGGCCGGATGCCGGTGATTCACGCGACTCCTTTAACGGAGCCAACTTCGGAACTGCCAGCAGAGCGGACAGTCGGTGGCGCGCTCGATTTTCATCCGTCGCGGTTGGGCTCTCCGTGCGATTTGTCGCGCGGCTGCATTCCCTCGCGACTAAAAACCGGCCGATCGATATTACGTGACGGGCGCTACTGCGTTTCACCGATTATCCGTAGGCACGCCTCGTCCATCGACGCGACCGTCAATTGATGCACGCGCGCGCGCACCTCCACGCCAAGATTAATGAGCTATCCGTTTTATTGATGGAGCGCGTCTGTAAACACTGCAAATCCGTTCTGTCCGCGCTCTCTCCTCCGCAAGCGCAAACACGCGCCCGATAAAAATGCTCGCCGGATCGCTTTAATAGCCGCGCGCGGTAAAATATTTCGCAACAGCGGCGGCGGCGGCGGCGGCGGCGGCGACCAGCTCGGCGATAAAGCTCGGTCTGCGAATCTTTAATTACGACCGCAAGGAGAGGCACCGCTGCGCGTCGTCGTGGCGCAATAAAACCGGAGGATGACCGACGCCGCGGAAACTTGCCGAAACAATCCGCAGATAAAGAAACAGAAGGAAGAGAACAGGCAAGAGACAGGCGAGCGAAAAAAAATGCGCATAAATCGCCGGCAGCGGAACGACAAATAGCTTGGCCGCGCCGTTGCGGCAAATTAATGCACGCATTCCTTGAGCCTCTCGGCTCCGGGTTTCGCGCGCGTGGCAAGCTGGCCTCTTTGTCGCCTTGCCACGATGAAAAGATGACTCGCCGCGGCCGTCGCCGGGTGCATCCAATCAAACGAAAAGCAACTTGATTTTTGCATGCAAGACTCGTCGCCAGTTTCAGCGCTGGCGAGCGTGAATGGGCCGAGCAAGCCGCGCGATGCCGCGCGCTCGATCCATTAACGAAATTATATCCGCGGCGCGCGTTCGCCCAGGCGGGCAAAGCGACAGAAGCCAGCGGGACTATCGACCCGTCGATTTTTATCGAGCGGGCGGGCAACCGAGCGACCGAACGACAACGACGTTCCTCGGAGCGAGGCGGGAAAGCAGCCGCGGAATTAATCGAAATAGAAGGGCACAAGTCAATGAGCGCCGAGCTTTCGGCAAACATAACGTTTCATTAAGAAGAGCCGGGAATTAATTGCTCTCGTGCGGCGCCAAAGGGACCACAATTCGGATGAAATTCGCCGCCGCCCGCGGCCATAATGGATAATAACGGCCAACGGACTTGAATGCTCGAACTTACTCTCTCTCTCTCTCTCTCTCTCTCTCTCTCTCTCTCTCTCTCTCTCTCTCTCTCTCTCTCATCTCTCTCTCTCTCTCTCTCTGTCGTCCCATGGTAACGTACGCGCAAATATACGTGGCACTGCACGCCCGCGGAAAATACCTTGATTTTTTTCGAAATACGTCGAGACAGGGACGAAAAAGCGAAAAAGAGAGAGAGAGGGAGAGGGACTCACGCACGTGTGCTTGTGCAATGCGCGCCGACCGCAGCAGCGCATTAAAGCAATAACCTGCACTCTGTCCTGCGCGCGCTCGTTATATATACTATGACGAAAGTTTTCGCGCGTTTTAGAGGCCGCAAATTACCTTTATGTATTCTCTGTGTACACAGCCGCGGCGACTACGGGGAAAAAAACAGCGTCGACGACGATCTCCGAGTTAATTGCAAAAACGAGGCGAAATCGAATTTCACTTTTAGCGAGCCTAGTGCACCCCCCCCCCCCCCATCTATACCCCACAGTCGAAATTTATGCGAGTTTTGCCGGGGCGCTGCTCAATTTCGCATGATAATATCGCTATGAGCATAAAACTTTCAACTGGAATGATTAATTCATCAGAGCCGTGGGAGGAAGGAGGAAAAAAAGAGTAAACACTGGCGGCAGAAAGCCTCGTAAATTCTCGAAATTCTTCTGCAACGAAACTTTCAAGCGAATGGGCAAACGGGAGAGGCAGCGAGGGCAGGGGAGAAAAAAAAACGAGAAGGAAAGGCGGAGGAGCCGAGCGAAAGGTGATGCGCGCCCGGCACTTTCAGCTTGGCCGCGGCGCAATAACACACAACAATCGGAGGCGCTGTCAGTACTTGCCCTTTCCGTCGAGGAGAGCGGACGAAATCGATGCCCCTTCCGAGTCTGTAAATTAAGCAGCCGACAGAACAATGGAAGGGAGAAAATTATTGAGCGTTCCGTGAGTTGCAGCGCGGCCGAGAAAATTTCTCAGTTCCGCGAGTCATATTGTCTGGTCGGGAATGCTGCGCCAGGGGGAGGCCACGTACACGCAACGCGGGTTCGAAATGATCGGCACAGCCGCCGCCGAAGGCTAACGGCGGATCGGCGTTAATGAGCGCTGGTATCTTCGCCGCTCGAGCGGTCCGCTGTTGCAGATCGCGCTTGCGCGAAACGGGCGTCCCCGCGGGCAAAAATCGCGAGCGCTAATCAAGGCGAAACGCAGCGGCAGCGGCGGAGGCGGCAGCGGCGGCGGCAGCGGCGGCGGCTGCTGCACGGGAGAGATAGCTGGGCGGCCGCGCTAACGAGGCGTGCGCAATCTCGGCCGATCTCCCGGCGACGCACAATGGGCTGCTGCGGCGGCCTCGACGACTCCTACGTGCCTCGAGGACGAGGCGGTGTCGAATTGTTGCCGGGCCTGGCGCGCCACGCGCTATTTTAACGAAGTCGCGAGGAGCTGCCGTGCGCGCCGCGCCGATAATGCCGCGTGTTTATTGCGACGGCCGCGGCCGGCGCGGGAGGCGCAGCCGCCCGGCAGAAGAAGCAGACCGTGATTTACGGGCGCCGCGTCGGCAGGCGAAATTGATTCCGAGGCGAGTTCTCGTTACAGCCGCGTCGCGGCTCTCTTTCTATATTCCAGCGGGCCGTGAGTGATTCACGATCCGGTGCGCGCGCGCGAGTTATCGACGTCTCTCTCGGCCGGCTACCGATCGATCCGATCCCCGCCGCCCGGTCGCATTAACGCGCGAGCTCGTTAATATCGATCGCCAGGCCGTTTTCGGGCAGCCGGGCCTCGGCGCATCGGTCGCGACATGCCGCTTAGCAGCCTGGCCGGCGCGCTAAATAAGAAGCGCGCGCGGCCGGGGTCGATATCCATCGGGCTATCGGGTAGCGGCCGGCTGACAAATGGCTGGCGCGCTGGGAGGAGGCAAAAAACGAGGAGGCCGAGAGCGCCGATCGATGGAGGCGCTCGCGAGCGGAAGCCTCGGGGACGACGCGCCGCGGGGGGGAGCGCGCGCCCGAGCGGAACTCGACGACGGCGCGCATCAGCCACGGCCGAGTGCGCCGCCGACGACTTGCAAAAGAGCTTGCGTCCTCGAGCTTTCGCCGCTCCGTTGCGTCGCGGTCGCGCTCGGCTGTCTGCCGGCCGGGAGGCGCTGCCCTCTCTGTTCGCCGCGCGAGAAGCCAACTGAAGCGCGAACGACGCGCGATCGCCGCGCACTTGGCGGCCGTCGGCCGAACGTATGCGCCGCGCGCCTTTCGTTTGGCGGGGCAGGCCGCTCGTTTCGTTTTACGAGCTTCAGCGCCGTCGCCAAACAGCCAGCGCCGGTGTGTAACTCCCAGCCCGATCCGGCTGTCCACAAATTTATGCTTTTTTACGTCTTTCTCCGGCCCCGACGTTTTACGTAAGTGCCATTATCTTTGGCTCTAGCTCGCTTATGTAAATGCGCCGTATGCTAAGTAGCGACGGCGCGCGCGCGCGAAAGAGAGAGAGACAGAGCGAGAGTACTTTCCTATTTAAATGGCATCGCGATGAGGTAGCGAAAATTCATTCGTAATAACTCAGCGATACGGCCATTTTTCAGCGGCCGCTTGGAAAACGAAGAGGAGCAAGTTGCGAGAGCAATCGAGTTTGTTTACAACGCGAGAAAACTTTGACTGTATATATGCATCCAGGCTGATTCGCAGAACGGAGATCCATTAATTTTCCACGCGACTCCGAAATAAAGCGTGCGGCGAAAGCTGAAATATCGAGCTCCGATTGCTTTGCCGATGAGTCGATGGCTTTTTTTCAACGAAGCGCGCCGCGATTTCCAAGAAAACATAACGAGAGGCGCATCAGGGCAGTCGTGCTGCAAAAAGGAAAAGAGAATTGACGCACTCGCGGCAAAGGGCGGGATCGCCGTCAAACAAACGAGCTATTAGGGAGACTCAAAGAACATTGAAACAAAAAGCGAAGGGAGAGAGAGAGAGAGAAACGATTTGTCGAGTCGACGATAATCATCTACAGCCCCACTCGGGGAAAAAAAAACTCCGGGCGAGCTTTTCCTCTCGAAAACGCACGCGGCACGCGTGGGAGGGCCGAGGGGCGGACGAGAGTGGCGATCCGGCGACGCGCGCGAGCGCGGAAAAGAGGATTGCCGGAGCGATGAGCGAGCGTATTTTTGCACGGGCGGGCAGACGACGCGCGCGACAGAGAGCGAGAGAGATCGAGATAAGCCCCGCCGCCGCAGCTCCCCGCGGAACTCGTTAAAAAGAGAAGCGAGCGAGTAAAATAAACAGCGATATAACGATGACTGGGACGAGGAGGAGGACAGGAGCGCCAGCACATTCTCGTCGACGAGGTCGTTCGCGTGGTAGCTCTCGGCGAAATTTACGATCGGGCGCGCCGAGGACTAAACAACAATAGTCGCGCTGGAAAGCTGGCGCGAGGAAACCGTCGCGCGCCGCCGACAAATTGATCTTGGCCTCGCTCGCGCTGCTTTTAGCTCGACGGCCGCGCGCTCCGCCGTTAAAAATAACGCTCGCCGAAAATTTATCGCGCGAGCCGTCATTTGTCAGGGCTTATTTATCGGCCGAGGCGGCAACCTCGACGCCGACGACCGGGCGCTTAACGAGAGCCGACGTTAACGCGCGCGTGGCTGGCGCGACGTGGCCAAGACGCCGAGGATCCGATTCGTGACGGCTCCCAGGGGACAGCGCCGCGCGCCCCATCATCGCGGCTCCGAAAGACACGCGCTTTGACAACGGGACGCGAGGATGCTTGAAGCTCGCAAACAAGCCGGATGCGGAACACGGAAGCTCTATACGGCGGCGAGCCGCCAGGGGAGAGCCAACTTTCCAAGCGCGTAATCTTTAATATCGTCGTTACGCAAGGGGCTGCTTAATTAACTCGGTCTGCGGCTGCTACTTGCGCAACCCGTGGCCGCCGCCGAGCGCGCTCTCTATCTGTGTACTACGGCGAGTCTCGATAAGAGCCTTTGCCCCCCTCCTGCCGCCTCGCGCAGCCGAGAAAATTGACTGGGAAAGCTAATCGGATGCCGATGAACGGCGCGGCGCGTGGATTTACGAGCCGTCAGGTTGGGCCCGGGCAGGTGCGCGCGGGGAGGCCGAATCAAAGCGCCAGCTCATAAATTCGTCGTCACGAGCTCGGTCCGAAAAAGGGGCGCGTGCCGCTACAATGCGCCTCGCCCGCGTTATTTATCGCCTCTTGCACTTTCCAGCGGCGGCGGCGGCAGCAGCAGCAGCAGCAGCAGCAGCAGCCGCGAGGCGTGCTCTCGCATTAATGCCTCCGACAGACTCCTGCCGGCAGAGTGCCGCCGGGGACGCCCGAAATTTCCAGCGATCGTGGGAAATTCGCCGCTGCGCACTTCTCCTCTCCCGCCTTTATTTATCTTTCCGCGGCGCGCCCTCCCCCCGTTTAACCGCCACTCGCGATTTTTCCCTCCGCGAATCGGCTTCCGGCGCACGACCTCCTCCCACGACTATGGCAAATATCCACCGCGGTCGCGTTCGCGTCGACATTCGAGAGTGCGCGCTCGGAGAGTCGCAACGACAATCGGACAATGACGGCACTGGGCCCCCGCGTTCGTTCAGCGGTAAAGCCGTCGGCAGCGCGAGAGAAACCGGGAATCGCAGTCGGTGGTGCGGGCAAGCGAGCAGAAACAACAAACAGGTGCGCGAGCTAAGCCCCGCCGCGAGCCGAAGGAGCGATCGTCGCTATGTATAGGCACGCGCCGGAGTAAAGCGCGTGAAAGCCCCTCCGCTGCGCGCAGCGAGCGTTTGCACCCGGCATCCGCTGCGATCCGCCGAGAAACGTGCGGCTTCGGCGGAGCACAGGCGGCCAAGTCGATTAGTCGCTGAAAAGTTTGCGACTAATTTGCGAAAAGTCCGGCGAAAAGTTTGCGGCCCGTGGCTTTGGCTGAAGCTCGATCGCCGCCGTACCCCTGCGGCCGTTATTAATTTGTCATTCGGTCGGATGGGACAGGTGACAGGGTTATTATGTCAGGTCGAAAGTGAATTGTCACTTATGTCCGGTGACTCAGCTGACATTGTCTCTCTCTCTCTCTCTCTCTCTCCTTCTCGTAAAAAGCGCGCACGTCATCCAGCTGCAGAAAAGTGCCGAGCGAGCGAGTCGATTCGGAAAGGCGAAAATTGCCACGCGAGCTCACGATGAGCAATCTCTGTCGGGCGTTCGCGGCGGCTCCGGATTTATACAGCGGGCGCGCACAAAGGCACCCGCGAGAATTCTAATTCGGGCGCTGGCCGGCCGGAGGCCGCGAAGAGCGAGCGAGATCCGCGCAAAGGTCGGCAAGCAGCAGCCCGCTCTCGATCGGCGGAGCTCGCCGCGGCTACGGCCGTCGTATCGAGCGACCGGCCGCGGCACGCGAGGCCTCGGACAACGCGAAAGAGGCTACGGGGACAGGAGCGGTGCTCGCGCGGCTTCGACCTGCGCCTCGAGACTGCGAGCCCCGAGGAGGATCGAGCCGAGATAGCCGCGTAGGACGCGCGCTTCGCGGACGATATCCACTGGCCCGCGCGCGCATATAATTACCCCTTTGAATTTTATCGCCGAGCTGCATCCCCGCACGCGGCCAACTTTCCCAGATTTGCTTTGGATTTTTATTCTCTTTGCCGCAGCTGTCGCTGAATTATTCAGCGTCCGCGCGCACTCTGCTTGGCTTTTGCAGTAGGCGCGCGCGCGCCCGAGCGAAACGGAAGCGTAACGAGCGACGTAATTGCCCGCTCCGAAAGTCAGTCGGAATGGCGCTCGCGTGCGCCCGCTCATTAATTACATCGATCCAAATCAGAGAATATCGGGCGTCGAATTGATTGTCTCGTCTAATTGACCGCCGCCTCGTCAATTTCATTATGCAGCGCGCGGTGCATAGTCGCGTGCGCGCAAGAACATTGCCCGGCAAAGCAGAAGACGAGCTCCCGAGCGTTCGACGCACGTATCGGCGGCACATAAAACCAGCGAGCGGGCGCGCGGAGCGTAAGGTGAACGACAGAAGCACACGGCAGCGGCAGCAGCGTCGTCTCTCCCTCCGGAAAGGAGCGCGAGCCCGACTTCAAGGCTAACCGTTCGGGTACAGTCGCGCTCAGAACTTTGGCCGCGGCATTGTTCGCGCTCGCCGTACTGGGAAAGGGGCCTCGCTCCGCGCTTCGCCCAGGGCTGCCGGGCTAATTTCCAGCCGGCGCCTGCGCCGTGGCCCCGTGCTCTTTCGGCCTGTGTGAGAAACTTTTTTGCCCGGCTCCCCGGCAGCCAGCGAGCGAGCCAGCTAATCAACGTGGCGGCCAAGAGCTGCCGGATGGCACTCGAAACGCGAGATACAAAAAAAAAAGCGCGAGCTTGTCGAAAAGCGGAAATTTCAGTGGGAAAGTTGGACGCGCGTGTGCAACTATCCGGTGGCGGAAGCCTTTAACTTTATCAAGCCCTCTCGTTTCTACATCCCCGGTGAAAAAAACCAAACTGGAAATCGAGTAAAACAAGCGAGATAGCGGGTGGTGGGGGGGGGGGGGGAGGGAGGTCAGTCACAGAGGGACAAAACCGAAGCTAGAGCGGGCGAGCGAGCGCGAAAACACAACTAGACGGGAGACTCGGCCGAGAGACAGGGACGTTCCTGCGCCGTGTAAACAACCAGTCCCCGTGACGTTTCTGTTTGGCCCCGATTTATTTGGCGAACGCAGGCAGACTCGCGAGTGCACGCCAACGAACGAAATAAAAACAAAAAGAAAAAAGGAACTAAGGCAGACTGTACTGCAAATCGAAAAACAATCTGCGTGTATTCACGCGACTCGTCGTCATTTGTTTTTTATCCATCCCGTGTCCAAATAAGCAACCAGTCGAGGAGATTAGTGCCGGACGAAACGGGTTTTTCTCTTGGCAGGCTCGAGCGCAAAGAAGAAGAAGAGAGAGGAAGCTTTGGTCGATACACAACACGACGATTAATGTGCTATAACAAAATGTGCCGTTACGTGCGTGTGCGTACGTGCGCGCGTGCGTGCGTGAACGCCCTCGCGCGTTTTCTCTGCCAGCGCGACAAACAAGGCATCGATTACTGACAAAAAAAGTAGCTGCAGCCTCTCTTAGGCGCGTTTTTCTGGAGAAACTACGCGTCTTTCGATCTCTCTTCAGCTGTGCGTGATGAGAGAGAAAGAGAGAGAGAGAGAGAGAGAGAGAGAGAGAGAAAGCGGTGAAGTGGCGTTGCGCGATAAGCACTTATTGCAAATAAAAACGCGAGCACGTTCTCACGTTCTCGTACTATCGGCCGAATAAAAGAGCTGCGCTGCTGCAGCGCCCCCAAGTGGATTATCTCTCTCTCGCTCTCCCAGTCGGTTCGAGGAAAGAGCAAATGCACTCGAGACGAACTTCTTCTTTTCTATCTGGAACTTGGCTGCTGCGAGAGAGAGAAAGAGAGAGAGAGAGAGAGAGAGAGAGAGAGAGAGAGAGAGAGAGAGAGGGAGAGAGCAGTAGGAGAGAGACGTATTCTCCAGTAACGTTCAATCGAGCTAATCATAATGTCACTCGCGTGTCTATATACGTGCTGGAGCTGTACGCGTCTATCGGCCTCGTTTATCTGAGATTCCTCGATTCACCGGCGGCGCCCGCTCGCTCGCTCGCGCTCAGCTGCTTTATCTTGATTTTTGCATAATTCCCGAGCACGAGCCGCAGCGGACGCGGCCCATTGGGTAACAGATCGACCGACAGCTACTGCTCTTTGCCTACTACTCCATTCGACTCGATGGATTTCGCTACTTTCAATACCCGACCAGCCGCTCATAACGATTGATCTCTGCGATGGCGCGGCTGCAATTACCCAATGGTCGGCTTAATTTGTTACTACCCCCAGGCCGGATTTCACTTTTCGCTTGTCTGTGCGCGAAATTGCACGCCGATCGCCTCTCCTCGCGGTATTCAGCACTCGTCGCGGCTCTCGGCCTTTTCCCCCCGACTGATCGTTCAATTCGATTAACTACGCTCTTTATTTGCTATATTCCCGTTTTTCCAAACCAATCTCGCGTGAGATTCAATTAAAATTCCATGCCGGGCGCGCGTTACCGAATCGAACAGCGTGTAACTGACAATCGACAATTCAATCGCAAAACAATCCAAGTTGCGTAAATATAAATGAACTCTCGGAGCAGGAAAACGTTGGGAGCGCATCGCGCGAAAAATTCACTCGCGAGAGAGAAAGAGTGAGAGAGAGAGAGAGAGAGGCGCAGAACAGGAGGAGGAGAGCTGTCAAAGCTGAGAGACAAGCGAGTCCCATTTATCGCTGCGCTCGATCGATCTGCCGGCCAATTCTCCTCGGCGTCGCGAGAGCGCCTAACTCCGGCAACACCCTCCAAAAGAAGAAGCCAAGTTTTATCGAGCTCTCTCTCCCGTCTGGGGGACGGCCCGTGCGCGCGCGAGCACTGGCTGTCTGTCGCCAGCGGCCCAGGACAAGTCATTCTCAGGATCGAGTACAGCCGCGACCGGCTCGGCTCGACTCCGCGCTTTTGGCCTCGCTGCGACACGATCGGCGCCTCGGCGGATTTCGGCCGCGCTTGCTTCTCCATGGAACACATTGTACCGATTGCTACCGTTGCGCGCCCCTCCTCTCCTGCGCCGCGCGCTGCTCGCCGATCCCGCCTCGCCAATTAAATTACGATTATTGCACCGAGATATCGCCTCTCCTCGGGCGCAGCTCTCACACCTCGCAACGGTTACGTGGCCACGAGTAGCCGATGTCGCGGCTGCAAGCGGATCTATTAATCTCGTCGCGAGAACGACGCCTCTCGCTCGAGGCGAGTCCGCCGAAGGCCGGCCAATCGAGTCTCTTAGAAAGCGGATTTTTACGAAATACCAATGCCGGAAATAGCGCGTAGGAGCGCGAGCCGGCGGGCTCCCAGACGCGCGCACTCGACTCGAGTGCGCGGGCGCCACTCGACCGAAAGCACGTTCGGCCTGCGCGCTTAATTCCAAAACCATCCGCTTATTTAAAGCTCATAGCGAAGCTCCCGTGTATCTCGAGTGCCTAGTTACCCGCGACACGCACGCACCCGCCGCGCGCATTCGGTAAAAGTCGTCGATAATTCTAATGGTCGATAAGGGGCGTCTGCGCGTGTTTTTTTTTGTTTCCCTCTCGGCGAAATTGCCAATTGATGAATGGTGCGCCGATAATCTTTTCAGTCGTACCCATTAAAATGGATGTTTTATTCGGGCAATGTTTTTACGACGCCAGAGAGAGAGAGAGAGCGGAGATTATGACGCCGCGCTGGCACATCAAGTTTCAGATCGACCGCGATAGAAACGAACGCGCCGCGGCCAGCAAGATAGTTTTATCGTTTGTTTCCAATGGAAGCGCAAAAATCTTTATGGGCGGCCGAATGCAGCTTATGATGTACGGGAATTAGGGGAAAAGCCGGCAATTTTTAACTGGCCGAAAGAGATGAGGGAGGGTGGGAGGGGGGCTAACGACTCGGAATAAAAATCTCTCGCGGATGATTGTTGGAACTTGCGTTAGCTCTCTTTTATGATATCACCGCTACTTCCAGTCGGTGGCGTTCGCTGCGCCAAGTAACGAGGGCCAGTCTTGACGCGACGAAAAATTAGAAGAAACCCTGCTCGGCGAGTCGCGTGATCGTCGCCAGCTAATAATGCCCCGCAAATCCACGCTGCAAAATGGAATCGCTAAGCGGCTGGTTGGCCGAACGTAGCCGAAAGGGGAGCGGGGGCAGAGTCGTGAGAGTCGCCGAGCAATTTACTTGCGCGAAGCGAGTGCGTGGAGAGGCAGGCAAGAAGAATAAGAAGAGTCGTACTAACGTAATGCAATTAAGCGAGCGTGCGGGAGGAGTCGCACCGGAGGAGGGTAAGGGGGGAAGGCAACTCGTTAGAGCGTTCGTTAACGAAGAAGAACGAACGAAGCCGCACTGCAAGTAAGTCGACGCCACGCGAGGCTCAGCACGAAAAACAGACGGACGGACAGACAGGCGCGATACATTAGCGGCAAACGCGACTTTCTCACGCGGCGGGGAAACGCGCGTGCGTACGCAGATATGTCCGCGGCCCCCGAGATCGATGTCCCTCTTTCATTTTCGGCAAAAACATAAAAACAACGACAACGGCAACGAGAGGGAAAACGGACAACAAAGCAACGAACAAAAGAGAGCAGCCGGTGTATGAAGTAATCGCGCCCTGCTGAAATTTCTCGTCGTGGAGTGGCGTTGGGACATATCGGCCAGCACGATCAAGGAAGTGCGCCATTAAAACGCGGCATGCAAAACCAACGCTCTATCCAGCTGGTTTTTTTTCGCGCGAGCACGTAATTCGCCGGGGCGCGGAGCCTAGGTATCGCGGCTGAATTGTGTAACGAGCGAGTGGGTACGTACGTACAAACGTGAATGCCCCAGCGCCAGCTCCCAGTGACTCACTTTCGCGGGCGCTCGTGAGCCTTTCCCGCTCTCTCTCTCTATCGCGCGTGGCTCGTTCGCCTCGCGCGACGTGCGTCCAGCGGTGCTCGGCGTCGATATCCTGTCGATGGCCGCGCCGCAGCTCGGTGATATTGAGATGCAGCTGAATAATGAACGGCGACTCGTCGGTCGAGTTTGCCTCCGCTCGTGGCGGCGCCCACTTCAATAATTCATAGACAAAGCTGCTGCCTGACCTGCCGAAGAGATCTGCCGTCCGGCGACCTCGAGTCGCCTCGCAAGTGAGTCAACGCGCCCGTGCGTAGTCGATTGTTTATTTGCGCCGCACTCTTCGCTTCTGGCATCTCGGTCGTTCGAGTCCGGCCACTGATAATCGGCGCGTCGCTTCTGCGTGAGTAAGCAAGCCAGCGCCGCCGGCCGAGAGCCGCATAGCCGCGCGTGCCACCTGCAGCGCTCGGCCGTCCTCGATAAGAGTCGCCGCATCGCAGTTGGCCGCTCGGAACTTCCGGTGTGCGCGCGGCAGTGGACCTTTCCGGCAGCTCGTCGTCGAGCTCCGCGTTGTTTTTCTTCCCAAGCGAGCTGGCGGCGCTCGCTCCCGGCTGCGGCAACTTTGCGCTTTGACGCCCGATTCCGGGAGTCTCGCGGCCGGTGGGGCGCGACTGGCTTGCCGCGCGTGCACGCGTAACTCGGCTGCTGCTCTTCGCCGGAGCTTGCGTCAGAATAAACAGGCTGCGAAGAGGCGCGGCCTCGACAGCTCGTTCGCCGTGTGTTGACGTAGGCACGAGCTGGATTCGCCTGGCGTCAAATGGGATCGCTTTCACGGAGCCGGGCTAATTCGGATTTGGAGCTGCGAATAACAATCGAAATTGGCGGCGTGCGATAAGCGCGCGCGACTTTCGCCTGACTAATTTCGCGAGACTACGGCTGGCAGCGTATGCGGGTCACCTGCGCCGCTGCGATAAGCCCGCCCGCTAATGAGATCGATGCAGCGAGCTGCAGCAGCAGCGGCTCCGGCGAATCGGGCCGCGAGTGCTACGTCGTTTTGCGAAATTTAATGGGCGCCGAAAAATAGCAAAATACCGCTGGCGCGTTAATTAATCGAGGTTGCGTCGACGCTTCAGTTTACGGCACAGTCGCGCTGAGGTGGCTCGAGTTACGCAGCGCGCTTTCTCTCTCTCTCTCTCTCTCTCTCTCTCTCTCTCTCGCTCTGTCGTAAAGCGCAAGCACTTAGCACCTGTTGGAATGCAGCGGGCGAGCGTCGCTGCGTCAAAGTGGCCTACTGCCGTCGAGCGCGAAGCCGAGAGGAGGAGGCGAATTTCCGGGCAAGGCTTTTTGTCCCCTCCAGCATCCGGCGCTCGCGTTGCATTGTCAGCCGCGCTCGCAGCGTCGAAGTTGAATCAGCGCGGCCTCGAGCCAGTTGCCGACGTGGCGCGCCGTCGGCACTCCGATCGAGGGCAACTTGCGCGCTCACCGCGGAGGCGCGCCAGTTCGGGCGTCACCCGTGCCCTACCGACGCCGCGAACGACGGATCGCCATTGCGAGTCCGGCGAGCAGCGCCTTGCCGTGATTACGGTCTCTGGCCACCCGCGCGGAGGCAGAGACACGCGTTGGCCGCTCGGGAGATGAACAAGCCGAGCCAGAGTCCGGCCAACCGGATTGTAAAAAGCACGACGCCACGGGCATACGAATATCCAGGCTGGCAACGGTAAAAAAGAGAGAGCGAGACGGGCGCGCGAGGGGAGAGTCGCTACGGACGGACGGCTCGTATGGTAAGGAGGAGCGATCGGGCATGAAAGAGAGCAACAAGAAAGTGGAGGAGTATTAACCGAGGGGGGGGGGGGGGGGGGGGGGGGAGAGACGGACGGAGACCTGTCCACGGGAGAAGCGTCGACGGGAGGAAAAAACTGGAAGAAAGGCCTCGCTGCCTTTCTCATGCAAGAGCAGTGGATGCGTGCACACAAGTCGCTCGCTCGTCCCAGGTATAGTCGCAGTCGAGTACAATCCCGAGTAGAGACTCACTCGACTCCGTGGATCTCGCCGAACGGGACAGGCCGTCGCGCGAAAACCAAAGCCAGCCTGGCTGTCAGGTCCGTTTCTCGCTGCGTTTGCCAGCGGCAGCCGCGTCTTGGCCGAGACTGTACCGAGCGCTGCGCCTTTGTACGAGAATACCTGTGCGCGGCGGCCGTACGCGCGCTTTTCGCCCGTCGCTCTCCGCCGAACGTTCGATCGCGGCCCGCTACTCTCTCTCTCTCTCTCTCTGTCTCTCTCTCTCTCTCTGTCTCTCTCTCTCTCTCTTCGACGCGCTTGCGAGCGCTGATTGAGCACGCGCGCCTCCGATTAATCTCGGCCGACGTCGTTAGAATTCCTCGGCGCTCTCTCTCTCTCTCGCTCTCTCGCTGGTCACTCGTTAGAATTCGTCCGCGACGCCTAGCGGCGCGGACACGTCACCGATTGGTGTGACGCGCTCGTATACGTGGCATCGATCGGACTGTCGACCACGACCGGCCGTTAATTAGGCAAAGGCCGCTCATTGCTCACGCGGTTGCGACGAAGCCCGCAGACGGGGGCTTCCTCGCGAACCAACGCCTCGGATTCTCGTTCGTTCGCGTGCGAAGGCTATTTCGGGCAATCTATTCAGGCGCGAGCAGTATTTTTCGCTCGTTGCAATATTGAAAATCGACTCGACTGGGAGAACGTTGCAGTACTTATTCGCTAGCGTCGCTACATCCACGCCCTCCTGAATAATAGATAAGAGCGTCGATTCCAGATGGTATAACAGATGTTTTTATGAAATCCCGATGATGCAAACAAAGACATCCGATTAGCATGTTAGCAAGGTGACTGCTGCGCTGGCTCGCGCGTTGCAAGAAACATTAGCCTACGTTCCAACGCCGCATTCTGAATAATCATGCAAGTTGGCGTGCGACGCGCGAGCCTTGCATTTGAAACCATAAGCAGCAGCGCGTCCTTGTCGGCGGCGAGCGCGCGAACAAGTGCGCAGGTAGAGCGTTGCGTATCGACGAGCGCGATTGACTCCGATTTTCACGAACGCCGGAAGCCACGGCGAGCGCGAGGGGGCGAGGGGGTCAGGCGAAGTCGCAGTGCGCCAAAGGACGGCCGCGGAGCTCGATTGAAAGCAAGCTTAATTGGCCGCGTACGGAGCCGCGGCCGAATCGAGTGTGCCCCAACGCGCCTCATTTTCGCCGATGCCTTATCTGCATCGCCAGGTGCTGCATGTAAGCGCGAGCGGGCCTTTCTCTTTAGCGCTCGCGTCGCTTTGTCTGCGGCGCGGGCGGCGCAGCAATTAGAGGGGGAGAGGGAGGGGGGCGTTTGCTTCGCGCACCGTGGCCCGAGCGCAGGCGAACCGGCTAATTATCGGCTTCGAGCGATCGATTGGCGAACGGCAGACAGAGAGAGAGAGAGAGAGAGAGAGAGTGAGAGCGCCCGGTCGATTGGGCACTTGTCAGCAGGATCGGGCGCATCGCGGACAGTGCGAGATACGCGCGACTAGGCCGGGCTGCTGCCGCGCGTCATTAGCATTGCGCCCGTGTTCGCGCCCGCGCGCGTGTTTATATCAACGGCTAACGACCGCAATGAGCGACGTGACCGCTCACCACTCGTCACTTCCGTCGGCCAACCTGCCTCTCCATAACGTTTTCTCGCTTAGCCGCGCCGAGCCCGAGAGAGCGAGTCATTGAACCCCCTTCGCAGCAGCAGTTTATGTGCTACACACACACGCGCGCGCGCGCACGAACAGCAGGCCAAGCCCAACTCTCCATCTACACGCCGCTCTTTCCAGCAGCTAGCTGCTCTAGTACTGCTCCGCGCGCGCTAAAAGGTGTATATATATATATATATATATCATATACACACGAAGGAAGCCATCTTACGCTTGGCACGCTTCGGCTCTCTTTTCTCGGTTGTTTGGATTAGCAACGCCCTGATGATCCACTCCTTGGATTTTCTTTCAGCTCAGCAATCGCTCGTTAATACGGACGAGGTCGTTTCGCTTGCCGGAGAAAAATGGCGAGCGCTTGAGCCCGCGGACGGGGGGGGGGGGGGGAGGTAAAACAAAGCGCGCTCTGCGGAGAGCACATGGCTCGGCACTTCCGCCTGTATCCACTTAGCGGTAATGCCGACAATCGCTCAATCGTGATTTAGGTGAGGCGCGCGCGTGCGGCCGACCTAATGAAAGCGAACAGACAGCACTCGGCTTCCGCGATTATCGACCTCTGCGAAAGCGCCTACTTTATACACGGCCATGCACGTCTGCCAATTTTTCGCGTTTTGATCCTCCTTTCTTTGTTTTTTTTTTCTTCTGGTTGTGCTGCTGTCTCGGCTCTCATCGATTGCCTCGGAGTGCGCGCCACCGGGGGATAAAAGTGGCAAAGATGTAAATCCGATGAGCGGACCGTCGCGTCGAATAACAGAAAGCTATTTAATGTGAGTTATAAAGAGAAAGCATCGTCGTGATTTCCATTTTCATGCAGATGAGAAGAGCTCGGAAGAGAGAGAGAGAGAGAGAGAGAGAGAGAGAGAGAGAGAGAGAGAGAGAGAGAGAGAGTTGGAGTAGGAAAAAACGAAGAAAAGAAGAATCAGCAAACTCGCCGAAGTGCCAGTAAGTCCACTTGCGAATGGAATCGGCAGGTGGGGGAGGGGGATTAGCATTGGAGACAAGTTCCTACATCTGCAGCAAAAACTTTTCCGCGTCGCTCGGGCTTAATAAAAATACACGGACACGCGTGCTTTCGCCTACTCGCGCGCTGCACAGTCTCCGATGACCGTATACGGGGCCCTAACGGCTCTACAATGCAAATTGGCCAACAATCACGTAACTGCTACTCCACCGAGTGCCGGCCAACAGCAGTTGCATTTAATAAAAGTCAACCGGCTCGTGCTAGCTGCTGCTCTTCCTCGCCCACTGGGACTCCGGGTCTGTGCGTGCGCGTGCGACTTGCTTGGCCTGTCGTTTCGCACTTTACGCGCTGCGCCTCAAAGTCGACGCGGCAGCACGTTATTTGGACATTAGCCTCCGCGCCGCGGGGAAAGAAAGCTTTGCGGAATAATTGCGTCGGCGATTAAACGAGAGAAGAATGAGAGAAAGAGAGAAGGCGCTGTCGCAATTTTCTTAATTAAGGAAAAATACGAGGCAGAGGCGCAGCCGAACGCAAACTTTCCAGAGGCGCGCGACAAAAATTATACTTGGCCAGGTGCGCCGGAATGAACAGCGGCCGACTGTGGTGATTGTCGACCAGCCTCCTTCTTCGTTTCTCTCTCGGCTGCACTTTTCCGCAGTGAGTCAACGAGGAAGGACGAGGCGGCGGACTCGCGCGCACGGGACCACGAAAAGCCTGCCGCGAGCCCGACCGAGTGCCCGACGGAAGCTCTTCGAATTCCAGTTCGCGAGCGCCGTCATAAATAATTAATCCGCGCGCTTGATTCGCCGGCTGTCCCCTTCGGCAGGCGCCTCCCGACGCGGTTGGCTTTTCCCAGGTGGTATTTGCCGAGGAAAAGCTTGATTGATGTACGGGCCGCTTGCTGTTTAGCGGATGATCGACGACGCCGAGTCTCGAATAATCGAAGGCTCCCGCGATCTATAAATCACGCCGCTATTATTAGATTGCGCGGATGCCTTTCCGTCTCGCGGCCAAGGAAATGCCAAGGCTGTCCGCAAATCCAAGCCCGCGCTCGCGCATAATCGATGAGCCATCCCGCGATCCGCGAAGCACCGAGGAATGCCGGCGCGATAACAGAGCCGCCGCCACAATGAAAACGTCGGCCCTTCGCTCTCGCTTGGCGGTCGTTTCGGCTGACGCCCGGGCAAACTTGGCTCGCGGCGCCGAGGGAGCTGAATCGTAGATGCGAAAAGACCGCGCCGCGCTGCTTTGACGCCGTGCGCGCCAGTCCGGCAACGATATTTACGCGCGCTCCATGAGTAACGGCAACGCGCCGCGCGGCGGTGGCGGCAGCGGCGACGGCTCGCTTTGCCGCCCGTAAATAAGCCAGCGAACGAGACAGAGGGGAAGGCGCGCGCCCGGGGAAATTAACGAGAGGCGCTCGTCGCCGAATAGCCTGCACTCGTCTCGACCTAGGCCCGCGAGATCCTGCCATCCTTTCGTTTGACGAGCGACGCCAACGACCGATCGCCGATTTCGCCGCGCGCCCGGCCCGACCACGCTCGAGACCCTCCCGGAATGACCGCTCCGTTCCCGCTCGTGCACTCTTCGCGCGTACTGCGGGCAGCGAGCAGCCAACTTCTGCGAACGGATATTATGACAGTTCCGAACTGCGGCCGTTATCGCTGCCGCGATTTTACTCCTCTTGCAGCGGACGACTCAAATAATTCGAAAGCTCAGCGATTTCGCGACAGAGATATCGATCGATCGACGTCCAGTGCCGTCCGGGCGCGATTTCCCCGCAGCCCAAATAGCCAACTGACCAATTCGTCGATATTGTTTTCCAGCGCCGAAAGATAGAGGCCTAGGCATTGTTAATCGCAGCGCGGCTCGGTATTCCAGCAAGGAGGGGAAAGACAGGCAGCGCGCCGACGTTGCGGCGAATCGTCAAAGGCGGGGTGCGCGAGAGCGGCAGGCTCCGGTTATTGGCTGCTCGAGAGTGCGGCGCCGGGGAAAGAGGTGGCGAGCGCGCGGCGTCGACGACCTCCAGCGCGCAAGCAGCGGCTCCGACGTTGGGCGACATTGCAGATGCGTGCGACGCGCGAGCGCTCATTAAATTAATTAAACGGCCTTTCTGTTCAGCGGAACGGCTTGCGTCGATGGATCGGCGAGGCGCGTCGCGGTGCGCGCCGATAAATAATCGCAGCAGTGCTCAAATCGTCCCTCGCGCGATCCGGTCTCCTCGTTAACTACGCTCTCTTTCGCTCGCGCCCGTACGCAACGCTGCGAACCGTTGCTCGCGCGCTCGACGCTCGCTATTGCACCCGTAATTTACAGCCAGGGCAACGATGGATGGCTGGAAAGAGAAAGAAAGATCGCTAATTGAACGCATCCAGCGTGAAAACGTTAAGCGCTCCGTAGCGCGGGAGAGTAAAAAAGGCTATCTACGAAGTTAAGCAAAACAGCGATCGATTCGTTTCTGCTTCCGTGAAAGAAAAAGACATCGCTCGCTCTTAGCCCGACGAACTGCGAAAAGCGCTCGAGAGAGGCGAGCTCAGTCCGCTCGATCTCGCGAAGACCACAGGCGTCACTGAACGCGGAGAGGACACGAAATCAATCCGTAAGCCGATACGGGCATTCCGCGCCCGCGGAGAAAATGCCTCGGCGGCGACAGAGGCTCATTCGCAAGACAATCCCTTGTAAAGCACGACGAAGCGTCGGCTGACGCGGGACGTCCGGGCTGCCTCTGGGGACCCTCCTGTCGATCGCGGCCATTGTGCTCTCGCCCGTAATCGCCCGACGAATCAATCGGAGAGCTCTGCAAAAGCTGCACGCGTGCCGACTGTTTTCACGCTCCAGATGCGCGAGGGAAAGCGGCGCCTCCTCGCGCAGAGCCAAGTGCCTGGAAAATGGCCATCGCGTGCGCTGCCCGTGCTCCGAGCGAAAGTTCATCAACGAGATGCGCGGGCGGCAAAGTGAAACTCGTCGCCTTGGCGAGGCGCCGAGAGGGAAAGCGACGCCCGCGCGTTTTTTCATGTCGTCCTGCCGGCGAGCGCGCAACTGGAAAAAAGCGCCTCGCTCCCGCGCGCTGGATCGTTCGGTCGTTCAAAGAGGCGCCCGCGCGAGCGCGCATTAGCGTAATTATGTCGCGATTCCGATAAAGAGACGCTCGGCTGCTGCGCACTTGTACAGCCCATCCGTCGCGCTCGGCCGGCATTCTCGGCATGTCTCCGGTGCGAATAACCATTCCTCCCTTTCCAACAGTCCTCTTTTATGCGTCCGTTGCGCAAGACGTTCCCGAGCGAAGTGCGCGGCACTTGGGCGTCGACGGGCTTGCGCCGGGCGGGCGACCAGCGCATTGAATGTGCCACGGAGAGCAAGATCTTGAATGGACACTCGCGAGCAAGCGGATAAGATTGCACAAGCTAATTACGTAAGGGGAAGGCCGAGCCGGACGACGACCGATCGATGGTCGCAGCTCGACGGACCGGTGGCTCTCGGGCGCGCTCTCCCGCTCCGGAGGCACCCCGCGCGATTCGGCGCCGCGCCGACTGGTGCGCACCCGCGGCCCGGCGCCTTCCTTTTTTGCGGGCCGACTGCTGTCAGGCTCAGCTGGCGGCAGGGCTCCGCTGTCGACGACAGAACCACCGGGCCAACTCCACGGTTTGCGGTCGACGAGCAATTAACGAAGCGACGATGGCCAGCGCTGCAAATCGGCCGGCAGCCACGAGAGAGCCAGCCAGCCGAAAAATCTTGGCGCAACGCCGCCGCCAACGTTGTCGCTCCGACGGATCATCGGCCGTCGCCGCCACCGGACGGACAGCTCGCTGGCTCTTGTAATTGATCGATCAGCCTGCGCGAGTGTTCCGTCGAGCGAATCGGCGCGCAAGAGATATTTTTCGGGAAAATGCATCGAGACGAGGCGGCCGTCGAAAACTGCGCTTTTTGCGCCGCTTGCACGCGGCAACCGAAATGCCAGCGAAACAAATATCGAAATAAAGCGAGCGTAGGAAGAAGGGCGACGAGCGTGCCGACGAGCTCATTGTGGTTCAGCTCGTAATGACGGCATCCGAGTGCGCGGACGGAGAGTGGAAATGCAATATGATGCGTCCATCAGTTCGGCCAACGAGGCAATATGCATCGAGAGCGCTCTCGGTCGCTCGCCGCCAGGCGGCGCGGAGCGCGGGGAAAGGGTAGGCGCAAGTAGAATGAGTAAAGAGAGAACCAGTTAGTTCAGTTCGGTAGGCAAGAGAGAAAGAGACGCAAAGCAAACTTGGCGTCACCTGCGTCGCCGCGTACTACGAGCGTAGCGTACACCACACACACACACGCGCGCGCGCCTCAGTCCCCACCGCCACAACCACCGCCGCGTCGCAGTTCGTGTACCCTTGGTCCCTGGAGCCGCGCGGATGAAAGTTGGAATAACCGGTTTTTGTCGAGCGCTCGTTCACTCACATACGGAGCCCCCCTCCGGCCCCCGTCTCGCTCCGCTCGGTCCAACCGAATGCATACGCGCACACTTTTATTAACGCTCCTGTTCCTCACTCCTCCGATTTTCCTGCAGCGTGGCAGTTTGTTTTGCACATTTCGTTGCATTTCCATCGCGCCCGGTCGCCGAGACGGAAATAAACCTCTTCGATGCAATCGACTTCTTGAATATCAAGTATTCCTGACAGCGGGATTGACTAATTGATCGATTATGAATTTAGATCGAAAAAATCAAGCGACGTCGATAACAAAATATATTGATCAAATGGATGCCATTCGCGTTATATAAATTTATAAAATCCGATAGCGCTGATGGATCATTAATGCGCCGAAAAAAAAGGAAAAGAAAAAACTCGACGAGCGAGCTCGGATTTACGATTTTCATATTTGATATCTAAAAAACCTGTCTCTAATAGGTAAGCAGGCCGTCGTTATAGCCACGAGTATTAGCGCTGACATGAAAAACGATTCATTATCCATCGCACACATATATTCGTTAAATATTCAACGATATCTTTCTCGGGTATAAAGTTTCATGGCGTAGACCAGTTGACGAGTTTCATTAAATGTTTATGTCCGTAATAATATTGAAACAATTAACGAAGATGATCAAATAACACAAAATACAATCAGGTTGGAAAGCTGTTCGTATCACGAAGGAAGTCCGAAATCCGCTGTAGAAATTAGAAAAAAAGAAACAACTGGAATGGTGGACACGAGCAAAGTGAAGAGACATCATTTACTGGGGGAACCGTATCAATTCGTCTCGAGAGAAAAGTATTCGAAAGTGAAAAAGAAAATTAGCTCAATCGCGCGCTGGAGAATGTTATTTTCCGCCATTGAGCGAGACGCAACAAGCGTCAGCGCGCGGCTTGCATACACAACGCTACATGCATACACATACAATGCCGCCATCGATCAAAATCGACTCTCAGCTCACTTGTCGCGCCACGCGCGCGAACTGGAAGCCGGAAAGTGCTCGCGAGAAAACTGTGAGAAAGTGTGCAGGGAATGAAAAAAGGTATAGCCCAAAGTACAAAAGACTCACGAGGCGCACAAAGGAGCTCGCTCGACTGAACTTTCTTAAAGGGACTGTACGTGATCGCGAAACGGAGCGGCGAGAGAGAGAGAGAGGGGCAGTACTGTATAGTCCCTGCAAAAGCAGCAGCAGCAGCGCAGCAGCGGCGCTTACTTGGCTGGTTCACGGTTAAATTGATACAAGCCAGTCTCCGATTTCCTTCGTGCATTTTTATCGCTTCGCCCGCGCGCTTATGTGTTTGGCGCGAAAGCCGAGCTTAATTTTGATTAATAACTGCAGAGGGTCAGGCGCCAACAGGCTCGTGTATTAATAAAAGGACAACAGCGCAGTTTCGTGCTCCAAATTGCATAGCGTCAAGCATTGTCAATTTTGATTTTACTTTGAAATAATTGCGAGGGAAACTGCTAACGAGACCATAATATCAAAGCGCTGGTGACATTCGTTAGCCTACTTTCGCGCGAGCTACATGAAAAGTGAAAAATGCGCCCGAGAAAATCACTGTTCCGGATCGACGATCGCGCACTTTTTTTCGTCATCGCCCTCCTCGCGCTACCAGTCGACTCTCGGAAAACGGCTGTATGACTCACCGGTATATTATCAAGTTGTAAGTATCCTCCGGGACTCCTCCGTCAACACTTCTCTTCTTCTGCAATCAACGCAGAAGCACTATATGGAGGTTGCTTGGAAATCGCCTCACTGGAAGCCGCACCGCTTCTCGGAACAAAGCGGCACGTGCTGCAAAAACCGTCACTATCGCGCGAGAGAGCAGCGTCGATAATCAGCACCGTCGTTTTTCTTTCTTGCTTGGCGTTGCGATTACAAACTGCACTGCTCTCAGCACTCTCGCTCTTTATCCTCGCGCGAGGAGAACTATTCGGCACTGCACCACCGCCGTCGTCGGTTATAACATACTTTCTCTCTGTGGCTGCGCTGCGTTCGCGTCTCTGGCACACTGCGAATTGTGGAGCACTTTGTCTTCTATGATCCTGCGCTCGGCAAGCGTTTCTGCCGCACTTTCATTGCTAGCGAGCAAATATTACGGGGAAGAGCGCAGATTTTGGCGCCAACGACGCCTATTCGGAAGGACGTATCGCTTCTCCAAACACACGCGCACAGAGCACCGGCCTGAAGGAACGAAGCTACGCGCGCAGCAGTCGGCTCGCAACTGTTCGACGCACTCGCGAGTCGCGCCGGCCAAAGACTCGCGTCGCGAGAGAGAGAGAGAGAGAGAGAGAGAGAGAGCGCGCGCGGCGGCAGCCATCCCCACCATTCCCTTTTCTCTTCTCGCTTTGCACCTCCAAGCTATACTATTTATGCACCCCAGACCGACAGATTCGTTCTCGTGAGTACCTGCATGCTTTTTGGCGTATTCGAATCGGCTTTATTATTCAAGCTTATAGACTAGACGATTTTCCATTAAAGTTTTGTGTCATCTGCCAACACTCTGATAACAATACATTAATTCGACTCGACACACATTGTTATACCAATTACGTGGCGACAATTTCCTTCCTTCGTTTCCTAATGGTAAACCAATTAGTCTCAAGTTTACCTAGTTTAACTGTTATTAATGAGTTTGCTTTTAGCTACTGTATTAAAATATTTTCTTTATTTTATGAAAGGTGCTTTTGACCACTGATCAATGAGTCGCAAAGGTCTACAAAATAATAGTATCATTTTTAATATTCGTGCATTTCTCGCTGTAAACAAATAAAAGGATTGAATGTCAAATATTGTTATTGTTCAAAATTCAATTTGGAAATGGAAACCTACGGAATGGTTGTGCAAAAAGTTGATTGATGAAATAAATTCACGAATGTTCTATTGTTTTTCTTTCTCAAAATAATAATTCTTTTTATGTCATCTTTTCGCAATTTTTCATAAAATTAGCTACCGCTTTTATCGCATATTACACATCATTTTCAAGTTACTTCAAAATATTTATTATTAATGCCAAGATAACCTACTCATTAGAACCATAGCTTCTGCTATAGACTGCTATCATTTTAACTATAAATTCGCCCATTAGCTAGATAAATGATATTTTTTAAGTTGATGGGTATGCAATGAGAATATAAGCTGGCCACAAAGTGTGGCTAAATTTTAAAAAGTGAAAAAAAGGTGAAAAAAAAGAAGTGTTTTCCAGGTCACATCTTACCCATCGAATTTTGTGTTTTCCACATGTTGCACGTAACACAGTGCCCCTCATGGTATGACCCTCAGTCCATTTGAACACGTGATTTGTCATAACGTCATTGATTTTATCTGAGTAAAAACAGTATTTATTATTTACGGATTCCGACGTACAGTAAGAAAGAAAAATTGAAAAGGCACGCACATTATATTCGAATAGACTTATCGCTGTAAGATGTCTAGTTATGTGAATGGAAAAAATGAGTCTAAAATGTGACGAAATCGATGTTAGCGATGTTGAAAGTCCGCGTGGACTGTTCGGGCGGGTTTCGTCGTTCAGCATAAAAGAAGTTGGCAACAACAGCGAACGCGAGTCAGAGTCGAGGTCGAGTATCAAGACGAGCGGGATGAGAAGAGTCGGAAGGAGTCGGAAGTTCAGGAATTGAATCTCGTCGAAGGCTCCTTTTATCTCTTGTTGGCCGCACTGTATAGCGTCTTACTCGGGTATACGGCGAGGCGTCCGTCCCGGTCGCGAAGAATCGCTTGATGGTACGACCCCAATGATTAGCCCGAGTCCCCGCTGAATCCAAGACTCTTGGTTCGGTGCTGAAAAGTATCCTCCTCGAGTGGTGGCGCTGAAGCGAGCGACACGACGTTCGCATTGGCGGTTAATTGAGCGGCGCGCGACACCGGAACCGAATAAATTTGCGACCGGCTGGCTACGAGAAAGAGCACGGAGGGGGAGAGGAACAAGTGCTCGTTCCCACGGGCGAGCGTCGGCCAAGAAGAGGATATCGACGCGCTCGCAGTGCCGACGCATAATAATCAGCGAGGGGGAGAGAAAGACGAGCCGATATACACCTTCCAGTCCATTTGTTTATCTGGACTTTTATTTCGCTGGGCTCGCTTCTCGTTTCTCGCTGGCGGCTCGCGGTGCAGCGAAGCCCTCCGACTTTATTTTCTCATAGCCGCGCCGCTCGACGGAGCATCGCGATACACCTACCTACGCCAAGCGCGCGCTGCCGGAGCCATTGACGCGCTCTCGCCGCTGCCGCGGGGTCGTCGATCTCGCGAGCGCAGCTCGGCAGCCTCCTCATCCTGGCGACTGCGTTATATCTCCGTCGCCGCCGCCGCCGCCGCCGTTGCCCCCGTTGCCCCCACCTCGCCGCGCAGGATGCGCCAGCGACTCTCTTTTCTATATTTCCATTCGACTTGCCGCGCGACCACATTTCGCCTTTGGCGCTGCAGCCGACAGAGCATGCAAATGTTATACCTACAAGGATCGGAAAACTGTAAAGCGCATCGAATACCCGCTCGTCTGGAACGCTCCTCTCGCTTGCCGTCTCGGCGTCGGCGTCGCGATCATGCCGAGCGACTGTTTGCTCGAGACGTGACACACATATTGCCGGGTGCAATCGATGCGACTGCGTTAGCCGCGGATGGAACCGAGCTCGCCAAAGACGCTCGGCGCGGGGCTGCGGGGGGGCAGCTCGGACGCTCACGTAGGTTCGCGGCCGCGTGGCAATTAGTTTGGCCGAGGCGCTTCAAAGGCGGATATCAAATGAAGCGAGGAAAAGCATAGGCGGGCCGGGCACTCCGAATCAGCGTGCTCTTGAAGCGCGCCGTAGGTCGATTACAGCAGAGAGAGAGAGAGAGAGCCGTGAAAAGCCTGTCTATTTTCAAGCACTTTTTTGCTGGCGGCGGTGAACGTGATGGCAATAACAAGCGCGACTCGAGAAAGCTCGTTCGTGCGTGGGCGCAGCGCCGGGAAACGATGCGGCCGGAGCCGCGGCGTTCGCGAGCTCGAGGCTGCCAATGCGAAGAAGCGCGAGCCCCCTCGCGTAACCTCGGCGCGTAATCGGCATTAGCGCCAGCGCGGCACTGTTTCCGAGTCTCGAGCTCGCCGCAAGCGCGCGCGGCCGTATGCAAGCTGCGGCCGCGCTTTGCCCGTCCGTCCGTCTGTCCGTCCGTCCGTCCATCTGTCCGTTGGTTCGCGCGTCTGCCTCGGTGACGCTCCGCTTGACCGCGCTTGTGCCTCTGCGACAAGGGGCCACATGCGCCGCCACGACGCTTTTTGCCGATTTTAACGGTAACGAGGTCCTTGCAATCCGCGACCACGCTGTCTCCGTCCCTTTCGAGTTGGCCTCCGGTTTTGCGATCGCGCGCGCGCGGCTTTTACGCGAATGAAAACAGCAATTGAGCATGGCGCACGCGCGACCCTCGCTTCGCGCTAAATGCAGCGTCGCTTTTCACAGGACAAGCCGAGTGCGGAATAAGAGCTTTGTGCTGGCGCTGAAGGAACTGCTACGTCGAACACGCCGGGCATTCAGCCGCTGCTCGCGTTTGCCCGGCTTGAAAATCAAATTACGGCCTTCCGGACGGCCACTTTATCCACCGTGCGCCGCGTGTGCGACGGCCGAAAGACAATGAGCTCTTTTGCGCTCGCATTTTCATTTGGACAAGTACTCTCGTGACTCACTTTTCCCGGAACGTATTGCGACTGTGCCAGGCAGGCGGCGTGCAAAGCTGGCGTCGTTTCGCGGGTCGTCATTACCGAATAATGGGCGCATCCTCGACTCCGTTTCGTTCGACGCCGCCGACGCAGCGAGGTCGGCCGCGGTGGATTCGCCGATGGGAAAAACCAAGGAGACGTCGCGCGCGGTCGGCGGGACAAGGCAGACTGCGCGTCGCGCTGCGCCTCGGCGTCGTCGTTGCGCGCGAGTGCGTGGGCCGTTACGGGGAAATGGACTGCGCTCGCATATTTGCCCCCGGACACCTCGTCGGCTCGCGTTTTCGGCCGGCCTACGCCCGCCTGCGGATTTTGCCGGGACGCTCTCCTCGGCCGCGCATCGTCGCGGCACTCGCGCGCGCGCTTTACCTCGAAGAGGTTGCGACGCAACCCAACCTATCGCGCCTCGACTGCGGCGCCTGGATTGGCCCTCATTCATAGTGATTAAAAGCATCGCAAAAATCATGAGCCGTAAATGGAGAGCTCGTGTCTAATCAAATCGATACATACCTTTTAATAATGTAAAGCGTACACTTCGCGGTACTATCGGGAAATTATTCAGGTGAAATAAACTTAGATTTTGGCAACGGAACAACTGGCTCGTAAATCTCTTCAATCCGAATGTGGCAGTTGCAATTGAAAGTAATATTTTTACGAATGGTCGCGAGTAAGGCGTGCAAGTAGTTAAAGCGATGCGCAGCGTTTACGAGAGATTGGAGTGGCTTAATCAATTAATCAATTATTTACAGAATTTCAACGGGGATATCGCGCTATTTTGGTCTTCGGAAAAGATTACAATAGCATCGGAGTGGACAGCCGGAAATGGAATATCGCGGAGAGAATCTCGATATCAGCATAAAAACGAGGGCAACGGTCGGGCAGGACGTCGACCAGTGCTCATGCATCGCAGAGAAGGAGTTGGCGAGCTACAAGGCCGAGTGGACAAGTGGCATACAGTACTGCTACGGCAGGCATGGGTGTGCGAGCGAGTCGGGGGAAAGAGAAAAGGCAGCCAGGCGGCGTGCTTGCAACCTGTTTTTCCGATTTTTGTCGTCGGGGCGTCGCTGGCTCGCGTCGGTCAGGTTCCGCGGGCGTGCCGCAGGTGAGAGGGAGCTCGGAGGTGGGGGCCCGGTCGAGCCGCTCCTCTCGCGCGCTCGGCCGGCCATGTCCCGGTGGTCGGCGCGACGCGCGCCCATCAAATTAGTCCTCGAGCCGGGTGCGTGCGCCCAGGGCTGTTTCGGCCGGTCGAGCCGATTCTCGCTTCTCGCACCCAACCCAACCCACCAAATGACTGTAGCTCTACCTTGTTTCAGCGTTCGCGCTTCCTTCTTTTGTATTCGTCGCCTCGATAATTTTGGCTCCACTTGGCTGTCAATCGTACTCGTTACCGAAAAATTGACGTTTGGGAATAAAGTATAGCGTCGTTCCTTTATTTATCCTCCGGTGCGGAATTTGTTTTGAGAATACATTGATTATTGGAAAGTAAGCTGAGAGCTCATATTTCAGGACAACTCGTCATTACACGAGTCTCAACAGTTGATATACTTGCAATTGCAGTGACACCTGCGACGATTCTCCGAATTGCACAGAGTCAGCCTAAGAGAAGACGCGGCTGTTTAATCGAGTCGCATTAAAAGCGGCGAAACAAGGTCAGTCGATATTGCGAAAGCTCGAGCTTCGCGGAACAATAAAGGGACAAATGGCGCGTAATGAGGCGAGCGCAGTAAAATCAGGCGAGCCGCTCGCGAATCGATCGACAGCGCCAGCGAGCCTACGGCGATGAGGAACGGACGAACGCGAACGATTTCTCGAAACGGGGCACCGGAGAGCGCACGAGGAGTGCTAATTGCCGATTTGAGTCGCCCTTTGGCCTTCTTCGTTCGACGGCCACTCGGAGCATGTCCCACGCGCTCGTTTTCAAACCTCGCGACAGCCCCAAGCTCTCGGGTGGATCGCCTTCCCCGCCAACTTTTTTTTCCCGCTCTCCTGCTTTCGCTGGCGACGATCTATCATTAACTTTCCATCGGCGGGTACTGCGTAGAAGCAACGACCAACTTCTGGGCCGATTAGCGGGCGATGGGTCATCGCAATTGCAACAAGTATGCGGTCGCGCGCGCGCTCCGTTCGACAATTCCATTAAAGGTGAAAAACGCGCGTCATTTTATTTTTATTCTTTCCACCGAGGTTAGGTGATAAAGCAGGAAAAAAGGCCGCAGCGGCAAGCAAGTAGCCGTAGTCGCGCTCGTTCACTAACAAAGCCAAGGTACGCCGCAACGTGTGCGTGTAGCGCGAAAAAACGAGAGAGAGAGAGAGAGAGAGAGTGGAAAGCAAAACGGGTGAGGCGTAGGGAGCAGCGGGAAGGAGTGAATCTGCTCGTATATGACTTGCAAAGCCGCTCGCTCGCGCGATGGGCGATATTACGCTAGGGATATTGCGGAATGGGTCGCCGCCGCCGCTGCCGCGCGCGACTTGTTTACATAAAACGACCACGTACAGCGCGCACAGAGCAACGCCAGGCGAGCCGCACAGTAGCTTTGAGCCGTGTATGTAGAATTGCTTGTGTCAATCGAGGACTCGGTGCAATCTCAATAAGAGCGGCGCGCGCCAAAGGAGAGCGAACTGGGCCGGGCGCAATACTCTAATTGTTTCTACATGCGCCGAAAACAAATCGACGCGTCAACATCACGTTCGCCGCGCGGCGAGCGCGTCGCATCGGCCGCGCGCTACTTTGCGCGAACAGCGCGATTACGTGATGTTTGGCAGCGGCTCTATTTACGACTAACAGTCGCGCCCGGCCGCACGGCTCAGCAATGTAGCTGTCAGCAAACCACCATCGATCGCTGAATCGAGAGTCGACGAAGGCTTCGCTTCGTCGGCGAGGCCGAATGAATCATCGAAGAAGCCGCAGCCGGATACGACTGCGCAGGCCCGCGAGACGAGTCGTCGCGCGCCGGAGAAAGCCCCTTTCTCTCGTCCAGGATCGCCGGTCCTCCCCGGGCTCTGCTGTGCGGCATTGCCGAGTTGGCCAGCTATCGCCTCGCGAGAAACTGCGGAACGAATTACACTCTGGCAACTGGTTACCGACGGTGCCTGCCTGCCTGCCTGTCGGCCGCGCGCGCCTCACCCGTCGCGACAGCTGCTCGGCTTCGCGTCTTCCTATCGGCGAGTCTTGCGCGACGAGGGCATCAACGATTTACAGGCCAAAGTCGTGGGCTTAATTCGATTGCGAATACAAAAGCCCGGGGGAGCGAGCAGAGGACGTCAAAGGGATTAAGCGCCGGGAGAACGAGCAGCTGGCTGGCTCAAAGAGAATAAACAGGCCGAAAGTGCCGGCCGTAAAGCAGCGACGACAATCCGCAGGTTCATTAGACTCTTTCAAATTCATTATGCTCTCTCTCGGTGCGCGGCGCCAGATGCGAGCCGACCTCCTCCGGCCGGCTGTCCGACAGATTTAGCGCCGGTGCGTGCGCCGTCGCGAGTAAATAAGTCAGAAGGAACGCCGAGCCGGCGCCCTTTGCCGGGTCCTCCGCGGACAGGACCAACGAGTCGGCGACAACGGCTATAAGTAGCGCGGTCGAACGACGCGCCGTCCCAGCGGGACGCTTGACCGTCGATCGGCGCTCGATTATCCGGCGACGGTGGCGCGCGACCCGGCTTAACCGCCCTCGCGAGGCAACGAGGTGTTGGTAAGCAACGTCCGGGTCCGCCGGCGCGAAGACGGCTTGCCGAGCGCACGGCCAATGCGGTCAGCGTCATTAGCTTCTGTTCCGGGGGCCCGGCCCGCGGTAATTGCCGGACGACAGACCGAGCGCCCACCGGCCGAGCCTCTATTCAGCGCCGTGACACTGCCTATACGCGCAGGCCAAGCCGTGCGGCTCGGTCTCTAATCTCGCGCTGCCCGCAGCTCTGACAAAGGGCCGAACTCACCTGTCCTCGGCTCGGCTACGGCCAACGCGAGCGTTACGTACACACGCGCGCCGTCGTCGTCGTCCTTGCTTTCGGGCGACGACGCTCGATTGGCCATTCCTCGTCGGCCCGCGGAATCGCCACCGGGCTAACTAGCTCGTGACTGGAGGGGCTTTGCGTCCCGCGCGTCTGCCGCGACGTTCATCTTGGCTTGTTAGGCGAGAAGCTGACGGCGCGTCGAAACGTCGCGCTGCTACGGACACTCGAGATCGCACGACAAAGTGGTCGCTCGTCACCTCCTGGCTCACGATTAATCGGATACTTTTCGGCACTCCCCGATAAACTCGAGAGTGCAAAGTTTAAATGCACGACTCGCGCGAGTAGTTCGTCAAAGTCTGGGAGCAGCGCCGGGCAGGAAAACTCATACGAGTGTGCTTTTCGCAAGAACCTCTTGAAAAACAATCTCGAGCGCGAACCCTCGAGCGTGTACTCTCTCTCTCTCTCTCTCTCGCGCATGTATTCAGCCTTTTATATTTGAGCGTGAGGTCCTTGAGGAACACTCGACGGAGAGTGAGAGAGACAGAGCACAAAAGGAAAAAATCTCGCATTAGTACGTACACACGGTGTGAGAAGGGCAAAAAAGGAACAGGCGCCGTGCGCGCGCGACAAAGGAGGTTTTCGCGTCGTCGCAATGTTGTTCGGGGGCCGCAGATACGGCGAATGGGGAAAAAGCTCGCCTTGTCGAGCGTATATAAACGAGCGTGGTGGTGTGTGGCGATGTCAAAAGCTGATAAGTGAAAAGACTCGCTCGCGCTCGGCGGGCATTAAAAGCCAGTTATACAAGCGGCCGGCGGCATTGAGCCGCGCGAGTAAAACTCAGTGGCGCGCCGAGGACGCATGCACGTATGGATACACGTATACGGTACGAGTGTAGACCAGCGGTCGACCGAATATCTCGCGCCTTTCTCCGCGCGCGCGTTATGTGCGCGCCTTGCCGTCTGCGGCTACGCGGTCGCAAGACGATTGTTTCGCAACGCCCGATCGAGAGTCTGGATCTTGGGCGCGCGCCTCGTCAGACAGCGGACGCCGTTCGCTTTTGTCGCGGCAGTCGACTCCGCTGCTGGTAACGCTGTGCTAAGCGGATTGTCGCTTTTCCTCTCGGCGGACGACGTTTCGAGGCATCGCAGGCATCCGTGCTGCGCGCACGCGAATTGGCTTTCCACGTCTATCTGGTGCGCGCGCGAACACGCCGTGGCGTCGTGAAAATTGCCGGGGAAGGAACAAAAGGCCGTAGCCGTACCGTTGGCAAACTGGCGAACACGTGCTCGGGCACCTACGTATGCGCGCGTAATTTATGCCTGGTAAAGCAGATTTATTTGAGGGCACATAGTGCGCAGCGCAGCGACTCGTGTTCGAAGCTCGTTGCACGACGCTCGTGCAATCGTTAACGTCGCTTCATTACATTCCCCCCGCGAGCGCAATGAAAAAGAACAGCTGCGAAAGAGAGAGAGAGAGAGAGAGAGAGAGAGAGAGAGAGAGAGAGAGAGAGCCAAACGAAGCCTGCGCGCGAGCTTTCTTCGCTCGTTTGCGCCTAACGAGAAAATACCCTTTTCGCACCTGCACGCGTACGCGGAACAAAAACGAAACGAAAAAAACTAAAAACAGCAATATCAAGCATGGCGAAGCCAAGCAACGCCTCGAGTAATCGCGTTCGCCGACGTGGGCTCTTCCTTGTTTCCCCGCTCTCGAGCGTGTAATTACTTCATTACACGTGTCCGTTTAGGATTTCAATGGGGAGAGCGTGACGCGCACGCCGCGTATACGCTTCGACGCGATGACCGCACCGACTACTTATCCTTTGTCAGACCTGCTTTTTCCGCGTTATTTTTTTTGCCCCACCACGAGGCCACGAATCGTTGTTTCTATTCTCAATGGCACATACCCACGCTGTTATTGGGCACTCGACGGTTCGCCATTAAGCAAGTCTTACTAATACGAACAGGCTATACAAGATTGTTTGTTTCGCTAGATATTACGTAATCGTGCCTACAAAGAGTTTCCGCGTTCTAAGCGGTACACAGCTATGAAGGTGTTATAATGCCACTATTACGCATTTTTAAGCTTCGAATCACCACAATGTGTTCGGCCGACATCGCCTTCTTTATATAACAATTTCTAATTCCGAACTTTTTAACGTCCTCTGTAGTCTTTTTATCTACTCCCATCTCATTACCAGCGATCAAAATAATTTGTATCTTTTTTATGAGTGAAGGGTCATAATGAACATTTTTTCTGCTTACAACTAAAATAATCAGTTTGTGTCATATTTTTCCACTTCTAATCTGTATACATATATATAAAATCGATAACGAATATAAATAACATCGTCATTCTGGATTTAATCGATTCAGCATCAATTATGTTTGAAAATCGATTATGAACGGAAAAATTGAGGTATTTTTAAAGTATAACGATTGCCCCCATCGCCCCCCCCTCTACAGCGGGTATAAATACAGAGAAGTCAACGTTACTTTCAAACGGCGCGCGTTCAAGGACGTGTTTAATTTCTATCGCGGGCCAGAAATATCTTGAATCTTTGCTCTCGGGTGGGTCTTTATCCAGTGATTTCTTAACTCTACAAAATTAGACCAAAATTTACGCTTTCAGTAAAAATTATTTATTTGCTCAAAAAACTCCCAGACGGAAAGATAAATAAATATCACTGTGAAAGTTCCAATTGAAAAGGAAACAACGTGCAAGTTTTAATGTTCGGCCATTTTAGCAATAAATCTTCGTACACAGTCTACGCATTCTCAAAATCACTCAGACACATGCATGTTATTTTTATTGCGTGAATTTTTGTTCGAAATTTTATTCAAAATTAAGAAAATCAAATAAACACTGTTGACATTGTCGCTAGGGGATGCTAAATAAATTTTTCTCGTATGTAGAGAGCACATAGAACTCAACGTAAAAAGGACAGTTACACGTAACAACAATTATACCATTATATTTGCTTCGCGCTCGATATTCCATCATTGGATTCATGGACATTATGTTTGTATTGATCTTACAAACTATGGTATATCAGTATTTACAAAGAGAAGTTTCGGCATAGTTTTTCGTGCCCAATCTAGATAAAAATTCGAAATTTTCCTTCTACAATGCCGACGACAGACAAAAAATTAATGCTTGTTCAGATAGACATAACAAATTTCTTGATATTGCAGTGTTATATGTACAAAATTCCTTATTGATATTTGGTTTTACTTTTAAGTAATTTACCGTTAGCCTTTACTGCTTAAAGAGATTACTTAAATTTTCAGTATGTATATATATATTATTTTTTATAATTAGATGCGTCAAAGTGAAAAAAAATGGAATGAACAAATGGAATATGACAAACTTTCAGTAGCATTTACAACCTGGCATTACCAGAGAAGCAGAAGTGAATGCGATTCATAAATGCACCTGATGTAAAATGCAGTATATCCTAGAGAACTGTCAAAATCATCTGAAACAGTCTACATGTTAAAAAACAATGTTCACAATGAGCGCTTGGTAATATTCCATTGGTACATTGAGTCTTCAAACTGTAATTTCAATGCTACACTGCATTACAGTATCTTTAACTCCTTTGTTAAAATGATTCATATATTTACATTTGTGTAATATAAAAATATTAACAAGAAACATATTATGGTCAAAGTTGCATAAACGATTTCTTAACTTGTTAACAATTTTTTCTCATTTTACAAATTAACTAACGTACGGTCAAAGTTTGGCAGTGTATTGTCCCTAACTATTTGTATTCTTATTAATTTGTTTACAATTTTTTACACAATTTTTTTTCAAAATTACGAGCTTTCGTTATTGATATAATTATAATTACAGTAAATTATCTCAAATATTACAATTAAAAAATTAAAGTAACCACAACTAAATCACCGTAATGTCTGAAAGTTAGCGCTAATTCAATTGATTGTTTTTAATTGAAAGTATAAATGAAAATTGAGTGTGAAAATGGCGAAAGCTAGTATTCAGATATTTTATCTTCTATCTATCTTTATGAAAATGTAACTATGACAGAGTTTCATTGCAATAATATACGAGTAGGTACTGTACTTTGTCGATCACTATATCGGAAGATATATATTATGTACATGCATCTTTCATTGCACGTAATTGATGCATTATAGTTTAGAATTTGGTAAACACGTTCCCATCAAGTGTTTACGTAGCCTTCTTGCAATGCTCCATTTAGTAGTAGAGCCGATGGAATGCAGTCGACCGATCTTTATTTAAACTTATAATTCTTAAGTTATTCCAACTATAATTCAGTTAAATCTATTGTAATACAATATTAGTCGATGAAAATTTTTCACAAATTATTGTTACCGTCAATGTTTAATTTAAGAAAAAATTATCCGTGATACGGAGGCGACATAAATTGAGCACTTCTTATATTCAACATTAATATCCAAAACAGTTTTCATGTTTGCACTTTGAATTTAAGTTGTCAACGATATTCAGTAATGATGGAAAAAAGTCTTTTTGTAATACAATTTATTTTATTAATCAATAAAGAATCAATCAACTTTCGTAATCGAGACTTTTACAGCCAAATGATGCAGAACCACATCACTCACAAATCTGCAAAATTGTAAAATCTTCGCATTTTTCCTTTTTGGCAAATTATTTAAGTATTGCTTACACTTACGAAACATCAATTATCAATTTCATAGATGGATTTGAATCAGAACTTGGAAAATTTTCTTATGCGCTTTCAATAAATAGGATTCCAATAAATTCATTATTTACGTTTGTAAGTAAAAATGTACTTGGCGCAAATTCACATATTGAGAACAATTATTATTTTCTGTAGATAAAATAAGCATCAATCGCTACTTAATTATGCGTAATGTTAAAAATTATCTAGATTAAAACTGACGAGTCCACGGTAATAATCGAATTATCATTGTTTTAAAACATATTTTTAAATTAACAAGACATTTTATTAATGTTTTAGTAAGTTTTTCAATTCAACGAAGGTGCGGAAGAATATTGTTCAAATATTTAAAAGACAATGATGATATAATCGTCGAGTATCTAGTCAGCGTTTTTTGGCACTTCAGTTACAAATGCAATTTTGAATTTGAATATCTGTAAATATAACAATTAAAATATAAATCCCATTCACAAAGAAAAAAACAAATAAGAGACAGCATAGTGGCCGATACGGAGCGTATCTTGCAAAATATCGAAGATCGGAACATCACAGTGTAGCTAAGATAGCTAAGAAACTTGTTCTTGGCATGACAAAGTTCTCGTTACTTACATGTCAATCGATTGTCTAATTTTGTAATAATACTCATATGTAATATACTCCACATATTTTTTGTATGCTTAATATCGCAACAACATGTATCGCCAAGATTTTTTTTCCTTCGTTCACAGACACACAAACAATATTAGCATGCTTGTAAAAAAGTGAAAAATGAAAGATTAATATAATTTATACATTTGTACTGTTTTCTTTAGAAGTTTGAGACTTATACAAAATTTTCAAACGAATGAAACAATTCACAGCGATTATCTAGCAATTATTTTAGTAAAAATGCTCTAGTTGATATGCAGCCACCGCATGTATGCTGCTAAATGTATAAATGGCCCGACATGGTAATTTTCTCTCGAATTTCAGTTAATTCAACGCAAATATAAATAAACCGATCTAAATTATAAAAAAAGTAACGACGCAAATTTTTATTCAAAAAATTTAAATGCACGCGACGTAGAACTCGCAAATCCATATATAAAAATCTTTGAAATAACTTCAAAGTTGAAAAACTTGTCTAAAATAAAATTTAAACCAAAAGAAATCGTCTTATACATTATAAAAAAAGGATGAAAGAAAGTAAACAAATGTTAATGTCGTAGAGCAATATTATTCTATCTGCACCGCATTTATTCTTATGTATGTAGAAAAATGTAGGCGTCGAAGTGTCGCCGCAAAAATTAGCTCTATAAAGTACACGCGCGTATTCCAAACCCCAACAATCTAACAACACATTCTCACACGCTAAGCACTCAACTGTCAGTGCTGTCAGTATCAAGTAGCGCAACATTTGAAACGATTCGGCGTATATTTTCATCTCCCGGAAAATATCGCGTCCCATTACCACGCGTGTCCCGCTTGCTTAAAACTAAGAAAGAAAAAGTAGAAGAATAAGTAGAAGATAAACGCGAGCGAGTGATGCACGTCCATTCAACGCAGATTACGGTGATTACAGTTCCAGCGCTCCTCTCTGTTCTGGCTGACGTCCTCGAGGGAGATGACCTCGGTACCAGGCGGTGATGAACTGGTGGCGTCGCTGGTCGGCGAGGTGACGCAGCTATCACTGACGCTCTTACTGCGCGACGGCGTCGGCTGCTCCTGCAACTTCTGTATCTTGAGCGACAGGCAGGGCTGCACGGGACTCTTGGCGCGTGCCGTGTGTAGCGGGCTCTCAGGGCTGGTACCACCGCTAGCGCCAGGACCGTAACCGAGAGAGTCGCTCGACAAAATCTTCGAGCTGGCGGCTAGCCTGGAGGCGCACGGCGAATACTTGGACAGGTTGAGTGAGATCTTGTTGTTGGCGTCGGCAGCCGCCGAGTCGGTGGACAGCGATGAGCGGCTCAACCTCTTGAGGTAGCTCTTGGCTTGGCGCTCGTGCGCCGCCGCCACTGCAGCCGCCGCGGACGCGGCCGTCTTCGAACCTAGGCCCAGTGAGGAACCGGGGTTTTTGGAGCTCTTGCAGCTGCCGCACCAGGTGAACTTGTTCTTGCTGGCCGGGTCCGAGCTGCTGGGAGGCTTCTTGGCGTTGCTGTTGTAGCTGGGCGTTGCCGGTTGCTCGCTGCTGTTACACTTCTTGCTCTTGACGCTGCTTTTGTTGATGACGCCGCAGTCACTGTCGGACAGGGAGCCTCGGCAGTTGTAGTCACTCTTTTTGGCCTTGGGCGCGACGGACCCTTCTTCCTCGGGAGACTGGGGCTTAGAGGGCAGTAAGGATTCCCTATAGCAGTTCTCGACTTGGATCTTTACCAGACTCTTGCTGCCTTCCTTGGTCGCTTTCTCTAACGTTCTTTGCCGGGAGCTTTGACATTTGATGCCGGTCAGCTTCGTACTTGGGCAGTCGAGACTGCGCTCTCTGCTGCGCTCCTCGCATGGAGAAACTTGCTTTTGGTTGTTGGCGGTGGCTACATTGACGGGACTTCTCTTGGATGACTCGTCGTAGTTGAGCTTCGTCCTCTCGCTTTTCTCCTTCTCTTTCGGAGACGTTATCTCAGTCCCTTTAGCCCTGAGGCGCTCCTCAGAAAAAAAGAATATCTCGTCTCCGACCTGCATAGGCACGTAATTTTTGTCCTTGACTGACGGCGACAATTGAGGTATCGATAGCTCCGAGCTGGGGCTGGATGTGGTTGAGCTTATGCTCGAGTCACTCGAGGTCGAGTGTTGTCGACGATTCTTTTGTTGAGACTGCTGTGTGTTAGACTGCTGCGTCGGTGCACCACCGCCACCGCATCCCTGACTTTGAGAGAGGCTCAGTCGACGTCAGTTCACCAGCTCGACGCTTACAAACTGCTTAAGTCGCTCCAGGTATTGATTGTACAACTCCACATCATTGTGCCCAGCACCCTAGAATTTTGTCAAAATTAAGAATGATTCACCAAACGGTAGTTACTTTATTTTTCATTTAAATATATTAGAAATCCAAAAGCACATCAAAAATGCATTAAAGGCCAAGAAACTTTTCATATTGTTCAGGTTAAATACTCTTTCCACAAAATGTATTACTTCAATTAAAGGAAATCAATGACACATGCAGAAGATTGCAACCCTGCTGTTTGAAATACTTATTGTTTTTAAAAGACTAGGACTAGAGTTAAAGTGCTTTGTATGCTGTCAAAGTCTCATCAGCTTAACTAATATCAAACTTTTTGCAAACTTTGAAAATGTATCTGTAAAGTATTAGTATCTCTAATTACCTCAACCCATAATGGTTCAACAGCTCTTGGACACCTCTTGTAGATGGCCAAGCCATGACTGAAATTTATCACTTCATCATCAGTCCCATGAATAACCAACACAGGTGAAGTAACTTTTGGTACTTTGTCTATGCTGGAATGTTTAAAATATTTTTGTTAATAATCAACTGTGTACAAATTGTAACAATCAGCAGTCATTGTAGTAAAGTAAGTCATTGTAGTAAAAGTAGAATCTTAGGTCAATTATTAATACACTTTTTCACATTATTTATTAAAGCAAATTGCGAGTGAAAATGAATGCTTGGAATTTCCACAAATGATTTCTACTAAATGATAAATCAACATACAATGAGGCTACATTCACAAAGTGAAAGAGTTAAGGAGATAGGGCGTAAAGCTTAGTTTTAATTGCATTTAATTACGTGTAAGGAAATATATATTGCAAAGCAAAGAAAAAGTGGCAGATTTTTCTCTAGTATGCTTATTTCTACTCTTAAGATTTGAATAAGTTGCAATATTTTTTTAGAGAACAAATTAATAAATTGAAATATATAAAAGCTAATTAAGATTGAAAGTATAATAATTCACTGTGATAGATCAATTATGTAACTAAAAATCAAGAAATATATAATTTGTAACGACTTACCTAGGAAAAGCATCAAAAAACCAAGTTCTTTTGGTGTTGGGAAATGCAACTCGCATACCAGACATCAAAGGTGAATGCAGTACCACAGCTCCTACTTCATATCTGGATGCAAGATCCACTGTGGGTACAGTACCAATGCTTTGTCCATATAAAATTATGTTTTCTGGACTTATTCCGTAACGAGTCCTGAGAGCATGCCAGGCAGCATCAATGTCAGCGTACAGATTCTTTTCAGATGGTTTGCCTCCAGACACTCCATATCCGGAATAGTCATAGCTGAATATATTGCAATTGATTTTGGAGCCAAGGCCTAGGTAAATGCTGGACATCTGACCGAGATCAACGGCGTTGGCATGAGAGAAGAGAATGGTGAACCTGGCAGTAGCAGAGCATCTGACAAAGAGACAGGCGATGCGGTTGCCTCTAGAGGTTCTCGCGTAAAAGCCCTCAACGGATTCCTTTTCCCTCTCTGTAAACTGCCATTCGGCTCTTTCGGACAAGGAGATGGTGTACTTAGAGCCCTCATCCTCGATCAAGGAATAGGTGGGTTCCGGTGGCAAGAAAGCCAGCTTCGCAGCAATTCTGGACGGGCAGGGAGGACAGCAGAAAAGGCAGCATAACTCGCTTAAGCTTAAGCCGTTCATCATTTTACGTTGAAACGTTGCCTCTTGTGATCGTTATTGCGTCTCGGCCGAGAACATAAGGAAGTAGAGAGAGCACCAAACAGGCAACGCGCACTTTTTTAATTTTTTTTTCTCTGCAATTCGCTTTTATCTCTGAACACACTGCGTCTTTCGGAAGGTTAGCAAACGGCTCGAAGAGTGGGTGGTGAGAAAGAATCTCTTGATGGAATGCGATCAGCCACCTTCTCTCCCGGCCCCACGACAACCCGACAACTCGAGTTACTGCCTCGGCATTGCTTTCCTCACTGCCTATTGTTTTCACACCACTGTATCTGTGCCTAAGTGAGCGTAAAAAATGATGTTATCCCTTAGTGTGAGTCAGCCATGATAGCTCATATAGGTATGTAAGTATTATTGCTACCGAAAGTTCCTTTCGCCGAGTTTTGCTTTCCTCTCCTCTCCTCACACCCTACTCTTACCTCGTATTCCCTTTTTTTTTTCAAGGAGTCTCAAACTGACTATTGCGATTGCTGCGATACCCCGAGAGGTTATGAGCAGGTCGTGGAATTAATCGCCTAAAATTTAATTTTTTTAGGTTTTTATAAATTAATCATCTCAATCGATTCTGCGTTACTCAATAAATAAAAAAGTCCTGACGTATTTTTTCGCACGCCGCCTATTTTTAGGACAAAATGCAAATTTAAATTTAGAGCTGAGCTTTGGCCTCATTTTTAAAAAGGACTGTTATGGAACATACATTAATTCTTAAGTAAATTTGATCAGTTCATGCGTTCCCGCGTTCAATATGAAATCATCCCCGAAGATAAAATCACTGAAAAGATAAGAGGTTCGTTAAATAATTAAAAATATTAAATATGATAGTATTAGTGACAAGGACGTCTATAACGAGTGACGCTCACGGTCACGACCGACCGAGTATTTCGAGTAGCAGTAGCCCTAGCCGGTTAAACACAACGTTAGATGGCGCGTAGTCTCCATAGTGCAGTTATGGTATAGTTTTGTTCCCGGACTTCAATTAATCTCTAGGCTAGTGACGCCGGTCGCGACAGCAGTTAAACTGATACTGAATGTAGTTTATAATTTGAGATACTAACTTTAGTTTACATTTGTATTAATGTTTAGTTTGACAATCAATTAATTAATTGTGAGTATAATACGATCGTAACACAGCTATCTTTAATTTTTGTACCTATTACTTTATTGTCATACTGCTAATTTCACCAAAATTGTATCAAGTATTTCAAGTAAAATATTATATTTCAGATAACCTAAAATACGTAATACATTGCTTTTATTTCCTTTTATGATTAATGATTATTATTTTATTCGGCTAGGTTGATTTAAAGAAGTGATTGAATGGTTAATATTTTTATTTCAACAGGAACAGTCAACATGCCGAAATATTACTGTGATTACTGTGACACATACTTAACACACGACTCTCCAAGTGTAAGAAAAACTCACTGTCAAGGACGTAAACACAAAGATAATGTCAAATATTTTTATCAAAAATGGATGGAAGAGCAAGCACAACACTTGATTGATGCAACAACGGCTGCTTTTAAAGCTGGAAAAATTGCATCAAATCCATTTGCTCCAAATAAGGGTGCTGCAATACCACCTCCACCAAATATAGGTGTTCCTTCACGACCTGGTGTACCACCACCAAACCAACCACCAGGCGAGTTATTTTTATATTTAGCATTCACTGCAAATAATTAATTAAGTTCTAATGGTAGTTAGATTACTGTTAGTTGAATAATTGTATAATGTTATCTTGAATCAATTAATGAATATAACTGTTCTAATATTTTATAGGAATGATGCCACCTCCAGGAATGCATCCTGGTGGTCCAATGGGACCTGGAGGACCTATGATGATGGGTCCACATGGACCTATGCCACCAATGATGGGTGTACGTCCTCCAATGATGGGTCCAATGGGACCTATGGGTCCTATGTTAGGACCAATGGGTCCAATGGGTCCTGTACGACCTCCAGGTCCACCTCCTCAAGGACCACAATCAACCAAGAAATAAATAGCAAGATTCTCTTAGCTTGATACCATTTTGAATTTAAGTGTAAATAAATAAATTCTTTTATTGTGTGTGATGGAGATATAGATGAATAAAAAAGCTTTCTATGTATAAGTAATACAAAATTTATAATGTTCTTTTCATTTCATCTACATTTTTACAGCTTTAAAAGTAAATAAAAGTAAAATTGTTTATTTATAGACATTTTTTACAACACCTAAATTATGTATGTCAACAATTTACAAACTTGCACAAAATTTTTTATAAATATTATCAGCGTCATTAGCATTATTCGGAGTTGTTCGATGCTTCTTTTTCTGTTTCTTTGTAATGGATTGTAATAATTTTAACCTTTCTTGGTGAAGTTTTTTTTTGAATTTCCTTACTTTGCTTGTGCTGAGATGAATTTCATCTTCCAATTCACGTCGTAACGCAACAATATCATCATGCAATTGAGGTGAGTTTAATTTTGATGCCTGTTCTAAACAATTCCTGGTATTTTTTATAAAATTTTTGAAATTTTGTAAAAGATCGGATTTACGCTTATGATCTTCAGCATGCATTGCTTGATAATATAAAAGATTTAATTTTTTATCAGTTTTTTGTTTTGATGATACTAATGTTTGATTTGGTGATTCTAAATTCAATTTGTAATTATTACTAACAAAATCTGCTGGTGTTTCTATTACACTATTTTGTACAATTGATAGTTCTTGAGATGTTGTTTCACTATTTGCCCTAGATAAACTTTCTTGAACAGGTTTCTCATTAGATTTATTTTGTATTTTGTCTGTTTCTTGTGGAAATATGAGTGAATTATTTAAAAGTTTATTTCTTCTCTCTACATTTTCCCTATATTTTTCGATGTAACTATCTAATTTTCTCAATTCATATGGAACAAATATATTATTATAGTAGTGCAAGTAAATAAAAAGCGATTTAAATGACACTAATCGTACACCAATAGCGTATTTATTATTTTTCTTAATTTTACGGCTGTAAAAAATTTGTTCAGTTCTCTTTTGCATTTTTAAAAATATTTTTCTCAATTGACCAAGTGATCCATCGGCAAAACCTTCTCTGTACAATAACATTACTAATTTTTGTTGCGATAAAACTAAGTCATTTAGTTTCAACCTGTTATGTGTTTCATTTTGAGTAGGATCACATTCAAATACCTCTTCACGCAATCGTCGTGTTTTTTCATATAGCATTGAAATATCTTCAGTCACATTTTTCATTTCAGTAAATTTAAGTGATAAATGTTCTATGATTGCATTTACATTTCTATTAGTATTTAGTAACATTTGAGATCTTTCATAATTACTACGACTTGAATATTGTTTTATAAGATTAGATAAAGATTCCATGTATTTTCGGGGACTTTTTATGTATAATAGTAACTGTTTATCTTTTTGTTCAAGACGAAATTCAGATGACAAATCATATCCAAAGCTTTGTAAAAAGTCTGTTAATTTTTTCCATTTTTCAACAGAACCTGGATTATTTTTATCTGGCACATTTAATTGTAATATAACATTTTTTATAGCATTTTTCTTTGACTTACGATCGCCACTTAATTTGATATTCATCTTACAAATATTAAAGATAATTTTATTATTGGTATTATTACCACTGAATGGGTCGTCGACGATACTTTGTACACTATTTTCATTTCTTCTGCCTGAGCGAGGAAAATTGGTCGTTACTGTATTGGATGTTCCCGAGTTGTGTTTTTTGTATGGATTATCTTGTATGTCATCTACTATTAATAGAGCATTTGAATTTGTAGTAACAGTATAGGTAGGGCCATTGTAATGAGTCACAAATGAGGGATTGGGGAAATGTTGCGACCAACGTAGCTTTTTACAAGCCAAGGAATCGTGACCTTGTTTCGTACAGTTGCAACAAAATAATTCATGTTTAGATTTCATCACATTTTTTACATTAAGAGGAATTTTTGGAGCCAAACTGTTTGTCTAAAAAAAAAAGAAAAAATTAACCATTTTTTATGTTGATTTTGCACTTGTACACATATTTAAAAAATTAATTACGGTATGATGATAACGGCGCCATAAATCTGGACAAGTATCAATTTTATGGCCTTGCGATCTACATCTAGTACAAAATAATTTTTCACAGAATGCACAAGTCGTTCTGTACATTGTTTGCTGTCTCCCACACTAAAAATGAATTAAATACATATAAAATTAGTCAAGATAATATTTATAACAAATTTTTTAGCGAGTTACAGTTAAACACTTAGTATGAGGACAATGAGTCGCAAAATGTCCATTTGCTCCACACATATGACAAATTGGTCCTTTGTTAGGTTCAGGGCAATTATTTAGCCTATGCCCATCTTTATGACATCTGGGACACGTCATTCCAAAATACCGTTTTTTTCTAGGCCCAGTGATTACTAAATCTTTATTTAGAATTGCCCACTTATTGGGATCAGCTGAAAATATATAATTAAGTATAAAATTATTAATTAGAACCGAAACTAATATTTGTAGATATCACAGATATGAGGCTTCTAAAATATTTTAAAAATTTAGCAGCACTATGAAAAATCTAAACATGAAAATACAAAAAGTAGAAAAATTTAATTTCAAAAATGGATACAATACAATACAACTACACTATTAAAAACAGGCATTTTACAAAAAGTTAGATTACTGAAATAAATTGTGATTGTGAAACAATTTTTGTGTTTTAGTTTTGTTTACTTTGTTTTTGTTTTTATTTATTATGTACTACCGTCTCATGTATAAATACCTATGTGCATCTTTATAAGTTTTGTTATGAAGCAAAAATTAAGTGAATCAAATTAAAAAAATGAAAATAAAAACTAAAATAGTAAACTAAAACTTACTTGACATATTACTTTTCATTCGATTCATATCAAAGTGTTCTCCTCCCCATGAATCATTATAAAATGATTTCATTTTTTCATTCATAGGTTGAAAAAAATATTCTGCTAACGAAATGTTTTTACTAGAAGACTTGGATATTGGCTTACTTTTCAAACTAGTACAAGTTTTTTCAATAGCTATAGAATTATTCGATGACATATTTTGAGAATGTTGAATATTACTTGAACTCGTGTCAGAATTTGTTTCAATGGGAATAAACTTTTGTTGATGCAGTTTTTTAATTTCATTAAGATTTGACACACCTTTTTGAACTTCAGTACAGTTAAGGATAAGACTATTGAAATCATCATTATCTGAGATAATTTCACACGTGTCTTGTGTTTCATTTAGAGTAGAATCTAAAGATATTTCGTGATCACTTTCAACTATAATTTCTTGAGAAATAACACTATCATTGAGAAAGTTATCTTTATCACTTTGATTTTCTTGTTCATTATCAGAATCTTCGACTTCTACAATGAGGGGTGCTGGTTTTGGTGGTACAGGAACTTCAAAAATTGATTCTTCACTGTCTGACATATCAGTTTTATCAGTATTTTTGAAACCAAACTCCCGGTCTTTCAGTTTTTTATCTGTTGCTACAATTGTATTATATTTTGAATTATCTTGAAAAGATTCATTAGAGGATTCAGAACTTATATTAATAATAGGTGAGTTAGATGAAATATCATTTTCTAGATTATTTTCGACTTGAGTCATATTTGAAGATTGCTCTATAATCTCAGTATCAGGTATAATATTACTTGTTCTTTTACTTTTGTCTTTTTTGAAAGTGTGATCTTTCTTTTTCTTCTTCCTTGATCTTCCTGTAAAGAAGATATTTATAAATTCTGGACTCAACAGTTTCATACTATTTTGTTCATTGCCCATTACATTTTTGTTATAAGGATTGACAAGTGCACAAGCATCACGGTGAAAAGTTTTCCCTTGATTTGATCGAAGTTCACTAAATGGTTCTTTAAAATGACTTGATTGTGATTCTTTTATATCATTTTGATTTGTATGTTTCTGTTTTTTACTGGATTTATTAACGTCATCCAAACATTTATTAGATGTCCTTTTCTTAGAATTAGGTGTGTTAATTATGTTACTCAAATTATTTATTTTATGAGTAGATACTGATTCCTTTAAAAAATTATTTGTACTTCGTGTATTGGATTCTTTAGTTGACTTTGTTGTTTTAGTATTAACTGAAGAATCATTTAACATAGTTAAATTTTTGTTACATGTAATATTATTGATACTCTTGTTTTGGGTTATATTTTTCTCATGCAATAAATCGTGATTATTACAATTGCTTTTATCAAAGTCATTAACTGCATTAGGGCACTGATTTTTAAATGCAGAATTATCTGTATTATTTTCTTCGCCTATTATTGTATTAGAATAATAAACTTCAGCATAAAGTCGTGCTTCAACATCACTGTCATGTTCATCGTCATAATTATGTTGAAAAATTTGATCCTGAAAATATGTCTATTATAGATGTTTAATAAAATTAAAAATAAAGCAAATATCAACGTTTTGCTCCAAAATTTTAACGGTATTCTTACAAATTTTATTATAAGAATTAAATTTAATAATAAGGAAAAAGTTGTGAAAAATGAAAGAGGTTAGAAAATGTAAAAAATTTACCTGGTCGTGATAGTCTTTAGGTTCCATTTTTTAGTATTTTTACGGCCACTTTATTAATGCTAGAATTCTTTTGGTTAATCAAAAATATTTTTAAAGAAACCTTAATAAATGCAGTAAATGTGTGATTGATTGCACATTTTTACCAAACACAATAATGATATAGTCAGTCATATAGTTCATATCATATATAGTGGTCGTCGGGTAGTCGCATTGGGGATAGGCCATTAATATGGCTTCGTGGCTGCAGAGCAGATGCTATACTCAATACTGACGCAGTAACGTTGACCAGTCGTCGCCCAGTAGTAATGCAGTGAGAAGAAAGTCTCGGCATGTTACATTGGTTACATTTAACATTGAACATAACCTTTTTTTGTCATTATAACAAATTATTAACTTTATTATCATACCCTTATCTTAAGAAAGAACATTCAACACGTGTTTTAAGTATTAAGGAGAAACGAAGTCATTAGAAGGCAATGAATTTGAAATTTTTTATTATTTTAACGTTAGTATTTCAATTTTTTGCCTATCAATTGAACATTTTTTAAATTATATTATACTTGCTTTCATAACATTTTTATTGTATCTCGCGCAATTAAAAAATTAAATTATTTGTTATTCTGACTAGAAAGATAATGACTATTATGGTAATAGCTAAGTAATACAGTATTTAATTTCAAGTAATTCTATTATCTCGTATATTATTTATAGATAACAATAAATATGAGCGATAGATCCAGTGACGTTGATATCAATGAAGCATTTGAGAATTTGCTGTTGGCAGAAAATTTATCTGAACAAGCAGCATATGAAGAAGGTTTTCAAACTGGCAAAAACCAATTAGTAGATGGATATCATCTTGGATATCACAGAGCCAGTTCTCTTGCAGCATTATTAGGATATTATTTTGGAGTATTGATATGTATTCAACATTTTTGCAAAGTTCCCAAAATTCTTGAAAAATCAAGAGCACTTATGCAGAAGATACAAATTTTCCCATTAGACAATAATAATACAGTTGATATTTTTGATGATTTTGATAATATAAAATTGAATTTTAAAAAGATTTGTTCCTTAGCCAAAATAGAAATTTCAAGTCCTGAATCGAACAAATTAGATTTTTAGAACATAGATTATACGACAATTGCAAAAATGTCTGAACAAGAAAAATATTTTATAAAAATAATTAGCGTTCTGGAGAAATATAAAAATCTAGTAGATTGTCATTTGGTTGATTTTTTCATAGATGATTTATGGAACAAATTTATGCCAGATGACTTGAAACATTACATTGAGGAAAATGGTCAGATTGTTATTAATGAATTTGAAATATACAATGATTTGTACCAAAATGAAAATTCTCAGCTTCAAAAGTTTTTAAAAACTATTAGTCTTCTGAGGCTAGAAAACTGTTCAGGTGTATGTCTTAGAAAAGATTTCATGAATAGATTGAACAACGTAAAAATTCCATTTTACCAATCTCCTGAACTTGAATTCATGAAAGTTAAGAAGTGGCATGAAGTTAGTATATATACAAAAGCAATAGTATGGCTTGTGGAAGAAACACCAAGCATTATTATTGATGCTGGAGCTGGCAAAGGATATTCTTCCTTACATTTATCAAACTATTATAACTTTCCAACAATAGCAATTGAGTGTTCTCAGATTAATCATAAAGGAGCGATTGCCCATCAAAAATTAGTAAATAAAAAAGTTAAACTATCAAGGTCTATGGTAGGAAGAAATATTCATTATAAATTTCCGCGATGTCTCGTTCAATTTTATGTTTGTAAATAATAAATTCCAGATAAACTACGTAGTAGAGCAGATAAATGAAACAACAAATTTCGTGCAGATAGCAACTAATTATTATCCTGATTTATATTCACAAAGTGAGCTTGCTCTGACTGCTTTGCACGCATGTGGGTCGCTGACTGATTTCTTAATAAAGTCATTCTTGGATGTTAGTGATATAAAAAGATTGTGCCTAGTTCCTTGTTGTTATCACTTGGCGTCACGATCACTTTCAAGTATCTACGAATTTTCAAAGAATTCGAGAATGCTAGCACAGCAGTCTGCTGATAGAATCAAGCGGAAGAATGAGCCGTTATCGCCTTCATTGTTTTATAGAGCTGTTCTCCAAGTTGTACTTCAATCTATTGGTAAGAACATGCATTGCCGTTACGAATGACTAATGTTTTCGATATTTAATATTTTACAAATTCTGACTAGGAATCAAAGAAGCTCGGATTGGCCGCGGAGCACCACTGGACAGTTTTATAATGTACGCCAAATGGGCTTTAACGAAGCTTGACTTGAAGGAGGTAAGCATTTTGCATTAATGATAATAAAGTATTGAAACAGTCGATTGATCAGTAATTTATCATTCTACAGCTTCCTTCGGATGAAATTCTTGAACAAATTTTCGACTCGTATAGAAGTTTTGAATGGAAATTTCAGGTTTTTCAATTATTAAGAATTGAACTGGCGCCAATCGTAGAGGCAGCAATTATTTTGGATAAAATAGTATTCATGCAAAAGCGAAATATTTGCAAGAAGTTGGAATTAATCCAGCTGTTTGATCCAATAACATCTCCGCGCAACTGGGCAATTGTCGCGACAAAGTAGGATAATTTTATAAGACTTGTACATACGCAGATAGTTAATGAGTATTGTTATAATATATTAATTGAATAAATATATTTCTCTAAAAACAAACCGATGAGTTTATACTAAGCTTTACGGGCAGAAAAAATCGACTAAAATATCGTTTGCAAGCTTGACATTCATCTGCGACGTGCTCGCGACAATTGCAATCGAGAGCGAGCGAACGTAGTGTAATCAAAAGTAGCTTGGGACATGACGTACAAAAAGTAGTGCAGGGAGCTTTGATTTCAGAGGTGTTTGATTTATTATCGAGCCCCGGGCATCATTGATAAATATCCTCGTAATCCACCGCGTGCGTCTCACCGGCAGTTTAGTTTCTCGACTCGTTATCAGCCGACTGTCGGGCGCAGATATACCGAGCTTTCTCGCTTTCGCTCACTTCAACGTTCCTAGGTAGGTACGTATTGTAAGTAAACGCTCGATATATAGGTATATATGACATTGTAAACGATACGAATTTCGTGGCGATCGGGAGATACATTTGCAAGGAAAATTTAAATCAGTGGAGTACTTGAGTAAATCACACGGGCGCAAGGTATATAAAGAGGCATTTTTTGAGCCGAACCGGCTTCAGTAACCGTCGAATCATCTGACCGAGCGTACTGTCTACCTGTCGACTTTCTCCAGTAATAAGTCCTACGCCTGACATCGCGGAAAAAACCCAAGTGTAATTAACGATCATCTATCTTATAACTTGACTTGCCTCCTCGAAACCGTGAGTGAATTGATGCATTTCCAAAGAATTGTCTGTCTGTCGTTTGAAATTGCTTCTGTTCTGCTGCGCTCGCGATCATTGGCATCCAAAACTTGTTCTCGAGAAACTTTATTGAATTGGGGCCAACGAACATTGAAATAATTGGACGTCGGGCCGTGCGTTGTTGCTGTAAACGAATCGATCATACACATAAGAGTCGACCTTTGGCCACTTTTTACCAATATTGAAAAGCTGGAAACCTTATTATATCGGAGTATTATTATGTACGTTCGAATCAAATTTTCGAAATTAATTAATGGAAGATATTGTATATTAATGATAATTTAGCATCAAATAAAACAAATTTTATTTCTGTCGTTACCGAATATCAATAATCTTGTCATATCGTTGAACAAAGGTGAGTTTTTAACGATTCATCATGTAATGCATACCTTTTTTATACATAGACAAATTTGCATTTGAAAGTCAAAGTAAGATTTGTAAGTGCATAGTGGTAGGCATATATGCTAGATATACACATCGGGGTGTTCGAGAAGCATGTACAGCTTTCCCTTATTCTATCCGAGACTACACTTTGGGTACGAGCCAGCGGCTCTAGGAGCATGCGCCCGGCAAGAGGTCTGTTCGGAGCGAGGAATAATTACTCATCTCTTACAGATTTGTGTCATTGATAATCTTTGGCTCATACTTTATTAATGATCAAAATTGAATTCACTATATAATCGATTTCTTATATTAACTTTGCGGAATAAGAGATGCGGATGTTTGAGTTTAATAATTGAGTCGATAACAGACTAATTTTTTAATATTGTTGGAAATATACGGTACATATTGTTGTATATTCAATAAACCAATACTCAAGCTTGTAATTTAATTATAGAAGGAGAGTTGGTATTCGACTGACTAACGCTACATTCATGATAAACAAGAGAGCGCAACGCTATTCAACTATTTAGAATTAATTAAAGAATCATACATTACACATATATAATCGACAAATGTTGAACACGTTTTGGCAGAGTATTCGTAGAATTATATATCGGCGTCTACGATGTACGTTAATATTTTATTCACTCATGCCAGCTTGAAACAATACTCGCGGCGCGCGTATTCATTCGATATCGTCGGACTGAGTACTCGATATTGCTCTACCTCTACAGTCGTGGCTCATCGATGCATGCAATGCGAAATTGTGCGTACACCGAAATTGTAAATACAGGTTGCGATCGGCGGGCGCGTAATGCTTTTTGAAACAAAATAACATTAGCGATGGGAAAAATTGATGTCGAGACGAACGAGCTTTCACCGAACGACGATGAATGTTCGACGAGCAGCGGTAATATTCGGAGAATCCATCGATTCATCGAGTGTGTACAAATGATCACGCGATAAACGGAAAGACCGCTCGGCCGCCACTACACCAATACGTGTTTTGCTCGAAGGCGTCGTCTCGTGCGTGCGCGCATTATCGCGCGACGTTATGTGAGCATTGCAACGCGTCAGTATCGCGGCGATAAGAGGCGCAGTTGTCAAGTCAAACCGAACGTCCAGCCGTTGTTGCAGCTCATCGACAGAGCATTGGCCGCAGCAGCAGCTGCAGCAGCTCCACTCTGATTCCCCGAGCGCTCCAACGATGTCAGCGGCACTGTCCCGAGTACCGACGCTGCAGCGAATGATCGCCGGTGCCTGCGGTAGATCGGCGGTCTGGCAGGCGGCCGCGTCCCGAGCGACCATCTCGTCGCAGGAGGTGTACGAGCGCGAGCACAAGTACGGCGCGCACAACTATCACCCGCTGGAGGTGGCGCTGAGCCGCGCCGAGGGCGTCTTCATGTGGGACTGCGAGGGCCGGCGCTATTACGACTTTCTGTCTGCCTACTCGGCCGTCAACCAGGGCCACTGCCACCCGCGCATCTACAGGGCCATGGTCGAGCAGGCGAAGCAGCTGACCCTCACCTCGCGCGCCTTCTACTCTGACGCACTCGGCGAGTTCGAGGAGTTCATCACCCGCCTCTTCAAGTCAGTCTTTCTGCACTTCTGTCGCCCCCTCCCCCGGTCTTCCCCGTAGCCAAGCTCATCTTCCTCCGCGTTCTTTCTCCGTCCAATCAAACGTGATCAATCTAATGATTCTATTGTCATAGTACCAAGAAACCGCGTCGAATTAACGAGACGCCGCGTTCCGATTTCGTTAAAGCGGCTCGTCCTGCATTGGGTGTATAGCGTTGTTGATGCCGAGGAGTCCGAGAACAACGAAATTCGGTTGACGGATGTTACTGATGGACTGACGAACGGGCGCGCAGGTACGACAAGTGGCTGCCGATGAACACGGGCGTGGAGGGCGGCGAGACGGCCTGCAAGCTGGCCCGGCGCTGGGGCTACGACGTGAAGGGCATCGAGCGCTACCAGGCCAAGATCGTCTTCGCCGAGGGCAACTTCTGGGGCAGGACCATGAGCGCCGTGTCGTCCTCGACCGACCCGTCGAGCTACGCCGGCTTCGGGCCGTTCATGCCCGGCTTCGAGGTGATCCCGTACGACGACTTGGCCGCCCTGGACAAGGCCACCTCGGACCCGCGCGTCTGCGCCTTCATGGTCGAGCCGATCCAGGGCGAGGCTGGAGTGGTGGTGCCGAAGGTACGCGCGCTCGCCTGGCCTCGCCAGTTTCGAGAGGCTAATCGAAGCTCCGGGCACGCAGGAGGGCTACCTGCGCGGGGTGCGCGAGGTCTGCACGAGGAACGGGGTGCTGTGGATCGCCGACGAGGTGCAGACAGGGCTGGCGCGCACGGGCAGGAGGCTGGCGGTCGACCACGAGGCCGCGCGGCCCGACATCCTGATCCTCGGCAAGGCGCTCTCGGGCGGCTTCTACCCGGTGTCCGGTGTGCTGGCCGACGACCCGGTTATGCTCACCATCAAGCCTGGCGAGCACGGCTCCACCTACGGCGGCAATCCGCTCGGCGCCCGCATCGCCATCGAGGCGCTCAAGGTCCTCGAGGAGGAGAGGCTCGCCGAGAACGCCGAGCGACTCGGTGAGCCGACCAACCGGCGCGCTGCCTCTCGCGCGACTCGCCGTTATTTTCCACGGCTCGCCAGCTAGCTACTCGTCTGTTTGTGTCTCGTCGAGTCGCGACTCGGCGTAGATAAAATGTTCGCACGAGCGCGTCGATAACGCCTGTTTCTCGCCGCTTTGCAGGCCGCATCCTGAGGAGCGAGCTGCAGAAGTTGCCCAGTGAAGTGGTTACGCTGGTCCGGGGCAAGGGCCTGCTCAACGCCATCGTCGTCAATGAGAAGGTCGACGCCATGGAGGTGTGCCGACAGATGAAGGACGAGGGCCTGCTGGCCAAGCCGACCCACGGCCACATCATTCGCCTGGCCCCACCTCTCGTCATAACCGAGCCCCAGATCCACGAGTGCGTCAGCATCATCAGCAAAGTTATATCCAGACAGAAGATTTGAGTTTCCTTAGTTATAACAATTGTCGTCACAGTCTCCAGCGGATCTGACTCGAAGCAACAGTCACTCCAAAGACTATGTAGGTCCTCTGTGTGGAGCATTCTTTCTACATACGGCATGTCATTGCTCTCGATATTTGTTGTTAAAAGTTCCTACTTTCAACTATGGTATACTCTAATAAAGTGTTTATCTCTCTCTCTTGCTTTTCTAAATGTTTTACATATTGCTATTTGTATATCCTTTCCCGACGTTATTGCATTTATTCGTACCCATTTAATTGTAAGCACAGGTGAGCTTAAATAGTCGTTTTAATGAGAATCATATATTTTCGAAAAATGCGTCTACCAGTTCAATCATTCTACAATCGCGATAGCTAGTTACCGTTTCGCAGCTCACCTACAGCAGCAAACACGTAATTATTTTCATCGCTTGACAATTAATTTTGCAGTCGGCAACAATGTCGTTGGACGGATCTGGCGGCTAAGCACAAAAGATAAAGGTTGTAAAAGGAAATACCAAGATAATTTCTCGCGAGTGAGCACATGCGAGCCGAGCAGATTAAAATGTTTATCACATTTGATTCCCGAGATATAATGGATGGAGCAAAAGAGAACTAGCACAGAGATAAGATATGAAGGTGAACGGAGTGAAGCCGAAACATCTTCATTAATTTATTCCATCTGTATTTGTCGCGAGCAGTATTTCGAGATTTTTATTTCATTCTATTTCTTATCGCATATCCGCTACGATATAACGGATTAAAGTCAAATGAAATTAAAATCCAACGTACGAATGTGGATTCGAACGAAACTGATGTAGTATTGATTTGCTTAATTGATTGAAATTCCTTTCTGTTCCGATCTTCGATATCGGAATAAACTGCCAATAAAAATTTGAAAAAATCCACAGTCTCTTGGCATCTCTTTCTCTCTGTGTACATGTTTTTTGTTTGTAGCGATCCGATGTCGCCGTGGATTTCGCCGTCGCACGAGAGAGAGAGAGAGAGAGAGAGAGAGAGAGAGAGAGAGAGAGAGAGAGAGAGAGAGAGAGAGAGAGAGAGAGAGAGAGAGAGAGAGAGAGAGAGAGAGCGAGCATAATCTTTGACATGAGCCTCGCTATCTTCATTATGAGCGATGAATTCGCTCGGCAAATGCGCGTTGCTTGTTGCCGCTCGGCTGGCGAACTGCTGGAGCGCAAATAAAGCCTCGCAAGCCTGTGGATCCAGAGCGGAGAGAAAGCGAGCGATACCGTCATTGATCCCACGCTAATGGCCGCGCCGTTTCCTCCTCCTCGACGCCGCGCGCGGCTATAAATGCCGCGCGCCTTCCCCAAAAGCTCGTCAAAAGGTCGCGCGAAGGCCCAACCCACCTCCGAAGGCGACAGCGGCACGACGAACAGCCCAGTAGCTGACACGCGCAGGAGCCGTCCAAGGCAGGGAGCTAGTCGGCCGGGGGCGATGAGCACGAGCGGGAGGCGGCTGCTGCAGCGGCTCTGCAGCCGCAGCCGCGAGGTGATCGAGCGCGACGAGCGCCGCGGCGGGCACCACTTCCGCACGCTGCCCGTGGTGCTGGCGCGCGCCGAAGGCGTGCACTGCTGGGACCTGGAGGGCCGGCGCTACGTGGATTTGCTGTCGGGCTTCGCGACCGTGAGTCAGGGCCACTCGCACCCGCGGCTCGTGGCGGCGATGCGCGAGCAGTGCGGCCGACTGGCGCACACCTCGCGCGCCTTCTACAGCGAGCCGCAGGGCGAACTGGGCGAGCTGCTGAGTCGCGTGACCGGTTACGACCGGTTCCTGCCGATGAACACGGGCGTGGAGGCCGGCGACACGGCGTTGAAGATCGCGCGCCGCTGGGCCTACCGCGCGAAGGGTGTGCCCGACGGCGAGGCGCTGGTGCTGTTCGCCGAGGGCAACTACTGGGGTCGTTCGCTCGCCGCGCTGTCCGCCTCCACCGACCGCAACTGCTACGCTCACTTCGGGCCCTACATGCGCGGCTACCAGCACGTGCCCTACGGCGACCTCGGCACCCTCGAGCAGCGCCTGCGCGACCAGCCTAACATCTGCGCTTTCATGGTCGAACCGATCCAGGGCGAGGCCGGTGTCAACGTGCCTCAGGTCTGCTCGCAGCTTGAACGCCGCCCGGCCGCGTACTCATGGCCTCGCCGGCGCTGTTGCAGGAGGGCTACCTGCGCGGGGTGCGCGAGCTCTGCACCAAGTACAACGTGCTCTTCATCGCCGACGAGGTGCAGACCGGCCTGGGCCGCACGGGCAAGCGCTTTGCCGTGGACCACGAGGGCGTGCGGCCCGACATGCTGATCCTCGGCAAGGCCCTCTCGGGCGGCATGTATCCGGTCTCCGGGGTCCTCGGCTCCGACGAGGTTTGCTTTCACCCTTACCCTTCTCCGCCGCTCGTCGACTGTAGCAGCTGCAATACGATCTACTTCTCGTTTAGTGCGAAAGTGCTGTTGGCAATTTTACCTCCGTTTTGGTAATGAAAATTATTTTATACTTGGTTCAGCGGTCGTAATTGCAAGTACTTCACTTTTCTCGAATCAATAAGACAAATATGCGTAGAGCTCGACGAGAGGAACTTACTGTAGTTCGCGTAATGAAGTAGACCAATCGTATTTTAAGAGGCCAGCATTAATGAGTAATCCAAGCAATTACTTCCTTGGTGTCTTGTGCAATACAATAAATTGCTTATGTTCAGATAATTTTGACTCTGGAAACTGGAGTTCACGGGAGCACCTTTGGAGGTAGTCCTCTGGGTCAACATGTCGCCGTTGAAGCGATAAAAGTTCTGGAGGAAGAAAAGCTCGCGGACAATGCGGCTAAAATGGGCGAAATTGTAAGGACAGAGCTGGAAAAAATACCCAAAGATATTGCGCTGGAATTTCGAGGAAAAGGCTTGCTGGCGGGTCTCAAACTCAATCCAGGTCAGTATATACTTTTTGTACTTTTTTTATTCAAAATAGGCAATATGACGGAGTACAAATTTACGTGCAAATACGTATTTACATTGAGTACAGATTTCGCAAACGGCTGGGATATTTGCGAGAAACTAATTATTAATGGATTACTGACAAGGCCAGCTCACAATTACATCATAAGGATTTCTCCGCCTCTCTGTATCAACGAAGAACAAATACGAGAGGCCATGCACATTATCACTTCGACTCTGTTAGAACATAAAAAGAAATAAATTAGTGTCTTCATTTAAATCTGACTCTTTTCATTTTTACTGTTTTAAACATGCATCATACAATAATGCTTCTTTAACTGTATCATCAAAAATGCATTTGTAAAGGTTCGACTTAAAAATAAAGTATCAGTCGTAAAAATAAAATGTACTACATCGATTCTGTATGTTTTTTCGAATGCCTTTTCAAACTAAAGGCTTGTGAGAACGTCTGATTACATTGATCGCACTTGTACATTTTTTTACCCGTATGTAAATTTGCGTGTCTTTTCAAATGACTCGACAATTTAAATCGCTTTCCGCACACTTTACACTGAAACTTTCTTATAGAGTTATGAGATAATTCGTGACTTTTAAGATGGCTTGACTGGGAGAAACCTTTGTCACAAATTGTACACTTGAAAGGCTTAACTTTCGTATGTATTCTCATATGTTCTACAAGATTACTCCTTTGATTGAAGGACTTGTCGCACAATTCGCATTTGTGTGATTTGAAAAGTCTATGAGAGCTCATATGAACTTTTAACGAATATTTTTGACTAAACAACTTATCACAAATGTCGCACTGAAATAGACCTTTACCAGTGTGAAATTTCGTGTGTTTCCTGTAACTCTTGACGCAATGAAATAGTTTCTTACATTCGGCACACTCGAACGTTACTTTCTTTTCTTGCGATTCAGGATTGTGCGTTTTCATGTGTTCATTCAAGTAGGATGGCCACGAAAATATCTTTTGACAAATGTTACATTTATGAATGTTGGTTTGCGTATGTAGTCGCGTATGGGCGGCTAATTTGCTTTTCGAAGAGTACGATTTGCTACAATGAGCACAGTTAAACAGTTTCTTTCTGTTGTGCGATGCTTGATGCATTTCTAATTTTGACTGCTGGCTAAATAATCGAGAGCAAACGTCACATTTGAATTTATTATTTCTAATAATTTCTGATATTAATGAGGTGGTAATATTTTTGTCCTGTGGGGGCACACTAGTACTAGTTATTTTTTCGGATTCATAGGAATCTTGTGCATAATTTAAGTTTTGAAATTGACTATTGCAAATTGAATTTACTTTATTATTTTCGATGGGTGGTTCAAGAGACTTTCCTTGTTGAATACTTATATTTGTATTTGAAATTTCTTCGACTTCAATATTTACTTCGTCGCTCGATAAATCAACGTTATCAGTATGATACGTAATGCTATGATATGCTAATTGAGCCTCATTATTAAATGTATAATTACAAATTGAACATTGTAAGGCACAAGATGTTCTAGAATTCATTGACTCATGACTCATAAAAGAGTTAAAATCATCTGTCCTAAGTATTGGATATGTTCTATCTGTAAAAATCTCATTATTAATAAAACTACTGTTATATCTACTCAAACTAAAATAAGTATTTGGAGATTCTATAATATGCATATGTTGAGGTGCATGCTCCTCTCTCTGATAAATAGGTGGATGAAATTGATTATGGATATAAAAATCTTGGTAATTAGAGTAAGTATGATAATCGGAAAGTCTTGATGAATTTTGTGGACACTGTAGAGGAGTGTAAACTTGATTCTGATGATAACTTTTGGAATAATTAGCATCAGCTTGATCCTTGGAAAGTTGAAGGGCAGCTTGCCTGAGGGCTTGATCGGCAGCTCGACACTGTTCTCTAAAAAGTAGAGCAGATTCTGCTCTTGTTACACATCTATCGCACATTTTTTCTGGTAACCCATCTCCTTGGGATACCTGTGGGAGATGTCCAATATTATTTAATCAAGAAATTTCTATAAACTAATAGGTCTTTAGGAAACGTCTTTACCTCTAAGTATGATAAAGACTGTAATTTGGCACCTAAAGATGATTCTGGAGGACCAATAAATAAACAAATCATTTTATCGTTATCTTCTCTTAAACATGTTCTACAAACTTTGCTAATGTTTTCACTATCAATTTTTTTCGTCACTATAAACATCTTGTATAAGACAGTTATTTTTAAGAATAGTTTTATTATTTATTGCCATTAAAAGTCAACAATTTAAGTTACTTTCTTATTTGCGCTTTCGAGGTTATGAATGGGTATATTTATATAGTTGCGTTAGCCGTTCGTTAGGGCTTACTTGGGGGGCTGAATCATAGAGACTATTGGGAAATAAGACACCATATATATAGAACATATGGCCGACATTAATGGTGAGAGTATATGTAAGCTTATGTAGGCTTACGGTATTTGAATTATTTAAATAAGTATCATGTAAGTATCTTTTAGGAAATTAGTCTACGAAGACATAAGTATATTTGACAGTGTTTTTACAAATTATCAAGTAGCTGTAATTAGAAATGCTATAAACGAACTTGGATGTAAAAAATTACCTTCTGGATATGACCTTTCAATGGAGGATTCATTTACTGAGCCAACAAAAACAAAGTAAATCAAATTAAAAATAAATTTTTTTCATTCACTATTAGTAATGCTACTGAACTATTATCCATAATAATTAATGTTAAGGAAAACTAAATGAATAATTAATCTCAATGTGCATTTAATAATGATATAAATCAGGATTAGGTTGCTGCAATTAATAATTACAATATTTATATCTTATATCTGATAATTTTTATTGTATTACAGATCAAAATTTACAAGAGGACAACATTTCTAACATTTCTAATAGTTTCTTTGGCTTCAACCCATAAACTTCTGTCTGATAAACAAGCATAATGCCATTGCTGAATCAAATCGTCTAAAGTAATAAGAATAGACATCTGTGAAAATAACAAATTTCTTAACGATGCCCTTAGTGACCTCAGAGGAGCGTTGATTATGTTTAACTGAGCTGGCCACAATCAAAGTTCTTCTCTTTCTTGAAAACAATCCGACATTGATTTACTGCAGATAAAGAAAAAAAAATTCTTTGCTATTGCAATCTGATAAAAAATCATGAATTTATAGTTATAAAAATAATATTACTTTATATCACAATTGTTTTCTGCATTTAAGTGGGTAGTTTTCCAAATCACCTGAATAGCTTTTAGCCAATCATCAGTCAAATTATGTATAGTCAATTTATTCGGAAGTAATTTTCCTGATGTATCATCTACAAGAATTTCATCAAAAATAAATTTAATAGAAGATGCAAATCTAATTTTGTAAATAAACATACGTTATAATTTGTAAATCTTTCGTCTTTATAAATGATTTTTTTCAACGCACACTTGTTTTTCCCTATAAAATCTTTGTATTCTTAAGGAAGGCTTTGTATTATCTACAGCCTTTTGCATTCGAGCCTGTATTTCTAAAATTATTTTCAATTGTAAAATCAGCAAACTTGACTACACCTTGCAATATACCTTCCCCGAAATCAAATAGTATTTGTTCATATAAATTCTATTGGTCTACCTATTATGTATTTTGCAATTTGATA